>NC_079226.1:38869607-39198357 GCF_029633865.1 Lampris incognitus
GCAATTTGCATATGAAACCAATCATTGGTCATGGTCGGTTGCGGTCAGTTGAGACTGAAGAGGTCACTTAGATGAGTGATGAAACGTCTCTTTCAATAAATATTATGTCCAGATGAACTGATTCAACTTTCTGTGACAACAATGTAAGATGCATATGGGTACATCAGCTGTTAAGCAGCCTGACTGCCTGTGGAAAGAAGCTATTACTGAGCGGGTGGTGTGTGATTTGATGCTCCAGTAACACTTTTTAGATGGAAGGAGCGAGAACAGAACATGAGCTGAGTGGCTGGTGTCCTTAATGATGTTTTGGGCTTTCTTTTCGCAGTGAGTTATGTAAATATTATGAAATTGTGGTTGTTCCATGCCAATGATTTTTGCTGCTGCCTTTACAGTCATTTGCAGCAGTCTGCAGTCCTGAGCAGTCAGGTTGCCAAACCACACTGTGACACAGCCTGTCAACATACTCTCCATGGTACTGCCATCAAAGTTCAAAAGAGTTTTGGTACTCATACCAAAACTCTTGAGATGCCTCAGAAAATTGTCTCTCCTGTGCCTTCTTCAGATGAAGTTGGTGTTGAGAGACCACCTGAGGGTGTCTGTGATGTGTAAACCAAAAAATCTAAAACTGTCCACAATTTCAACAGATGATGGAAATAGGAATGTGATTTTCTCTGAGCGTTATAAAGTCAATGATGATAACTTTTGTCTTATTGAAATTTAGAGAGAAGTTGTTATTATGGCACCATATGGTTAAATCTTCCACTTCCCTCCTATAGGCCCTCTCCTCCCTATTGCTTATTAGTACAATCATTGTGGTGCCATCTGTGAATTTAATGATGCTGTTGTTGTCATATTTGGCAACACAGTCATGTGTAAACAGACTGCACAGTAGGGGGCTGAGATAGCAGCCCTGAGGCACGCCAGTCCTAAGAACTAATGTGGATGAATAGGTTTTGCCTATTCTCACAGTCTGGGGTCTGCCTGTCAGGAAATCCAATAGCCAATTACAGATAGAGTTACCCAGACCAAGACCTCTGAGTTTCAACACCAGTTTGGATGGTACAATTGTATTAAAAGTAGAGCTGTAACCAATAAACAACATTCTGACAGAGATATTGTTCTTTTCAAACTGTACTAAAGTAGTATGCAGAGCAAGTGAGATAGCATCATCTACAGATCTGTTGGCACAACAGGCAAACTGTAATGGGTCAAGGGTTGCAGCAATGTTACACTTTATGCATGATACAAACAATCTTTCCAGGCACTTCATCATAACAGAGGTCAAAGCAATGGGTCGGTTGCCTACATCAGAGTGCTGATGTAGGCACTGCTTAGAGTTTTCCAGGAAGTAGAGCATGTTTGCAGCAGCCTAGTGGTTAGCTGTTGCCACAAGAGGTGCGATGTATCGGTGTTGTTTTGTGTGGCGAGTAAATGGAATTGACTCGACCTCTCCGTCTCCTCATTCCTGCACTCCCACGTTGAGGTAATCATTAGGACAAGAGAAATGTGTTTTCTTTTGGCATTTTTTCCCCCATTAGATACTGATAGTCGGGGGAGAGAGGGGATGACTTGCAGCAAAGGGCCTGGGCCGGATTTGAACCCAGGCCACTGCGGTAAGGACTCAGCCTTACGTGGTACATGCTCTACCAGGCGAGCCACTGGGGCGCCCCCGAGACATGTGTTTTCTTAGGTCTGGGCACAGTGGTGGTTTCTTAAAACACAGTGGAACCGCACACAACAGCAGGGACAGGTTGAAAATGTCAGTAAAAACCCGAGATAGCTGAGTGTGACATGCCTTGAGGACACGGGAAAGGATGCCGTCTGGGCCAGCAGCTTTATGAAGCTTAACCCTTTTAAAAGTTTTACTCACATTAGCCTCGGTCACCCGCAGATCTACTGTATTGGATGGACACTGTGCTGCCGTCGCTGGGTCCAAGCTGTGAGCTTCAAAGCGGGCATCAAAGTTGTTTAAGTCATCCGGGGGAGAGGCAGAGGTGTTGATAGCCAAGCTGGGTTTAGATTTATAGTCCCTAATCGCCTGCAGCCCCCTCCACATGTGCCACGACTCACAGCCACTGTAGTAATTTTCCAACTTGTCCCTATATGGTCTTTTAGCAGCTTTGATGGCTCTCCTTAAGTCATACCTGGGTTTTTTTTGTAGCATTCCTTATCCCCTGATTTAAAAGCATTGGCATGCTCCCTCAACCTCAGGTGAATGTCACTGTTAATCCAGAGCTTCTGGTTGTGGTAGGAGCAAATAAACTGTACTGGGATACAGTTATCCACACAGAATCTAACATAGCCCGTAACCAATTCAGCATACTCATCCAAACTCGAGGCCGAATCTTTGAAGATTGACCATTCTGCTGATTCAAAACGTCCATGAAATTTGGATTTCTGTTCTGTAGTCCAGCACGGTGCTGTCCTCAAAGTGGGCCGCACGCACGTCATTTTCTGCTTGTAGGCAGGAAGCAAGAGCACAGACAGGTGGTCAGACTTCCCAAAGTGAGGTCGTGGGATAGACCTGTAAACTGCCTTGAGCGTGGAGTAACAGTAGTCAAAGGTATTGGTGCCTCCGGTGGGCCAGGTGACATGTTGGTAAAATTTTGGTAGCAAAGATTTCAGGTACAGTGGTTAAAGTCCCCCCGCTACAGTTGAAATGACCTCAGGGTGCAAGTTCTTCTGCCTGCTAATGGCTCCATACAGTTCGTCCAGCGCCGCTTCAGCAGTAGCTATGTATATAGACCTGTATGTACGTACATACAGGTATGTATGTAGACATGTGGCTATGTATATACGTATGTAGACAGCAGTTAACGACACACAGGGGCGTTCCCTTGGGAGATAGAATGGTCTGCACCTTATTGTTAACGTTCCAACACTGGCGAACAGGACTGAGAGACTATTTCCACACCAGTGCACCATGAATTGTTAAAGAAGCATACACCACCTCCCTTTATCTTGCCAGCAGTCATCATGGAACGGTCCATGCAGTGCACAGAAAAACCCTCCGGTTGTACAGCCCTATCAGGTGTATTAGGGCCCACCCACAACAGGCCTTCAATGCCCTTGGGTGCTTATTCAGCAATGAAGTTCGTTGTCCAGATTGTTGTCGAGGGACTGGACATTAGAAAACTGTATGCTGGCAATCGGGGGCCGGGTAGGACACCATCGTAACCTCACCAGGGCGTCACCTGGCCTCTGGCAGCGCTGTCTGCTGCCATTACCCCGTCGTGGTAACTGTTGTAGGTAAACTCTCTCAGAAAGTCCAGCGGCTTCCAGCTGTCAGGAACTTTTAATCTTGTGTCCAGTAAAGTCTGGCAATCATAGCCAGTTGTGCAAGTGGCGCTTCGTGCAACAAAAGTGACATGTAACACAAAAACGAGCAACAAAGCGAGAGTAGCGCTTAGCGACTCGCCATAGTACGGCGCCATCTTAGATCTCGTCACGTGATTCCAGGCATGCACGCCATACATGCGTATATTATGTGCACATGAAAGCACGCTCGGATTGATTAATAGCATTAGCCTACCGGCTACACCCTTCCCATGTGGTGCTTGAAAATCCCTTGGAGAGATGCAGGCGGACAGGATCCCCTACAAAACCCACCGTCTGTGCAACAGGGGGTCATCCAGTATCCAGACATGTGACTTTAGCCTTCGTAGTTGATTCAAGACTTAGTCTTTAAGAGGGTTTTTTTTTTTTTTTTTGCTGTGTGCTCTCTGCTCCACAGGAAGTGCACCCTGACCCCAAATCCCACGGTGGATGCGGAATTCCCAGAGCTACCTTACTGCGATCTTAACTCCAACAGCCACCATGCTGCAAATATAACCCATTAGCAGCGGCCTACGCAGGATGGATTGACATTCATTGCAGCCGGGAGACTCGAGTGGCGAAAACCAGTCGAACATTCCCTTGTCTCCCAAAATAAATTAACATTCTTTGCACAACCGGCCTCGGAAGACTTTCAAATCAGTGATAACCGAGCGCTTGGTACCCGTCTCTAAACATGTGCCTAAATTTGGAAAACGAGTCTGAGAAAATAAGCGGTGCCAGAATTTGCATCGCGGCCCTGACATTTGGGAGCCTTTAAGATAAGCGGTTGGTAATTACATACATTTGACTTCTCAAACAGCACATAAAAAAAAACACACACACACAAAAAAAACAGCCACAGTACACTGTTTGATGAAGAGGAATAAGCTCTGAAGTCCCTAATACAATACAGAATGCACGGTTTAATGGGGAAACTACAAACATATCGCTCTACGCTAATAACGCAGCACAGAAATCCCTTCCAGGTGAACCAATGAAAGACGAAAAGTTTGGTTGTTGTTGAAACTTCTACCTCTATTTTGCAGGAGAGAGCTGAGGTGACTCTGCAAGTCGACGCTAAACTGCTCCCTTTCTTCCTTTTCAGCTGGCGGAAAGAGACGTCGACCACCGGTAGGAAGCGGGGGCCAAAACTGCAGAGTTATGTAACAAAATCATGCCGGAATGGAAGAATCGAGTGTGAAAGCAGCCGGTTTAAAAACGGTGGACAGACAAGAATCACGTGATTAATATCTGGGCGGAAAATTGGGGACAATCGTGCTGGTAAATTGGTTTTCCAGTTTCTGGGTTGTTATGCGCCGCGGTAGGTAGCCAGTATTGCAGGGGGATCCCCTTCTTTTCTGATAAACCGGTCGTGTTTGAAAAACACACGTCGGCGAGGCCGGTTACAAAGGAAGCTCTACTGCCCCCTTGTCAGTCTGCTCTTGTGGATGCCGTGTGTGCTGTAGCACGCGTACACAGTGTGCACATGGAAACTATTTGTGTCTTTCTCCGTTTTCTCCAAATGTGAGGAATAACAAGTCCAGCCACACAGAATCTGAGAAGGATTCACCTTCCCGGGATGGTGTCAGGTTGTCCAGATAGCAACTGCTAGCGGTGGGTCAGTCGGAGGAAGAACTTCGGGGTGTAAATGTAGTTTCATACCCTCAGAGATGCTGTCCTGATATCATCAATATATGATGAGGTGTTTCATCTACTCATGAAGCTCCGTCCAACTCCCACAACTCCGTCTCACTACTCCCACTACTCTGTCTCACTACTCCCACTACTCCGTCTCACTACTCCCACTACTCCGTCTCACTACTCCGTCTCACTACTCTGTCTCACTACTCTGTCTCACTACTCTGTCCCACTACTCCGTCCCACTACTCTGTCTCACTACTCCCACTACTCCATCTCACTACTCCCACTACTCTGTCCCACTACTCCGTCTCACTACTCCCACTACTCTGTCTCACTACTCCCACTACTCTGTCCCACTACTCTGTCTCACTACTCTGTCTCAGTCGTACTCAACCCCGAGTGACCGCCGAGGATGATGATGACTGTCTACAGCATCGGCTTTAGACAGACACACACACACACAGACAGACGGGCAGGCAGACAGGTGAGCAGACAGACATGCAGGTGGGCATACAGACAGACAGGCAGACAGGCAGGCAGGCAGAAAGACAGACAGGCGGGCAGACAGGCACACAGGCAGAAAGCCAGGCAAACATAGGCAGACACACAAACAGGCCAGCGGGCAGACAGACACACAGACAGACAGGCAGGCAGACACACAGACAGGCAGGCAGGCAGACAGAGAAAATTCCCTCACCACTTGGGTAGCAGACAGGTGTAGCGATGATAGCTCGACTGTCCTGTAGCCAGATATAAGGGCCTGTGAAGCCCATTTTGTTTTTCCCCTTTTCGGTTTAGTTTTAGTTTTATTCAGACTTTTGTCTTTTTACCCATTTCTAATATAGGGACGTTTGTTTGAGCAAAATGGCACGTGGAGTTCTTTCAGTCCGAGCCCACACATAAGAGATGTACAGTAGAACTGACGGAGCATGCCTTCGTAGTGTCTTTTGTGTAAAACAGCCCCTGTACTGACTCATTTGCATATTGTTCTGCCACCTTTTTTCCTTTTTTCCTCCATCCCATACAACAAACCCATAGGTACGCTGTGACATGCACGCCGATGTGCCACAGAGACCTGGAGGAGAGCCTGGCAGAGAGACGGCTGGCCCAGCGACCCATCACATTAAATTCCTAATATGTTCAAAAAACGGAGAAAATTCCCCCAAATCTCCAAATGTTGTGCACTTCCACAACTGAAATCCAGTTTTACATCTTTAATTCCGTTAATTCCGTCCGTGTGTTCTGCATCGCCCTGAAATCAGAGGGCTCTACATGTATTCACGGGTTCAGGTTGCCACTAAAGCGGATGTTCCCGCCTTGTCAAAGCAGCTTTGAGCAAGGCACCAGACCCTTATGCCAAGTTGATAACATCAAATGCAGGAGTCAGGAAAGGGAGGGTGAGGTAGGACAGAGAACTGAGGAATAAATCAACTGGATTATCATTTCTTCACCGGCAGATTCACGCTTCGAGAATGATCGGACACCGGCCAACTGCCTCTCTAACTGCCATGCCGCATAAAACGCCCTGCATAAGGCCAGGAGGATGCTACCCAGGGGCCTTTGGAGGTGGTGGGGGGTGGGGTGTCAGAGGCTGACCCCATCCATCAAGGCGAACGAGGCAGACCCACGACAGCGTGACGGGGGGAGGGGAGCCCTTTAAGATTTATGGTTTAGCTGTAATAACCATGACTGTGACCACACACACAGGGGATATCAGCGCACGTGAGAGTTTGAACTTCAATTAGGGCTCCCCCCCTCCCGTCATGTTACATGGACAGCAGACGTTGCCCTGTGAAATGACTGAGTGACTGACAGATGGAGACAAAACTCAGTTTTTGTCTGACAGGGGACATCACACTGTCAGTTGTTTACTTCCCAAGAGATCTACCGTGGAGTCCGGAATAAAAAATCATCCCAGTTCGGCACGTTATACTTCCTGTTCTCTCAAAGTCCCGCCATAGCAACGACCCATGCGGTGATTGGAAGGGCGTCAGCCTTCCAACTGTTTTTCCCCACCAGCTGCAAGTTTTTCTGGGGGAACGGGACGCATGAGCAGGCTGGTGTTATTTCCCCCAGGTTCATCCACCGCTCTACAGATACCTCACCACCTGTAGAGTCACGAGTTGCAGTGGCGGTACATATTACCCCTATTGGCACCCTGGAGGCAACAGCGGGGTTCAGACCATGAACTGCACCACGGGATGCTAGCATTTTAATCTGCTGCATCAACAAAAGGCCCCCTGAGTGCGCTGGTCACTGAGCAGCATCACCAGTTGGAAGGTCACTGGTTTTGCCCAAGGCCTTTTCAGTGTTCATTGCTTTCCTTGGCTGGTCTGGATAATTCTAACCTGTGACCTGCAGGTCAGAAGATGACTCTAACCCCCAATCTCAGCAACCACATTCATGGACCCACAGACTTAGGCGAGTGTTCCCGATATGTCTGAGGACTCAGGGCCATCCCAGAGTAAAACAAGTTAGTGCACGAGGGCTCACTCGTGGAGTTTTTGAGCCTTAATGAGCATTTACCACAAGCATGCAGTCCTGCAGGATTTGGCTGATGGAATAACCCACAATCCATTGCATTGTCGTGTTTAAAACAGGGACAACAGGGGATACCTCAAAAACATAAACAAATGTAAACTGATGGGGCAAGGAAAGAGCCGGCAAGAAGAAATTGATGTAAATATTCTGAAACACACAATATACATCTCATCATCAGCCGCTTCTCCGGGGTCAGGTTGCGGTGGCAGCAAGCTAAGTAGGGCACTACAGATGTCCCTCTCCCCAGCAATGCCCTCCAGCTCCTCCTAGGGGATCCCAAGGCATTCCCAGGCCAGATTGGACATGTAGTCCCTCCAGCGAGTTCTGGGTCTACCCCAGGGTCTCCTCCCTGTTGGACGTGCCCAGGAGGCGTCCTAATCAGATGCCTAAACCACCTCAACTGGCTCTTTTTGACGCGAAGGAGCAGCAGCTCTACTCCAAGTTCCCTCCGGATGTCTGAGCTCCTCACCCTATCTCTAAGGCTGAGCCCAGATACCCTATGGAGGAAACTAATTTCAACCGCTTGTATCTGCGATCTCACCATTTCGGTCACTACCCAAAGCTCATGACCATAGGTGAGGGCTGGATGAAGATTGACTGGTAAGGGCACTGTAAGGGTAAAGAGTTGGTCCATTGTTCCACAGCCAGGCTGGAATCTGCATTGTTCCTCCTGGATCTGAGGTTTGACAAATGGTCGGAGCCTCCTTTCCAGCACCCTAGAGTATACTTTCCCTGGGAGGCTGAGCAGTGTGATGCCCCGATAATTGGAGCACACCCTATGGTCCCCTTTTTTAAATATGGGAACCACCACCCTAGTCTGCCACTCCATAAGTACTGTCCCGGACCGCCACGCAACACTGAAGAGGCATGTCAGCCAAGACAGCCCAACAATGTCCAGAGCCTTCAGCATCTCAGGGCAAATCTCATCCACACCTGGCGCCTTGCTACCGAGAAGCTCCTTAACTACCTCAGAGACCTCTCCCGGAGATATGGGTGGGGCTTCCCCCAAGTCTCCAGACTCTACCTCCTCCACCACTGAGGACATGTTAGCCAGGTTCAGGAGCTCCTCAAAGTGTTTTTTTCCACCTCCCAACAACATCCCCAGTCCGGGTCAGCAGTTCCCCTCCCCGGCTGAACACAGCTCAAGTCAAGCCCTGCCTCCCCTTCCTGAGTCACCGGATGGTTTGCCAGAACTTCCTTGAGGCCAACTGAAAGTCCTCCTTCATAACCTCGCTGAACTCCTCCCACCTTCAGGTACCTGTCTGCTGCTTAGAGACTGGAAGCTGCAATTATTCAAACGGTAAAGTCAGGCTGTCGGTCACTCATTCACCTCGGGTGTGAAGAATGCAAAATAATACAAAATAAATGCTCTTAATTAAAGCTATGACTGTTGGAAACATTGTAGCTCCCGGCAGCAACAACCCCTTTCTCTTGCTTATACCATTTAGAGCCTTTGCAATGTGCACACTCATGCATTTACACCGGCCACGCAGGTGACATCAATTAAAGCGCATGAGGGTTTAGTACTGAGGGTTTAGGGTGCAGATTGAGATTGAGACTAATTTTGGGGCTTCTGCTCCAGTCCTGGATGCAATGCAAAAGCAAAGAATTAAAATACTCCTTATTCATATGATAAGGATATTGTTAGATATATGTGCTAACCACTGTGTCGCCTCACAGCAAGAAGGTCCTGGGTTCAAGCCCCGGGGTTGTCCAGCCTTCGGGGACCCGGGTCGTCCTCTGTGTGGAGTTTGCATGTTCTCCCCGTGTCTGTGTGGGTTTCCTCCGGGTGCTCCGGTTTCCTCCCGCCGTCCAAAGACGTGCAGGTCAGGTGTATCAGCCGCACTAAATTGTCCCTAGGTGTTAATGTGTGTGTCGGCCCGTGTCGGCCCTGTGATGGACTGGAGGCCTGTCCAGGGTGTCTCCCCGCCTGCCGCCCAATGACTACAGGGGTAGGCTCCAGCATTCCCGCCACCCTGAGAGCAGGATAAGCGGTTTGGATAATGGATGGATGGACGGATATATGCGTGTATGATACCAATGACTCAAACATCGGTGAAGGATGTTGCCCACTTAATAACCCCAGTGACCCACACTTACACCCCGAATCCCTGTAACAACTAGTTTAGGTAGTTTGACCAGAGATGCTGCATAGGAGATGGGCTGACAGATTCGTTAGTGCATCCCGACGCCCTGCAGTAGCTAGCTAGGTTGGTATGTTGTGTCTGAACATGGGGTTTGTGCCTCAGCTTGTCATCTTGACTCAGCTTCTTCCCGGGCGAGGGGGGGTGGGGCCGGCTCTAGGCGACGGACAGCAGTGTGAACCGAAAGGGTTTTGGACCCAAAGCCAGGCAGCAGGGTGGTGGGGCAGCAGCAGGACACGGCCCGGCTGAATATGGCGGAAAGGGACGGTGACACACTTGTGTTTTCATGTGGGGAAGAGAACGGACGCCTCAGCCCGCCGCGTCTTCGCCGGGCCGGAGAAGAGAGGGAGCAGCTGGCCGGAGGGCGGAGGGCGGTGTTGTGTGTATGTGTGTGTGTGTCGGTGCGTGTGGGAGAGTTACACTTTTGACATTCCTAGCTTTGTCAACGCTGCAGCCTGTGACTGTCCTCCTTTTGTTCGGCGAGAGCTGACCATAGACCGAGCAAGGTGCATCATGGGTACAGAGGAATCTGATGACAGGAAGCATTCTGCCAGGTGGCAAGGTGCCTCGTACGCTGTAACCGACATGCTCTCCACCCACCTGCACACCCCCAGCAGAACCCCCCCACCCCACCCCACCCCCTCCATTTTCATTATGCAGTCTAGCAATCCTCTATTCTGGCTAAAAACAAAATGCAACTGCAATTCCCCCGCCCCCCCACCCATTTTTGGGGGATTTTTGGGGTTTTGTTCTCCGTTGGACCTGAATGGTTTACAGTTATACGACCAAGTGCGCTTCACGACCGAGCTCTCGCGCTACGCTCCAACATCCAGGCACGCCAAAGACAACACAGAAACCCTTTTCTTTGTAAGTTCTTGTATCTTAATATATATATATCTCATGGGGGGGGGAGAGGAGGGTCGTCCGGCCTCAGTGAGACAGCAGAGAGGTGTGTGTCGGGGTGTGTCTCTGGACCGTTACCGCCAGTCGCAGCCCCACCTAGCGAAGTGCTGATGAGTCAGAGGTAAGTGATGACAAGTCTGACGACTGATTGGTTTAGTTAGCGCGGCACGTAGATCTGTCCCACACAGGATGGGGCTCCTGCTCGGCTTTAGGAGCCGGGAGGGGTGGGTGGGGTGGGTGGGGTGGGGCTCCGCATCATGATTCACGAGCAGATGTTGACTGGCACGTTGCTGGTGAGCCTCGGACATCTAGATTTATCACGCCGCAAAAAAAAAAAACAGAAATATGCACGGCATGTGTGGGAATGGCGGCGGTCCAAAGACAGAAAGGGGAAAAAAAAATAAAAGCTCTTAATATTTGCTTGTTTATTCGTTTATTTTTAACCTGCTGCAAAGATTTAAACCCTCCCCACCACCCCACCACCCCCCGTTGTGATTGCAGCTTACGGTTAACCGTGCGGAGTTCTGCACGAACGGGAAGACCGGCTGCTTCTCTCTTCCCTGAATCGCCGTTCCTTTCACCGGCGGCGCGAGTCACAAACTTTTACCAACTCCAAACAAAAAAAAAGAGAATAAACGTTTGCAGGGATCTGGTGGCATCAACTCACACCCCGGGGCCCCCCGGCAACGCACAACACGAAAGAATGCTAATGGAAAAAGTAAATGGATCATGAGGCCGGGGGTGGGGGTGGGGGTGGGGGTGTTGTGTGTGTATGTGTGTCAGTCGGTATGATGGAGGCTGAGGTGTGGAGGTTTTGGTGGGGGTGCGGTTTACGGGCAGGGCCCATGGAAGGTACAGTTCATGCCCTTATAAGGACAAGCCGGGGCCGAGTGGCCTCGGCAGTACCTGCAGTCTGCCCGGCGGCTATGGAAACTCAGAGAAGGCTGCCGTGTCTGAAATGTGATGACACGGACGAGCGTGAGATATGGGACAGTAGGACAGTGTGCTTACGTGTGTCAAAGGGACGGACACGAATACCGAGAATAAAAAGGGGGGGTGGGGGGGTCAGGGTTCATCGATAAGGCCTCGACTTTCCTCAGACGATGTGTTTTTGAGCGGCACATCTGGCTCCGTGTGCGGGAGCCACCGGGGTTTCTGGAGAGAGACGCGAAGATCTCCAGATAGGAGGACGCCAGCGCCTTTACACTTCGGGGGGTGGGGGTGGGGTCAGGTTAAGACTTGCACGGGACTGGAAATATTTCAGGCGCTCCTGGACGAGCTGGATTCAGGTGCGTCGCGGAGAGAGAGACCTGCGGAGAAGGAGCTCAACACGGAGTCCTCTGCTCCGTGTTGAGCACCTCCGGGTCTCCCGCGACTGGCTGTGCAGATATGGACACACACTTAACGGGGCTTATGGGGAGGATCTTCCCACTCGTTTGTATGGTGGGTTGTGTGTCTGTTTGTGTAGGTAGAGTCAGGTAGAGGCAGAAGAAGACGTCAGGTAGGAGAAGAAGAGGAGTCGGTGTGCTCTACCTGACTGAGACCTGAGAGTGCACGACTGTTCTCATCCCCCTGAACCCGTCATCCGACCATCGGTTCCCCCCCCCCCCCCCCGAGAGCAGAAGCCCTGATCACTCATGGATACAAGCGAATCAAATATGGCTCCCGCAGGACCTTTAGCTGCGGAAGAGAAAAGCTGCCATGGAGACGGAGACGGAGACGGATGGGTTATCAGTGCTGCGATGTGATCCGCACAACATGGGCTGTATGAACACACAGGGTGGTCTATTCCCCCCCACACTCTTTTCTACCCAACTGTAGCCAGCCATTCGCCCCACTCTCACGAGCCGTCCCCATCTCTGCTCCTCTGCCGATCCGGGGAGGGCTGCACACTACCACACGCCTCCTCCCATACATGTGGAGTCGCCAGCCGCCTCTTTTCACCTGACAGTGAGGAGTTTCACCGGGGGGGACGTAGCGCGTGGGAGAATCACACTATTCCCCCCCAGTTCTTGGGTGGGGGGATGCAAGAAGGGGGTGCCAACCCCCCCCCCTGTCAAACAAAGTGACAAAACAAACACCTCTTTCTAAAAGTGGCCTCCATCCTTCCCCATCTAGTACTGATGTTTAAACGATGTCCGTATCAGAGATCTGCACACCGGCCGCCTGGCTTCCGTCTCCCCCGGGCCACTGAATCCAGACGCTGCGACAGGTTTTTAAACACACGGGGTGGAAGAACGTCTTTCATGGCCGACTGTCCGCCCGCCTACAGGGCAGGGCACCAACCCAACACGATCCTTCATCGTCCTTCACCGATGTTGTATCGGGAGGAAAGCCGAATATCGCGACGCAAAAACGTGTCGTCTACATGAACGACGGTGAGAATCTGTCTCCTAAAATGAGGCCGGGAACAGTTCAGGGAGCTTTAGAGTGAAAGCTGGTGTTGGTTTGGTATCATACGTTACATTTCCCGAACAGCTGAGTGGGCTGAAGCTCAGGTGGGTTGTATTTTTGTGGATGTCAGCTGACATGGTGGGTGTGTATATCGATGCCGTGTAAAGTCTCATGTGATTATCATGATAATACCATGTAAAGTCCCATGTGATTATCATGATAATACCGTGTAAAGTCTCATGTGATTATCATGATAATACCGTGTGAAGTCCCATGTGATTATCATGATAATACCATGTAAAGTCCCATGTGATTATCATGATAATACCGTGTAAAGTTTCATGTGATTATCATGATAATACCGTGTGAAGTCCCATGTGATTATCATGATAATACCATGTAAAGTCCCATGTGATTATCATGATAATACCGTGTAAAGTTTCATGTGATTATCATGATAATACCGTGTGAAGTCCCATGTGATTATCATGATAATACCATGTAAAGTCCCATGTGATTATCATGATAATACCGTGTAAAGTCTCATATGATTATCATGATAATACCGTGTAAAGTCTCATGTGATTATCATGATAATACCGTGTAAAGTCCCATGTGATTGTCATGATAATACCGTGTAAAGTTTCATGTGATTATCATGATAATACCGTGTAAAGTCCCATGTGATTATCAGGATAATACCGTGTAAAGTCCCATGTGATTATCAGGATAATACCGTGTAAAGTCTCATGTGATTATCATGATAATACCGTGTGAAGTCCCATGTGATTGTCATGATAATACCGTGTAAAGTTTCATGTGATTATCATGATAATACCGTGTAAAGTCCCATGTGATTATCAGGATAATACCGTGTAAAGTCCCATGTGAGTATCATGATAATACCGTGTAAAGTCTCATGTGATTATCATGATAATACCGTGTAAAGTCTCATGTGAGTATCATGATAATACCGTGTAAAGTCTCATGTGATTATCATGATAATACCGTGTAAAGTCCCATGTGAGTATCATGAAAATACTGTGTAAAGTCTCATGTGAGTATCATGATAATACCGTGTGAAGTCCCATGTGATTATCATGATAATACCGTGTAAAGTCCCATGTGATTATCATGATAATACCGTGTAAAGGCCCATGTGAGTATCATGATAATACCATGTAAAGTCCCATGTGAGTATCATGATAATACCGTGTAAAGTATCATGTGATCATCATGATAATACCGTGTGAAGTATCATGTGAGTATCATGATAATACCGTGTGAAGTATCATGTGAGTATCATGATAATACCGTGTAAAGGCCCATGTGAGTATCATGATAATACCGTGTAAAGTCTCATGTGATTATCATGATAATACCGTGTGAAGTATCATGTGAGTATCATGATAATACCGTGTAAAGTCTCATGTGATTATCATGACAATACCGTGTGAAGTCCCATGTGATTATCATGATAATACCGTGTGAAGTCCCATGTGATTATCATGATAATACCGTGTAAAGTCTCATGTGAGTATCATGATAACGTGTAAAGTCCCATGTGAGTATCATGATAATACGTGTGAAGTCCCATGTGATTATCATAATACCGTGTAAAGTCCCATGTGATTATCATGATAATACCGTGTAAAGTCCCATGTGATTATCATGATAATACCGTGTAAAGTCTCATGTGATTATCATGATAATACCGTGTAAAGTCTCATGTGATTATCATGATAATACCGTGTAAAGTCCCATGTGATTATCATGATAATACCGTGTAAAGTCCCATGTGATTATCATGATAATACCGTGTGAAGTCCCATGTGATTATCATGATAATACCGTGTAAAGTCCCATGTGATTATCATGATAATACCGTGTAAAGTCTCATGTGATTATCATGATAATACCGTGTAAAGTCTCATGTGATTATCATGATAATACCGTGTAAAGTCCCATGTGATTATCATGATAATACCGTGTAAAGTCCCATGTGATTATCATGATAATACCGTGTAAAGTCCCATGTGAGTATCATGATAATACCGTCTAAAATCTCATGTGATTATCATGATAATACCGTGTAAAGTCTCATGTGATTATCATGATAATACCGTGTGAAGTCCCATGTGATTATCTTGATAATACCGTGTAAAGTCCCATGTGATTATCATGATAATACCGTGTAAAGTCTCATGTGATTATCATGATAATACCGTGTAAAGTCTCATGTGATTATCATGATAATACCGTGTAAAGTCTCATGTGATTATCATGATAATACCGTGTAAAGTCCCATGTGATTATCATGATAATACCGTGTAAAGTCCCATGTGATTATCATGATAATACCGTGTAAAGTTCCATGTGAGTATCATGATAATACCGTGTAAAGTCCCATGTGATTATCATGATAATACCGTGTAAAGTCTCATGTGAGTATCATGATAATACCGTGTAAAGTCTCATGTGATTATCATGATAATACCGTGTAAAGTCTCATGTGATTATCATGATAATACCGTGTAAAGTCCCATGTGAGTATCATGATAATACCGTGTAAAGTCTCATGTGATTATCATCATAATACCGTGTAAAGTCTCATGTGATTATCATGATAATACCGTGTAAAGTCCCATGTGAGTATCATGATAATACCGTGTAAAGTCCCATGTGATTATCATGATAATACCGTGTAAAGTCCCATGTGAGTATCATGATAATACCGTCTAAAATCTCATGTGATTATCATGATAATACCGTGTAAAGTCTCATGTGATTATCATGATAATACCGTGTGAAGTCCCATGTGATTATCTTGATAATACCGTGTAAAGTCCCATGTGATTATCATGATAATACCGTGTAAAGTCCCATGTGATTATCATGATAATACCGTGTAAAGTCTCATGTGATTATCATGATAATACCGTGTAAAGTCTCATGTGATTATCATGATAATACCGTGTAAAGTCCCATGTGATTATCATGATAATACCGTGTAAAGTCCCATGTGATTATCATGATAATACCGTGTAAAGTCCCATGTGATTATCATGATAATACCGTGTAAAGTCTCATGTGATTATCATGATAATACCGTGTAAAGTTCCATGTGAGTATCATGATAATACCGTGTAAAGTCCCATGTGATTATCATGATAATACCGTGTAAAGTCTCATGTGAGTATCATGATAATACCGTGTAAAGTCTCATGTGATTATCATGATAACACGTTCCACATCTCTCAGCACAATGGGCCTGCGGCTAGAGACAAGGTGATGGGGATGTTGAGCAGCACCACACCCCACCATCCTTCTTGAGAAGCTCTACATTCCTACCACCTGATGCGTGTTGTTAGCGCTTACAGACGACGGGCCCGTAGAACCTTCCTCTCCTCTTCCTCTTCCTCTTTCTAACCTACATCAGTGCTGGAGCCCATTCACAGGACCCGGTGTCAGACAGCCTGCTAGGCGGCAGGTAAGGGCCGGAGGCCGGAGATGTGGACTGGGGGGTGTCTCAGCATCTGCTGCTGACCGAGCACCTCGGAGGGTGCGCGCCTTCTAACCCTTCACCCCCCCTCCCTGCCTCCCTCCTCTCTTTTCAACCGGTAGCAATGCAGCCTCGGTGATGACATAATTCAGGAAACTAGCACCCGAGGCTTTCAAAGTAGAATCTACCAAAAAAAAAAAAGAAAAGAAAAAAAAAACTAGGGGAAAAAAACTTTTTCCAACAGCAGCGAGAGGGGCCGAATATTACCATTTTTGGGCAAGCTCGCTCCCATACAAGCCCAGCCCAAACCACAATGCTTACTCAGATTCCAGAGTTTAGTCCCCCCCCTCCTCCCTCCCTCCCTGCCTCCCTCCCTCCCTCCCGCACACACGCACACTTCTCCAAGCAAAGTGTATGAGAGGCAAACGCGGGCAAAAAAGTGCCCCCCACCCCCACCCTCAACCCTACCCCCCCCCTGCCTAAAAATCAACCATTCATTCCCCGGCGCAGACAGACAGCATCTGCCCTAACGCGGGCGTCTGGATGCGCCGGACAGCACCGACGCGCCACGTTAGCGCCCCCGCAGACGGGCAGGTACGGCGCGGTAGGCGACCATCTAATCCCCCGGGGGGACGAGCTGAGCGGCCGCTACGGAGGCTGACATGTCACCCAAGTAGTAGTACGGCCTAATCCACGTCGCAATGTAAAAAAAAAAAAAAAAACCGGAATGACAGGAGGAGGAGGAGGAGGAGGAGGAAGAGGGGGGGAGGGAGGAGGAGGATTTGCAGTGAAGCGCATGGCTGACATCTGTTGCGCTGTAAAAGGTGGGCGTACTGTCGCATTTCAGTTCTCTCTTCCCTTCTCCCTTCCCCTTCCCTTCCTTTCCCCCCCCCCCCCCTGGAAATGACAGGAGGGCCCGCACGCGAGCCGGATGTTTCGCGAGACGTTTGGAAACGGCCGTTTCTCGCCGCTGCCGACGTCTTTTCCCCACACCGCCAAAAGTTACGGGAGGGTCCTGCGAGGCGGACGCGGGCTGCTGGCATCCCGACTCGGCAAACGAAACCTGAACAATAGTCCTGCAACTTGCTGGGAGTGGATGCTAACGGGGGGTGGGGGTGGGGGGTGGGGGGGGGTTTGCCCCCAGCTGCCGTAAAAGAAGTGGGGTGTTATGAAGGACCCGCTGCAGCAGCAGCAGCGGCAGGGGGGGGGCAGCGCCGCAACACGAGCACCTTTACACGCCGGGGAGAGGAGGAAGAGGAGGAAGAGGAGAAGACCGGTCCGGATCTTACCTTCCTTTGCTGCTTCTCCCACGCGGGATCCAACAGGAGGTCCCGGTCCCAGTCATCTTCCTGCTGCATGTAGTCGGTGTCGTCTCCGTCATATTGTTCCATGTTAAGTGTGAGGCGGTGCAGGCGAAGCGCGTCCTCTCGTATTCCCCTCGGGCCCGGCTGAGGTGACGTTCCGGCGATTCGCTACGTTTTTACTCCCCCACGCATGCAAGACGGTATGTAAATGAAACGAACGGTCCACCCCCAGCTTCACCGTGTCTCTCTCTCTCTCTCTCCCTCGCTCTACCTCTCTCTCTCTCTCCCTCGCTCTCTACCTCTCTCCCTCGCTCTCTGACCCTCGCTCTCCACAGCTCTCAGTCGTGCTTCTGTCGGTTTCCGCGGGTCTATTTTCTGTGCCGGGCTACAACTCGGCAGGCTGGAGGAGGAGGAGGAGGAGGAGGAGGAGGAGGAGGAGGCAGGTCTAATGAGCGACGACGGACGCAAAAAAAAAAACCCAAAAAAAACTTTGCTTCAAAAGAATTTAAACCCATAGCAGGCGGAAGAATGTGATTGGACGGATCGGCGTCCCAAGCCCCGCCCCCTCCCCGAGCGCGGATTGGCCCCCTTCGCCGTCAGCCTCCCCCCCCCCCGGCTTAGTGTAGGTTGACTCGCGTACGTCGACCGATCCAAACATCCCCCCCCCCCCCGGAGTTCGACGCTCGGGCGGGTTCGCCCGGCCGCTTGTATCGTCCGCAAGTCTGCGTTTATTCCACCTCTCCGCGGGCCGTTTAGTTTGGGGGGGGGGGGGGCCGAGGCGAACTGAAAGCGAGACTCTTTCTGACAAGTCACCCAAAGAGGATTACGCACTCAGACAGGAGAGACGCGTCTCGGGGGGGGGGGAGGAGGGAGGGAGGGGGGGTGCACGGTTTCCGTCTTCGCCGATCGCAGGTCGTCCCACTCTGCAAACTCCGTGCACGCGAAGGGGTCAGCACGAGGAAGAATGCAATGTGTCTCATTATGAAACCGATTTGGATCTTTCCTGTCCCCCCCCCTCCCTCCCTCCCTCCCCCCCTTCTGGGCACGGCGGAGGAGCGCTTCCTTCCTAGTGTGACCTGACGCACGCCTGCTCCGTACAATAACGCCTATGCGCCACTGCCATTAAAACCCGTCTCCTTTACAAACCGGGCGGGCCGTGACACCCGTCATCCTGCTGCAAAGCGCGGCAGGGTTCATGTCGCTCCCCGGGCGGGAGGGGGCGGGCTGGGGGGCGGGGGGGGTCCGGACTCGTCCCAGGTCGGCTAACTGGGTTATACCGTCTAGCGGTAGCCAGGTCTCTCAGCCTTGTAAGGTAAACTTCTGTCTCTCTCTTTCTTCCCATTCTCTCTCTCTCTCTCTCTCTGTCTCCCACGCACGCACGCGCACGCACGTGTATACGTACGTGCCTGCGCATTATTAGAGAGACACGCCGACACGGGATAGCCCCGAAAGTCAGACTGGAGCGCTCTTCCATATATGGACAAACTTCCAAGGGTGAATGTTTGGGAGAGTGACGTCAGGCGCACGGGGCGGCCTGCCAGCTCGCCGACTGTCCGCCCCCCCCCCCTGTTTCAAGGAGCAGGGGCGCTCGCGCGTTACGCGGAGCGACGGGAAGTCAGCGGTGAGACTTGGACGAGATTTGAATATTAAATAGAGCAGGGCCGGATAGTGTACACCACCCTAACACCGCCCGGCACAGCCCCGGGATACCTTGAGGGAGACGTTGTGAGAACCGTAAGCCCGCTGAGCGGAGCGCAGGTCATGTGGGGGGAGCCAGGTCTCTGGCTTGCTGCCAACTATTCCAGTCACGCCGGGACGGGAATTTCGAGGTGGTGACCGGTTGTTCTTAAAGCTTTAACCAGGTCGCCTTTGGGGTATTGAAGGACTAGCCGTGACAATCCCATTTAGTTGCACTGCGTTCTTGCAGGAGGAAAAGCAGTTCGTGCTCTGTGTAATGTGACATGTAATATACATATATATATATATATATATATATATATACACCACATGGCAGATGGAGAGCCACTAAATTCAATTTGCAGTTGAAAAAAACATTTAAAGTAAGCCTTATTTGTAGAAATATACATAGTAGTGAATTTGGGAGGCAACCACAGGAACTGCCGCGGCCGGGACGCGAACCCGTATCGCGGGAAACATCGCTATCCGCTTGACTAAACGGTAAGAGTCGTTACCGAGCGGCCAACGTATCTACTTACTCATACACGTTACACCACCCCCCCTTCGGGAAAGCGCGTCCGCGCTGACACCAATGTAGCGAATTAGGGGGGCAGCCCGGGAACCGCCACAGCCGGGACGCGAACCCATATTTCCTGCACCGCAAGCGAGAACGTTAACCAGTCGACTAAAGGGTCCGACCTTTTAGTCTAGCGGTTAGCGATGTTTCCCGCGGTGCGGGCGATACGCGTTCGCGTCCCGGCCGCGGCAGTTCCTGTGGTTGCCTCCCGATATATACATATAGATATAGAAAATATATATAGATATAATATAATATATATAGACATAAATATAAATATATATATATATATATATATGGTGAAGATGGGGCCGAGAGCTCGACAGGGGGCGGTCAGGGTATTCTACCAGCAGACATGTAAAGTCAACAGTTTGCTTAAGAGAGCTACGACACCTGAGTGGCAGGTCCTTTCTCATGACAACTGTGGGTTTGCCCCTGCGAGCAGCTTTTACATCTTACTTTGGAGTCGAGTTTCGGGGAGATGAAACGTAATGCTTAGGAGAGTAAACATGAATCCTGCCCAAACACAGTCAATCTAGTTGCAGCCGTACGGCAAGAGGCTAAATTCCGTGTCAACTTAATTTCTGTGAAAAATAACAAAAATAAGAAACGGCGACACAGGGGAAAGGACGGACACCCAGCAAACCAAGACTTCTGTATGGAAGCAGGAATCCATGTTCGCCCTAATTGGATACAAACACAAGCTGCCGAGTTACGCTGCAACTTGTGAAGAGCCAAACCACAAGCACAGCTGACAAAGACAAAAGCCCCTAAGTAACATTTTTGACAAGAAGTGCGTGTGGGCCCTGTGATGGCCTGGCGGCCTGTCCAGGGTATCTCCCCAGCCACCGCTGGGATGGGCTCCAGCATCCCCGTGACCCTGACAGCAGGATAAGCGGTTTGGATAACGGACGGGTGGATATACGAGACAAGTTTCGTACGTTTATCACTCCGTCTGATTTAATATTGATCGCAGAAATTGCAAATTGCTCCTCCGCGGCCAGAGTAGACCGCTTGAAGACGGGGGGCCTACTGTGTAGAGAGATATATATATATCCATCCATTATCCACACCGCTTATCCTGCTCTCAGGGTCGCGGGGATTGCTGGAGCCTTTCCCAGCAGTCATTGGGCAGCAGGCGGGGAGACACCCTGGACAGGCCGCCAGGCCCCATCACAGGGCCCCAACACACACCTAGGGACAATCTAATATGGCCGATTCACCTGACCTACAGGTCTTTGGACTGTGGGAGGAAACCCAAACAGACACGGGGAGAACATGCAAACTCCACACAGAGGACGACCCGGGACGACCCCCAAGGTTGGACTATATATATATATATATATATATATATATATATATATATATATAAAATAGATAAGCTACTTGGACAGGTAAACATTATATACATAGAAAGTCTGTTGGAAGTTGTGTCATGCAGCAGCTTTTGCGACGTCAGCCTTTATGATTAAAGACGTCCGTGACTGCTAAGCTTCTTGCGGCCTGCGTGGTTCCAGCCAGGACCGTCCATTTTCAGTCCGTTACATCTGCGATTAGGGAAAACTATTCAAAGAGAAGCAGCCGATGTGCACCGGTCTGAGGTTTAAGCCTGCGCCGTGTGTACCCGGCCCGGTCAAAACGTCAACAGCGGCCTCGCTGATCCTCCTATTTGAATAGCTGTGCCGGGGGAAGCTGCAGGGTGAAATGAAGGGTGTCCACTTCCTGCAGATAAGTTGCCGCCTCGCGGAGAGCTCACCCAGAACCACAGCAAGTCGGAGATTGTTTTGACACGAGAGCAGCAGAAACGGCTCGATAAACCCAGTAACTACGTGTCTGTTTGCCCTCAGATTACCGCCTCAGCATCAAGCTACTGACATGCTTCTCCCCCCCCCCTCCCCTTGGTTCTTTTTATACATCTACCCGAAAACCACTGGTATGCCAATTGGCAGCATGTGCCCTCATCTAGAAGAGAGGAGCTGTCATACTGGGTGTGGATGGGGAGTAGTAACGTAGACGCCGGTGACGTCATGTGCCCCGTGACGTCATTAGCCTCTTTAACAATCATGCCCCACTGTTGGGGAATGCGAGATCCGCCTTGGGCGAGCGCGGCATCGTTATCGCACGTTAGTTTGAGATCCTTTGCCCATTTGTGGACATATCTCACGAGAGGTTTGTTCTTCTTCTGGGAGACTAAAGAGAGCTAAGGTCTAGTGGATGCCCAGGTAGGGCATTACAAAAGCACTTCCTGTGTACCTGAAATCTTGTGTAAACTCCGGGGAGCGCTCTACCATCTGGGGGGGAGGGGGGGGGAACTGAACACCCACCAAATGACTGTCGAGGTCAAAGTGCAACATCAGTGAATGGGAATTGCAGTAACTAGCTATGCAGGTCTGCACAACACAGAAAGCTAGCCTGAGAGTGTGAGACCGGAGTGAGAATTAGTGCTCGCAGGGGGCGCTGTGGCTTTGTGCTCATCTGTTGCCGGGCAGCTACAGGGTCCTGGATTCAGTTTCGGCCCTTCTGAATGGAGTTCGCATGTTCCAAAAGACTCCCATTCAATGTTCAAAACTGACCACAGGAATAAAAAGGTGTGGGGCGTTCGGGTGGCGTAGCGGTCTATTCCGTTGCCTACCAACACGGGGGTGGCCGGTTCGAATCCCCGTGTTGCCTCCGGCTTGGTCGGGCATCCCTGCTGACACAATTGGCCGTCTCTGTGGGTGGGAAGCTGGATGTGGGTGTGTTCTGGTCGCTGCACTAGCGCCTCCTCTGGTCAGTCAGAGCGCCTGTTTGGGGGGGGAATAGCGTGATCCTCCCACGCGCTACGTCCCCCTGGTGAAACTCCTCACTGTCAGGGGAAAAGAAGCGGCTGGTGACTCACATGTATGGGAGGAGGCATGTGGTAGTCTGCAGCCCTCCCCGGATCGGCAGAGGGGGTGGAGCAGCGACCGGGACGGCTCGGAAGAGTGGGGTAACTGACCAAGTACAACTGGGGAGAGGACCCTGCAATGAACTGGGATCTTGTCCAGGGTGCTACATTATTCTCCGGCCCCGGGTCCATGTCTCTGCACCAGGACGCAGTCCCCCCCAAGGGGAAAGAGGGGGCTCAGTAAGAAGAAACAGGTGGTAGGGCAGGACAGACTTTAAAGTTGGAACACAGCAGATTTCCAAAGGTTCTTCTTGATCCCTGATGTCATGGCATAACTAAGACAGTAGCTACCCATGACTATGAACACAACGGATGCTTTTGCAGTTGATCATTTGTCGAGTTTACGTCAGGCAGGACTTTCCCTGGAAAATCATCGCCTCTAACCCTCCAGCGAAGCAGCCACAAGTGCTAGAAGAGGGCAGACGGGGGCAAGTTTGGACAATAAACCAAGTTGTTGCAGCTAACAAGTACAGAAGGCAGAACAAGATGCTGACTTTCAGCGGAGGAGGGTGAGCTCACCGGGATGTCGCCCGACTCCGGAGCTAAAATACGGAACACTGACGTCACGTCAAAACCCAACTCTTGTTTAGGTTTTTTTTCACTTTTCGACCTTTACTGAACATGTACACACTTATCTCTGGGCTTAGCAAGTTACACAAACCACAGAGCAACAAAACTATTGTGTAATCCAAAGTACACAGGTGTCAATGTGTCAAACCAGGGATATGTTTCTTCGTTCAGTTTTGACAAGTCAACATTTTGGACAGTGATGTTTTTATACAACTCCAGTGATGCAATAGTGCTTTAAAGACACTAATTACACCATTCACATGCTTAATAACTTACCCCCCCCCTTTTCTCCCCAATTGTACCTGGCCAATTACCCCACACTTCCAAGCCGACCCGGTGGCTGCTCCGCCCCCTCTGCCGATCCGGGGAGGGCTGCAGACTACCACATGCCTCCTCCCGTACATGTGGAGTCACCAGCTGCTTCTTTTCCCCTGACAGTGAGGAGTTTCACCAGGGGGGACGTGGCGCATGGGAGGATCACGCTATTCCCCCCCCGAACAGGCGCCCCGACTGACCAGAGGAGGCGCTAGTGCAGCGACCAGGACACATACCCACATCTGACCTCTCACCCGCAGACACGGCCAATTGTGTCTGTAGGGACGCCGGACCAAGCTTGAGGTAACCCGGGGATTCAAACCGATAATCCCCGTGTTGGTAGGCAGCAGAATAGACCGCTACGCCACCCGGATGCCCGATAACTTACATTTTGACAGGCCCGGCAGCTGTTTGTTTATCAAATCTTTTCAGAATGAAAGCACTGAAGTCATGGGGGTTTTATATCTTTGGCTGGGAACGGCTGTTCAGGATCACGGAGAGCCGAATCTACTTCAGTTTCCTTTCACAGGAGAGCTGAAGCTGTGTTGCCGTGGCAACCGTGCATGCGCGGGCATAACAATTTGTGGTGTGGAGGACCACAGTCCTCATTAACAATTATTTCAAGATCCGTGGCTTCAAAAACAAGAATGCATGTCCTAAATAAGCATCGGTCTATATATACCCTGTGCAAATCAGAGCTAATTAGGAAGGAGCGCCGAGGCCCAGCAATAAACAGTAGTTTTTCTATGCTGCTTTAATTGCAAAAGAAAAAACCCAAAGGGGGCACTGGCTTGTAACGGTACCCAGAATCTGGACAAAGACACACAAAATACAACTGTAAAGACAATGAAAACAGAACACCGATGCACATTTTAAACAGATGGCGCTTCCAAGAATCACAATGGAGACAACCGATTCTTCAGGCACACTGAAGCAGTGTCAACTGTGAAAGAAAATAATAAATGAAACAAAAATGAGTCAAATCAGATACTCTACACTCCAACGTTGAGGAAACTAAACCCTGCCAGTCTCACGTCCTCCATTAACACTTTTTCCCTTGGTTTTCGGCTAGAGTGACTCCAAATCCCGTGTAGGAATTTCTGCACCACCCACAGCCTCCGAGCCAAGAATTTACGCATTATGAAAATGAATGACGAGCCAATATACTTTGCCTGCACCAAAGCTAGCTTATTTACCTTTTTTCGCAGACCCCACCAAAAGAAATTATTGTTATCCGTGGCTTGACCTCGATTGATGACAATATCCAATCAATTTGTTCTAAAATAAAAAGTCTCACACGCTGCTCGGATATGTAACTTCCTCTGCAGCTCCGCATTTGAGTGTTTGTGTGTCCAACTGTCTGAAACCCCTTTTTAACCAAGACCCCAAACCAAAAAAAAGCAAAACTGCCAAAGTAATAGAGAACTAACATTCTAAAGCAGAGGTTCACAACAGCTTTGTTGTCTTGGGGGATGAGACACAAAATAAGGAATGGACAACCACTTGATACAAATTAGTACTTTTTTGTTGGTTTAGTATTATGACAATCTAGATAGTAGGTAAGGAGACAACAGTTGAGAGAGAAGCCTCTCAACTGCATTTCTTATCCATTATTAACATCCAAGAACTGCATTTCTTATCCATTTTTTAATTGCTATAAATTTAGTAAATTACAGTCAAACCATTCCCCAAATTTCGTGGGAAACCCCTATAGACATCTCAAAGATCCCCTGGAGACTTCCGAGCCCACTTTTAGAAAACCTGTCCTAACGCAAGTCTCTGAAGAAACAGAAAAACCAAATCGCCAAGTAACACAGAAGTGTCCTCATGTTTTAAACTTCTTCTCTGTGGGTAAGGACACCACTTCCCCCTCTCCCGACCCCATGTGAGTCCGTTTCAGAGCCCCGTGGGCAGGGACCTGCGGAAGCGGTGTCCCCTCCCTCAGGGGCCTGGTGTCTGCCGGTGTGACAGCCGTTTCTCTGATGTACTCTTCGGAGCCATGGTGCTTCTGACTGGCATGCCCACTGTGTGGTGCCACAGTCTGGTGCTGCCCGTTCACTCCTTGGCCAAGCTGGCTCAGGGAGGCACAGTTACTGTCTGGGTCCAGCGAGCTTCTGCCATCCTCTCTGCTGTCGGAGCTCTCTGCTGCAGCAGCCCTAGCTAAAACCCTCTCCCCGGCCCGGGACTCTGTCCTTGGGGTATCAGCTGATGCGGGAGAGGCCGTGGAGTCTCCCCCCTGCTCTACTCTTTCGCTGCCCTCCTCATTCTCCTGGCTCTCCGGGGACATGACTGGGCTGTGACACACAAAATAAGAGGGGCTTAGGCATTTGTCCTCGTCTTTCGGGTTGCTGCCACGGGGTCCGGATTGGACTACATCCTGACCTGATGAGGATGAGGATGAGGAGGGAGAGGAGGGGTCTTCAATGGAGATCTCAGGGTAGCTGCAGGAGTCGACAGCGGAGAACAGTGCCTGCACGGACTCGGGCCGTTCTCCCGCCCGGGAGACCACGTGCATGCGGCGCCTTCTCGCTGTGCCGCGCTTGCCCCCCTGTTGCCCATTATCCTCTGCATCGCTGCTGGAGCTGGAGGTGGATGAGGAGGATGAACTGGAGGCACCGGCGGGGAGTGATGGTGAAGAGGTGGGGCTGGACAGGGTGGAGTTGTCCCTGGGGCTGGGAGAGTGTGGCCGGGGCATGGGGTCAAGCCAGAACTCACTCGAGTCCGAGTCCTCGTTCACCAGGTCCAGCAGGAAGCCCGACTGGTGCCGCAGTTGCTGGGCCCGCCTCCTTGGCCGGCCCTGGCCCTCCCCCCCCACCCCAGCTTGCTCCTCGACTCCTGAGGTGTCAGGTCCAGCCAATGATGAGGAGGACGATGAGTGATCAGAGTCGCTGTTGTGACCAGTGGCTGACGAGGCTCTGCCTCTAGCCCCCCCTTCTCCTCCTCCAGCAGTCGGCGGTATTGGAGCGGTGCGGTTGGAACGCCGCCCTCTGGCATGCAGCTGCAGGATGGCGCCCTCGCTCAGGTCACTGTCAGAATCGGAGCTCCAGCCTTCGATCTCCCGGCGGACCAGTGAGTCGAAGAAGGCCATCATTCGCGGGTCTTCCTGGATGGACTGGCTTACATAGTCGTGGGACAGGCCGCTGCCGCTGTTCAACACTAGGCTGATGTACTCCTCATGGGTGTACAGGCTCCGAGACCTGTCCTCCACCCGGCCCTCCAGGTCTCCCAGGCTGTCAGGCTGCTGGTACGGACTCCATACCTGAGGTGGATGGATGGATGAAGAGAAAAGGGGTACAGAAAAAATGAAGGAGGGGGTAGAAGGGTGTGTAGACAGACAGAAAGGCAAAGTGGTGAGTAACAAATCACTTTCAGAGAAAAACACTCTCTTCTATTACTGGCCCAGAGCACCTGGGCCTGTATCAGCTTTCATTCCATACACCATAACACACAAAAACAAGAGAGAACACTGTTGCTGCGCAGACAAAAAGGAAGGCCAGCTTTTCATGACACCACAGACAATGCTTTTGTCGTTTTTTTAAACTGAAAAAATACACATCTTTTCTCATTCTATTGAGCTGCTGTCATTATTAGTAACTAGCATGAAGCTGTTCTGTGAACTTGGGATTTTCCTGTTTGGAAAATTCAATATTATGTTGCCTCAAATGCATGATGGGACAACTCAAAAATACTTCATTCCTGAAACACATCCTTTTAGAGAAAGAATTTCCAAACAGCTGCAAAACGACTTCAAAACCCTGATGTAAAAAGTCTTTTCAATTGTGGAGGCTTGTTGCCCAGTGGCATTACACTGATTATTCCCTCTGGAACTCAAGAGTATGCCGACTATTTCTAGAATCAACCCTCCGAACCTCCGAACCTCATCTCCGCAGTGTATCCTGGTCGGATTTCTTACTTTATAAATAAGGAAGAAAAGTTAAAAGATGACGGGATATGACTCAACATTTTACTCATCTCTGCATGCTGAGACTGTCCGGTGACGCGTGACCGAGGAAGTCAGAAAGGCGTCGAGACAGCGAGCTGAGCTCTGCTGCGGTCAGGCATACTCATGGGTTCAGCACCCGGGATAAAATGGGAGGGAGTTATCATCAGGCAAGAGGAGGGCGTGTGCTTGGGTGGGATTTCTCTAGCTGCTCAGCGCTGCCTTTGTGCTGCTGACAACACAAACACTGAATGGTATGATCGGGCAAGGTAAGTTCCAGTCTCTCTCTCTCTCTCTCTCTCTCTCTCTCGGGCTTAAGAAAACATTCTGTTTTCTAAGAAACTGAGAGGAATCGACACGTACGGTAAAGAGCTGCAGCAGGACAGGAGGAGAGAGGTCAGTATGATGTAATCCAATTTGCTTTATCAACTTGAATTTTTTGGGACAAATTAACTTTATCATTTATTGAAAACGTTTCCTTTGCCAGTTGGCTTGAACCAACATGATAAAATTTAACCGAGTTTCTTCTGGCAACCCAAAACTCAAAATATCACAACCTAGAAAACTGGGCAGCACAGTGGCCCAGTGGTTAGCGCTGTTGCCTCACAGCAAGAAGGTCCTGGGTTCCAGCCCCGGAGTTGTCCAACTTACGGGGTCGTCCCAGGTCGTCCTCTGTGTGCGAGTTTGCATGTTCTCCCCGGGTGCTCCGGTTTCCCCCACCATCAAAAAGACATGCATGTTAGGGTTAACACTCCTGTCTGTGCCCCTGACTGAGGTATGGCAAGACGAACTGCAGTTGGTCCCCGGGTTCACCGGGTTCACACTGTGTCTGCCATCTTGCCTTCTTCCCATAGTGCATCCTGGTGCCATCTCTTCCCCAGGTAAACGACGCACACGCAACCCGCCGTCCACATGATGTAAAAGAAAATTTGATTCATTGGACCAGGTAGGCCATCTTGTTCCACTGCTCTACGGTCTAGTTCTAACACTCACATGCCCATTGTAGGCACTCTCGGCAGTGGACAGGGGTCAACATGGGCACGCTGCGGCTACGCAGCCCCATACACCGCAAGCTGTGATGCACTGTGTGTTCTGACACCTGTCTACCACAGCCAGCATTAAGTTTTTCAGCAATTTGAGCTACAGTAGCTCTTCTGTGGGATGTACCAAGATAATCCATGTGATTCACTTCACCTGTCAGAGGTTTTAATGTTTCGGCCTATTGGTGTATACCATTATTTTGGAGCATTAACTTTGATGCCTGCTACATTTTATTCAATGCAAAGACTATGTAAGTACCCTATGGACGGTAACTTCAGATACTAATACTTTCTAGGCTTCTATGGAACCATTTTATCCTTTTTGCAGCTAGTGATTACAAAAGAATATCATCTGATCCATGAAGGGAATCTATTAATTTCGAATCATTTTTGTGTCTGCCCCCCTCCAAGAGGAAAAAGGCAGCGTGTTGAGTCACGTATGGCGCGGTTTCCTCGCAGCTGGTCGCTATTCTGCATCTTGCTCGTGGACATGTGGGCAAATGCGGGGGAGACCTTTAAGGTCGGGCCAGTCTGACTCTGATATCCCAGTTTCAAGAAAGTCTCTCAGGACTCTCAACACCTCCCAACCCTACATCACACATTTGTTTTACTCCCCACATAACTCAGACTAGTCTAAATCTCATTTTGGGTTAAAAAAAAAAATAATCTGATCATATTTGGCCCGCATCTAGGTTTACAAAAACCTTGATGTAGTCCAAAATAACAAGGTATGACATTCAGTTGGCAGTGATTATTTATTACTGACCTTGATGACCTTCTCCACGCCGGACGAACAGATCATGTAGGTGTGAGGGTTGAAGCGGACCTGGTTGACGATAGAGCGGTGACCCTTCAGAACCATGAATGCCCCATTCACCACACGACCCGGGCCTCCTGAGGGAACCACAAAACATGGAGGGAAACTAAGATGTCTGACAGGTAGGAAGGACCCTTATGATGGGTTTTCTGCAGATGTTGCCGTTTTCACTTATGGTTTATATGTCCTTGGGGTTACTGCTGCAAAGTCCAGGACAAAATGTCCCTGTGAGGACAATAAAATGCATCTTACATTTGATCCACAATAATACTGGTAAACTTTTGACATAAATTCACTGTGTGTCTGTGATGGGGAGTGTGAGTTCTCCTCCTCTCTACACCTTAACAGAGGAATTTGTTGTTTCACGTTAAACTGTTCCATTCCATCATCCAAACCGCTTAGTCTGCTCTCAGGGTGGCGGGGATGCTGGAGCCTATCCCAGCAGTCATTGTAGGGCAGGCGGGGAGACACCCTGGACAGGCCGTCAGGCCATCACAGGGCCGACACACACACATTCACACCTGTCTTTGGACTGTGGGAGGAAACCGGAGCCCCCGGAGGAAACCCACGCAGACACGGGGAGAACATGCAAACTCCACACAGAGGACGACCCCCGAGGTTGGACTACCCCGGGGCTCGAACCCAGGACCTTCTTGCTGTGAGGCGACTGTGCTAACCAACGTGTCACCGACCGTGCCGCCTACGTTAAACTATGAGAAGATAAAATACACCTCAACTGTTTAATCCCCATAGGGAAAATAAATATTGTGTATTGTGTAACTGTTAAATGTATTTGTGCCTTTTCATCTGAAAACGAGAACGATACCACTCAGAAAGACTGACAAAAATAATTTTACCAAGTGTTTTAAAACACAAAATCTGTGACGGTGACAAAGTTGGTAGTTTTCTTTAATAGGACCAGCAGGTCTTGCTTCTGTATTAGAGGATTTCTTTCTCCATAGAACAACCAAGGACGCCTTTACAAAGGCTGCTTATTGTTTCCTGCACAATGTGCATGAGATTGTAACGGAAAAGTGTGAGCCATCGAAGAATGTACAGCATTTATTTGTGTTAGCCAAACTGTGCCAACATCCATTCCATCCATCCATTATCCAAACCGCTTATCCTGCTCTCAGGGTCGCGGGGATGCTGGAGCCTATCCCAGCAGTCATTGGGCAGCAGGCGGGGAGACACCCTGGACAGACCGCCAGGCCATCACATGGCCAACCTATATAGGGCTGATATATATATATATATATATATATATAAAACTCGACTTGAAAATACATCCTAGGATGCATTGGGACTGGGACACATCATAAGTGATGTTATTATGTTATTATTATTATTTTATGTGTAGAGAAAATTTGTGCCAAAATGCTGATGCTAATGACCAGTGACTACATTAGTATTAATTACTACTACTATATATAAATAACCGTTTGTGCTCCTAAAAACATAATGAGAATGCTTTAGTTATATTTCTGGTAAGAATCAAACCTCTAACCCTCGTAGAGTTTTTACCTAGTTCCACTTGTCCCACTGCAGTTTGTTTTCGTGTGTTGGGGGTAGGGTGGGGAGCAGGGGTGGTAATTTTCAACTCAAAATGAGTAAATTAAGTTTGAAACTCATTAATTTTTTCACACAGGGACTCACCCGGAAATGGGTCTGTAACCCGTAGTTGGCAAAACGCTGATTTACTTTAATCCCCACCCCCTTTCCCCCCAATTGCATCCAGCCAATTACCCCACTCCTCCAAGCCGTCCCAGATGCTGCTCCACCCCCTCTGCAGATCCGCGGACAGCTGCAAACTACCATGTCTCCTCCGATAAATGTGGAGTTGCCGGCCGCTTCTTTTCACCTGACAGTGAGGAGTTTCACCAGGGGGACGTAGCGCGTGGGAGGATCACGCTATTCCCCCCAGTCTCCCCCCCCGAACAGGCGCCCCGACCGACCAGAGGAAGCGCTAGTGCAGCGACCAGGACACATACCCACATCCGGTTTCCCACCCGCAAACGCAGCCAATTGTGTCTGTAGGGACGCCCGACCAAGCCGGGGATTCGAACCGGCAATCCCTGTGTTGGTAGGCAACGGAATAGACCACCACCCTACCCCGACGCCCCCTTGATTTACTTATAAGCATGACGTGCACGTGAACATATGATGACTTCAAGATACTGCTGGTGACAAAGGGGCCGGCTGGATGCAACTTACCCGCCTCTGGATCTTTGGGGATTTTCCACATGTACAGGTTAAAATCGTCCGATCCAGACAAGATGTACTGCAGAGAGGAAGAGAGAGGGAGAGAAAGGGAAGAAGGTGAGAGGAATTCAAACCAAGCTCCACAAATTACACATTTACCCAACTTATCTCTTCACATAAAACACTGGGGGCTTTACTGTTCCCTCAGTACATACAGGAAGAAGGAAAGACAAACCCCAAACCTCACTATTATGGTTCTGAAGCTGAATGAGAAGCGAATCTCCACAGCCATGTTCCAACATCTAGTGGAAAGCCTTGCCAGAAGAGTGGAGGCTGTTATAGCAGCAAGAACTCCCATGTGCTTCAGCCCCACTGCAAGAGGACGCATCGAGTGAAGAACGAGACACCCATGACCTTTCAATGACTAGTCATTCTCCTTAAAATATTTGATAATCTTTTTTCTTTTTTGGTAAGCTACTGTGGTGTACTTCTGGCCTCACACTGCCCAGGGAAAATCCTCCCTCTGCTGTGACTCTTTGAGTTTGTGATAAAACATCCCGGCGCTGAAGCGTGGGTTCAGGTGATGTCATCTATATGTCCAAAACAACCAGTTCAAACCCAGCTAATGACCTTTAAACCTTTTCGTCTCCTCTCTTTTATCTTTCCATCTTTTCAGTTCATCCCGGCTGTGCAGTGAGTTCAGTTCAGGTCAGTGAAAGTAAAATGCCTTGACAACACTGGAAAAAAAAAAAAAACCCACTTCAGATCCCAGTCTAACAGGGGGTGAGAACACAGCAATTGCTGTTTTTTGCAAATGGGGTGAGATGCCTTACATAAGGGCCCTCTTACTGAAGGCAGATACTTTGGGGATTTGAACCAATGACTTTCCGTCTACTAGTCTACCACTTCCACCGTTGTCTGGGGAATATTCATTTCTTCTGAAGCGTTTATGCATTCCACCGACCCCAAGGATAGGGTTCACATAAATAAGCATGTCTGCGCAGTGATGTCACGTCTGAGGAGGACCCGAGAGAGTGCTCTTGGCCTAGTGTGTGTGTGTGTGTGTGTGTGTGTGTGTGTGTGTGCGGGCTGACAGGAAGTCCTAATTCCTCAGCAAGAATCCATATATTCTATTATAATCAAGCTTATTATGTCAATGTTAGTCGAGACGTCTCTGCTTACATTAACAAAGTCAGCCAGAGACTTGGTTGCAGGGTGAAAAGAAAAATCCTTCTTAGCTGCTACCAGAAGATCGTCAAACCTTTGGAATAACTTTTTGCTTTTGGACTGATTCGCGTGAGGCCCCAAAGCTGGCAGACTCCTCGTCTTCTTTCAGATCTCGGTGATATTGCACAACGCATTTAGCTTGGAGAGACGCTCGATCAGCTTAACGCCGGTGCCGGGATGTTTTTATGGCTTCAGAGAGCAAAACTCAAAGCATCGGCACGAGAAGACGGGGTTGACGTGTCGCTGGCAATCCCGGCAACTGACCGTTTGAGCCCATGACAAGCAATCCAAACATCCTACTGTGAACCCATAATGCATTGCACATGTCACGATCGTCTCATTTTGGGACTGACTTCAACCGAAAGGTATTGCTTGGTACAGGAGAATGTGAAGCAAGCCGGACCTAATGCTATGCAACGACTTTTTAGATTTCGGTCTACACTTTTACAGAGTTACATATGTGAAAACAAAGATGTTTTCTAGGACCTGCAGACACTGTTTTCATTATTTCTTCTTCTTAAAAGTAAACCTGTAATCCATAAATGTGTATGCCGTTGACATCTCCTGGCAGCGAGAGGTAATCAAAGCATAAATTCAGACTTGACAATGGGTGTTATTTAATGAACTGATGAAATTATGTAGTTATAACAGTAACTATTATATGTACTGTTAGTGCTAGATATTTCACTCAGGTTGTCCACACATTATTTCCTTGCAGATAGTTAGATAAAACTGCAACACCAAAGATTTTGCATTTTCTATCCATTTAAAACGTGATGATTATGTGGCAGTTCTGTTGGACAACCAATCTATTAAAGTCGAACAGCGCTGCAACATAGCTGGATGCGGGAGGCAGAGAGAAACAGGCCTGTTGACACAGACTTTCATGGACAAGGTGTGGCAGGCACTGTGGCTCATATATGTAGTCAGCTCACCAGTAAATAGTCCGCACCCTGATTTTGGACCAGCGCTAACGCAGGCAGTCTAAACTTCATCAAACTACACTACGACATTGTTCTACAGTTACATTAATCGCCTGATGACAGAAGCATCACCACATCAGCATTATGTTGCAATCATTTTTACTGCTGGTTTTTCCAAAAACGTATGTGTTTGTTGCGGACCGCACCAGCGGACATGGCCAACAGTGTTACACGGAGGCTGGTATTACGTACCCTGACTCCATGGTCCACATGGATAAAATAATATTAACGGAGAAATGTTGTGGTTTTCAGCTTTAATATCAATACTGGCAGTCTTAAATGTATTAGTTATTATTAAGAAATCTGAAGGCCAACCTGGTCCTTGTCCCCAGCGAAGCAGCAACTCTTCATGGTGCAGGAGTTGAAGTAGCCCTGGTTGTCGAACTGGAAACTGGGGAGGCGGGAGTGGAGCTCATACAGGACAGGGGGCAGCCGGCGACGCAAGGCCAGCAGCTGTGTGCCTGTGCTGTTAAACCGGACGCTCATGGCACTCTGCAGGGACATGCTGCCGCCGTAACGCAGCAGGGCGCTGGAGGGACAGGGACACGACCACAAATTAACAAGAACATACCGTAACATGACTCAAACATAGTGTTTTCAAGAGAACGGGTGTATCATACCTAAGCGCTAATGTAAAAAATAAAATTAAAAAAAACAGAAAATATCAACAAATTATCACAAAATTGACAACCCCTTAGACAAAGAACAACAATTATAACATGAGTAACTAGAGCAGTACACTCAGGAGAGTGCAGCGCTCAGCCAGGCGTATGTATCCCCGTACATGCACACAGATAAACAGACACACGGAAAGAAAAACCAGTGCTTTTCCTGCCATTATGAGACTTTTGTGCAGCACCCAAGTTGACTGAAAGGGAAACATGGGGAAAAGAAGTTGTGAATATGCAACTCTCAAGCTAAAAAAAAAAATCTACCAAATAAAAATATTTTGCCTGTCAGTCTGAGGATCCACAGCCTCCTTGGCGGACCCTCGCATGAAAGCAACCAAATCTAATATGAAATGACGGCGATCAGGCTATCATCGTTTCACAGCCCTAAGCAAAAGACTTTACATGTGTTTTCCCATCGTGGTTTTCGTGATATAATATGAATGTAGGCGAATGGCTGCTCTGCTGGTTGACTTTCATTCATAAAACAACGGTAAGAAAACATAGCTCAGCCGTGGGAAATGTTTTATTGTAACTGCGGAGATGATTTCCAGCTGTGACTGTGATCCTATTCCTGAAATTGTATTTTTACAGCTGAGTTTTAACACTAGAGACCATGGCACCTCCGCGTGGTGGCGAGGTGAATAAGGTGAATTATTTCTGGTTCATCCACCACCACCAACCACCGCCATTGGTGCTGTGTCTTCTCAGGGTACCGATGGGAGCTGTAAAATCCACTGCGGTGACCCCTGAGAAACAGGGAATAAGCCGAAAGAAGAAGAAGAAGATGTTTGGTTCATCCGGTGTTGCTCCAGCTCTGCTGTGCTGACATCAGTGAATGATCTGCTGGCTCGCAAAATACGATCGACTTCTCATTTAATTTCGAGACTCCCACCCAAATACGTAACGCTTCGATTTTGACACTTTCACTGCCCAATCGGACTCAACCGTAGACGTGAGTCGCGCATGTACGGGGTTGACTCAGATCAGGCAGCAAAGGAAAGGAGTGTTGGTTGAGCAAGCTGGAGAGTGAATGAGGAGAGGGAGTGGCGATAGTGAGAACAAACGTTCTTCAAAGGTGTTTAATCACCACAACTATGACGGGTTCTTCATCATACAGTCACAACTGTGCATAATAAAAGATTTTGGCTGACTGGTCCAGTAGTTTGTGGGATTAGCTACTGACACACGCACAATTCCCTCCAGGCTACTGCCTGGCAGAGATAACAATCTTGATATTCAAAAGCAGACAAAATACACAAGGCTCATCAGAAAATTGCACAGCGGTGAGTAAAAACTCACATTACATGTTACCATACTTTATAATATTACCTGATATTTAAAAGAATTTAATTTGTCAAAAAACTGAGGGAGACTAGTTGGGTAGGAGTAGCTGGGAAGTAAAGAAAAAAATGTTGGGAGGAACAGTGAAGGTTATTACATGCATGAGGAAATAAACTAAACTAAAAAGAATGCATGTCAAACTTTTACAAAACCGATTATATTGACACAAACTGTACAGAAAGTCACTGTTCAAGCTGTCTAATTGAACAATTACCCTGGGGTTAATGTAGCTGTGGCTGTGGTAGAAAGAACTAAGACAGTCGATTGGTAAAACAAGACATGACCACACCGCCCTCTGGTGGTCATCTCAATAAGTGTCTTGTGTCCATCAAAAAAGCCCATGAGCAGAATAGAATAGAAAAGAATAGAATCTTTATCAATCAGCAGTCATTGGGCGGCAGGTGGGGAGACACTCTGGACAGGCTGCCAGTCCATCACAGGGCCCGCCCACCCACACACACACACACACACACACACACACACACACACCTAGGGACAATTTAGTATAGCCGATTCACCTGACCTACATGTCTTTGGACTGTGGGAGGAAACCGGAGCACCTGGAGAAAACCCACACAGACACAGGGAGAACATGCAAACTCCACACAGAGGACGACCCGGGACGACCCCCAAGGTTGGACTACCCCGGGGCTCGAACCCATGACCTTCTTGCTGTGAGGCGACTGCGCTAACCACTGCACCACCGTGCTGCCTCTTTATCACTGTGAGGAAATTCATTCTTTGTATTTGAGCCATCCTCCTACAATGAGGAGCATTGGGCAGCGCCGGTGCAGCGCCCGGGGACCAACTCCCACAATCTGAGGCCAGAGGTCAGAGGCACTGGCAGGACTACCTGATAGCTAACACCCAACAATGAAAGTCTTTGGATGGATGAGGAAACCGGAATAACTGGAAGAAAGCTGCACGCATACGGGGCAGAATATGTTAACATGAAATGTGCCCAATTCTGAGCAACTCAGGATACTTACAGAACTCCAGCTACCTCAACATTCCCGTTTCAGATCGGTCTGAAAATGAAACATCTATCCATCCATCCATCCATTGTCTTAACTGCTTACCCTGCTCTCAGGGTCGCAGGGATGCTGGAGCCTATTCCAGCAGTCATTGGGCAGCAGGCGAGGAGACACCCTGGACAGGCCGCCAGGCCATCACAGGGCCGACACACACACACATTCATACCTAGGGACAATTTAGTACCGCCAATTCACCTGACCCGTCGGGTGAATCGGCCGTGCTAAATTGTCCCTGTCTTTGGACTGTGGGAGGAAACTGGAGCCCCCGGAGGAAACCCATGCAGACACGGGGAGAACATGCAAACTCCACACAGAGGACGACCCCCAAGGTTGGACTACCTCGGGGCTCGAACCCAGGACCTTCTTGCTGTGAGGCAGCCATGCTAACCACTGTGCCACCATGCAGCCATGACAATGAAACATCCACTCTTATAAAATCATTGATAGCACAAAATTCAAGCCAACTATGGAACTTTTAATAGGAAGACAATTTAAGACGAGTTGGGAATCAATTTAGCATCAGTTATCCAAATAACACCAACATCCCACACTGGATTAATCTACTGACATGCAGGACTGATATTCAAGCAACATTTTGAGACAAGTTCAGTCTCTTAAAGCAGCATTGGGTTGGTTAACTTGATATCTCACAAGTTTTTTGACTCAAAGGTTACGCAGCAAAAACAAAACTGAAACATAAATTGTGGGGCGGCACTGTGGCCCAGAGATTAGCACTGTGGCCTCACAGCAAGAAGACCCTGGGTTCAAACCCCAGGCCGTCCCAGGTCCTTTCTGTATGGAGTTTGCATGTTTGCATGTCTGTCTAGGCCTGTCAGCACAGTAGTATGCGAGATTAGCAGCCAAGAGATACACACACATACGGACAGAAAAATCAGTGTTTTTCCTGCCATTGTAAGACTTGTGCAGGGCCGAAGACACTTGAACGGGAAATATGGAGAGGAAAAAAAAAAACTTTTTAAGATGCAGCACTCGAGCTAAAAAAATCTACCTAATAAAAACTTTTTGCCTGTCAGTCTGTGGATGTGCAGCCTCCTAGGCAGACCCTCGCACGACTGTGACCAAGGCTAATATGAACTGGCACTTTCCAAAAAGAAAAGGTTTGCTATGCGACCATTTTTTTTGGGGGGGGGGGGTTTCCCACCCCCTTTTCTCCCCAATTGTACCCATCCAATTACCCCACTCTTCTGAGCCGTCCCGGTCGCTGCTCCACCCCCTATGCTGATCCAGGGAGGGCTGCAGACTACCACATGCCTCCTCCGACACATGTGGAGTCGCCAGCCGCTTCTTTTCACCTGACAGTGAGGAGTTTCGCCAGGGGGACGTAGCGCGTGGGAGGATCATGCTATTCCCCCCAGTTCCCTCTCCCCCCCCCCGAACAGGCACCCCGACTGACCAGAGGAGGCGCTAGTGCAGCGACCAAGACACATACCCACATCCAGCTTCCCATCTGCAGACACGGCCAATTGTGTCTGTAGGGATGCCCGACCAGGCCGTAGGTAACACGGGGATTCGAACCGGCGATCCTCATGTTGGTAGGCAATGGAATAGACCACTACGCTACCCGGACACCCTCACTATGCGACCATTTTGGTTGCATAGCAAACACTAATGTCCCGGAAAACCAAAATCACGTCAGCTCTGGCTTCAGATGGGGGGGGGGGGTAAAGAGAGGGAGCGGTGCCACGTCAAAGGTGTTGATGTCATTCGGATGTACCAGATTCACGTGGGTATGAAGAGATCCACCCAGCTCATAACAATGCCCATACACCCCCATACACCCATAATCCCCTCCCGGCTACCGCCTGGTGGAGATGTGTGACAGGTGGAGATGTCTTACCTGCGCGGCTTGCGGATGTCCCACAAACCCACACCCTCCTTGGAGTTGGCGGTGGCCAGCAGCCTGGGCTCCACTGGGTTAAACATGACGCTGTGGAAGGCTGAGGGATAGATGGCCAGGCAGAACGGCTCTGAATGAAAAGAGGAGAGGAGGAAATTCAGAATCGGACCGTTACAAAGCTCAGAAAGTTCAGTCACTGATAGGTGAGTTTCTGACCCAGGGCCCCAGCAACATCTTTCTGAGAGTGTCCAAAACGTAAAATCCGTTATGGCATGCACCGCCAAGGCTACGTGGAGTCCTGCGACAACACAAGTGCTCTGCTGAAAACAACAAACATGGCAAGTGTTGGTATCGCTCAATGTTGTGAATTTGTTGGGGAAATGGAGACAACTGAAAGCCTCTAAAGGAACTGAAAGCGATGCGGCACTGGCCGGTTTTCGCATTCATAAGATTCATAAGAAGCCTGACCAAAACAATGGCAGAAGTGGGACAGCCACTTCGTGCATCAATTGCAGATTGCACCTTTAGCACTAGAATGAGCGGCCTTTCACTCCTACCTGAAACGGAAGTGTAGTTGATTAGCAAGGAAGAGGTGAAAGCAACTATTAAGAGGACGAAAAGTGGAAAGGCGATAGGAGCCGTATAGGAGAGATGGCAGTGAAGTTTTTAACTAGATTGTTCAACACAATTTTGGAAAGTGAGAGGATGCCTGAGGAGTGTACAAGACGTGTACTGGTACCAATTTTCAAGAACAAGGGTGATGTGCAGAACTGTAGCCACTACAGAGGTATAAAGACTATCAGTCACAGCAAAAAGATATGGGAAAGAGTAATAGAAGCTAGGTTAAGAGGAGAGGTGATGATTAGCGAGCAGCAGTATGGTTTCATGCCATGAAAGAGCACCACAGATGCGATGTTTGCTTTGAGAATGTTGATGGAGAAGTATAGAGAAGGCCAGAAGGAGGTACATTGCATCTTTGTGGATTTAGAGAAAGCATATGACAGGATGCCGAGAGAGGAGGTGTGGTATTGTATGAGGAATTCGGAGGTGGCAGAGAAGTATGTAGGAGTGGTGCAGGATATGTATGAAGGCAGTGTGACTGTGGTGAGGTGTGTGGTTGAAGTGATGGACGGGTTCAAGGTGGAGGCGGGATTACATCAAGGATCGGCTCTGAGCCCTTTCTTGTTTGCAATGGTGATGGACAGGTTAATGGACGAGATCAGGCAGGAGTCTCCGTGGACTATGATGTTCGCGAATGACAATTTGATCCGTAGTAAGAGTAGGGAGCAGATTGAGCAGAGCCTTGAGAGGGGGAAGTATGCACTGGAGAAAAGAATGAAAGTCAGTGAGAGCAAGATGGAATACATATGCATGAACACGAGGGAGGGCAGCGGAATGGTGAGGATGAAAGGAGTAGAAGTGGCGAAGGTGGATGAGTTTAAATACCTGGGGTCGACTGTCCAAAGTAACAGGGAGTGCAGAAGAGAGGTGAAGAAGAGAGTGCAGGCAGGGTGGAGTGGGTGGAGAAGAGTGTTAGGAGTGATTTGTGACACACACAAGGGTACCAGCAAGAGTTAAAGGGGAGGTTTACAAGATGGTTGTGAGACCAGCTATGTTATATGGTTTGGAGACAGTGGCACTGATGAAAAGACAGGGGGTGGAGCTGGAGGTGGCAGAGTTGAAGATGCTAAGATTTTCGTTGGGAGTGACGAAGATGGACAGTATTAAGAATGAGTATATTAGAGGGACAGCTCAGTTTGGCAGTTTGGGGACAAAGCAAGGGAGGCGAGACTGAGATGGTTTGGACATGGGCAGAGGAGAGATGCTGGGTATATTGGGAGAAGGTTGATGAAGATAGAGCCGCCAGGCAAGAGGAAAAGAAGAAGGCCAAAGAGGAGGTTTATGGATGTGGTGAGGGAGGACATGCAGGTGGTTGGCATGACAGAGGAAGATCCAGAAGACAGGAAGAGATGAAAATGGGTGATCCGCTGTGGCGACCCCTAACGCGAACAGCCAAAAGAAGAATCAAATTGGAAAGACTTCAGCTAAACGAAATGAGATTTTTCTTCACTTTTACTGCACAATACTCAGCAAATACTGGAGAAATGGGATTATAGTCAGAGGACTATGTTTCCATAAACCACCAACAGTACTCTGACAAGTCAAAGTTCTACATAAGCATTGACTTGAGGCTAGACGCTGCTGGTGTGGGTTTATATTGAAATGAATAGGAGCGTCCTTCTTGATGGACAACGTTGGGCAACAATGGAGAAGATTCCTGAACAAGTGCTCCTTCAATTTGATGTTGCCAGCTATTGACCAGGAATAAAGTAGCCTATGCTATATGCAAGAGCGTAGTGTGCAAGGGTCTCTCTCTTTACAAGGGCCTCACACCTGCATCGCAGCCCCATCCACCTCCCCTTTCGAGGTAGACGGGGCTGCACTGTAGCCCAGCTTACCTCCGTGTGGTGGCTCGCGGGTGTCCCAGATGAGCACGCGTCCATCGTCAGATGAGCTGGCGAACACATTGTCATTCACAGGGCTGACAGACAGGCTGTAGACGGCATCAATGTGCAGGAACACGTTCAGGGTTTCTCCTCTGTGGGAAACATCAGTCATCAAAATGTTAAAACAGTGTTGTCAACAGCATTTCGGCTTTCAAATCTTGAGCGATTTTGTAAGCGAATTTTTGTATTGTGTGTGTTCCCATTGACAGGTCTTAAGCCACGTACAAACTCTCTGTACATAGGACTACCTCACCAAAAAAACTGAGGAGGAAGCTGGAGAAAGTTCGATATGAATTACTTGCTATTGGAAATTTTTCAAATTCTGTTTTCATTGGTCTATACTGAATTATCTCTTCATCAACGCATCCAACTCTTCCACCATCCAGTTTTCTAAGTACTCCCGCATTTGCATTCAACTGTTCTTGGTCTCAACTTTAAAATTTGCTGTTGTTATTGCAATGTTGGGACACAGTAGACATAAACATCTACACACCCTTGTTAAAAATGGCAGGTTTGTGTGCTGTAAATCAAGATAAATCATGTCAGAACTTTTTCCACCTTTAATGTGAAATTGCAACTTATAAAATTCAAGTGAAAAACAAACAAATCTTTTAAGGAAAAAAAAAACGCAACCTGGCTGCACGAGTGTGCAAACTAATACTTCGTTAAAGCTTCTTTTGATTTTATCACAGCACTCAGTCTTTTTTGCAGGAGTCTATCAGCTTGGCACATCTTGCCTTGGCAATATTTTCCTAGTATTCCTTGCCAAAACATTCTAGATCCATCAAATTGAAGGGCATCTTCTGTGCACAGCTCCTCCTCAGGTCACCCTTAAGATTTCCTGTTAGATTCAGGTCAGGGCTCTGGCTGGACCACTCCAAAATACTGATCTTCTTTTAGTGAACCCATTCCTTTGTTGATTTAAATGCGTGCTTTGCTTTGGCTCATTGTCGTGCTGAAAGGGGAAACTTCTCTTCTTCTTCAGCTTTCTAGCAGACGCCTTAAGGTTTTGCGCCTAAATCGACTGGTATTTGGAGCTATTCATGATTCCCTCCACCTTGTAAAGCCCCAGCCCCAAAGTATCATGCTGCACTGTGGGTACTGTGTTCTTTTGGTGATGTACCATGTTGTTTTTGCACCAAACATAGTACCACATAATCAGAATCGGTATCAGAAATTATTTTACTGCCATGTGCATTACATGCAGTAGGACTTAAGCTGGGTGTTGTTGGCACAATTAAGCGTGTAAGAAAAGTGCTGTCTCAAATGAAATAAAGGGAAGAAACTATTCTTGGGGCATGAGGTTTAGGCCCTGATGGACTTCAGCCTTTTGCCAGAAGGCAGTCTCAAAAAGGTGGTGCCCAGGGTGGGAGGGGTCGGCAACAAGCTTTCCTGCCCGCCTCAAGGTCCTGGAGGCATGCAGGTCCTGGAGACATGGGTGGCAACAGCCATCATCTTCTCCACCGAGCGAACGATGCCCTGCAGCCTGCTCTGGTCCCTTGCAGTGGCAGCGGCATACCAGACGGTGATGGAGGTTAGGATGGACTCGATGATGGAGCTGTAGAAATTCACCATCATTGTCTGTGGCAGGTTGAATTTCTTCAGCTGCCATAGCAAGGACATCCTCTGCAGTGCTTTATTGATGAGGGAGCTGATGTTTAGCTCCCATTTGAGGTCCTGAGCGATGGTGGTGCCCAGGAAACAGAATGACTCCACAGTCCTAACTGGGGAGTTAGGGTTGGGCTTCTTCTGAAGTCCACCACAGTGGAGATGGCATCTCCGCTGTCTTCAGGGGGTTTAGCTCCAGGTTATTTTGGCTGCACCAGGAAAACAGGCGGTAAACCTCCTATCTGCAAGCAGACTCATCCCCCTCAGATACGAGTCCGATGACAGTCGTGTCATCGGCAAACTTCAGGAGCTTGACAGATTGATGTCTGGAGGTGCAGCCGTTGGTGTAAAGCCAGAAGAGCAGCGGGGACAGGTAGCAGCATGAACGCGCTATAACAGCGGTCATTAAACGTGGTATCATGTCCAACATATTTTGATGTCCTATATGTGACAGTGCTTTAGATTTAATCGGAGATCGACCTGTTTTGGGTGCATGGTTCATTGCTTGATTGGTAATGCCTGGGACTGCCACAGAGGGGAGCATGCGCCGACTTTTCCTCATTCGACACATTGAAGTGAAGGAAAAGCAACTTGTCCGTCTCTTTTTTGTGTTAAGCTTTGTTTTCTCTGGTTAGTCACTCAGCCCCCATGCACCATTTTATTCTGCTCAGTAGGTGTCACTGTTGCTAACCATAAATACTGTTTTTCATGGTTATGACAAGAAATTAGATGTTCTTCTGCTAATTTTGTATGGCTCTAAATACGGTTGTATACACTTTGATTTAAAACATATTGAAATGTCAAGTTAATTAAAGAAATGCATGTATTTTAGAAAACTGTAATAAGACAGTGCCGTGTTACACTGATGAGGAGCAGAGGTGCAGAAGAGAGACCAGAAATGTGTTGTCGTCGTCTTCTGCAGAGCCAATAAATGCTGAAAACAGTGCTTGAGAGTTGCCTCCTTCTATGCCCTAACCACATCCACTACACTGGTGCTGACACCTGTTTGAAACCGTTACATTGGTTACACTTTCTTCATACAACACACCTAAAAATTGCTCTAAACTGTTCTAAAATTTGTTTTATGTATTTTTGTATTTATGTATTTTTACTGGGGGGGGGAAAAAAAAAAAACTAAAAAATTTGTTCTAAAGAATTCCACTCAGATTGTTACATTAGATTGTTGTCAGATAGTCCCTTGAACATCACGCGCTTCATTTTTTATCTTTTTCAAATATTTTCTATCAAACATGTGTTCTTTTAAAGGCAGCGTTGTGTTGGGGTTTGTGTTGCTGTAAATTTTTGCACAACATTTTTGACATTTACCGCAACAGAATATCGGCCCCGAATATCGGCTATCGGCCTCCGTAACATTAACTCGATAACTACATTCAACCGCAGAACATACATCCGGTTCTGCTGGGGTGCGGCATAATAACGTGCACTGCATAGGTGCACTTGTGTGAAGGAATACGGACATTCTGCGGTTGAGAGAATGTAGTTCCACATGGGAGGGTTTTGTCCGTGTCCCGTTCCTCAACTTCCGTGCCGGCTACTCCTGCTGACTCTCCAAACTGGGAGGGCACAGACTCCCATCTGCTGCAGGTAATACACCAACTACTGATAAGTACCTCATGCAACCCCACTTCAAAAACCCCGAACTATCCCTTTAAAGAAGAGCGAAAGGGAACATAATGACACTAATGTACACTTTTCCATTCAGTTCAGCAAAAGACTGCTGGGAACACTAATTAATTAATGTGGAGTTATTTTAATATTGTAATTATTATAATTATTCGGTTTGATCAAAGTTTACTTCCTGCTGTCCATGCTGTTTAATTCATCCCATTTTCATGTTTTGAAAGTTATTTATTTTTAATTTTAAAAAAATTCCACTCCGATTGTTATCTAGTGCCTTGAACATCATGCACTATATTTTTTTCAAATATCTTGTTTTACACAAATTTCTATCAAACATATGCTCATTTAAATGCAGCCTTGTGTTGGGGTTTGTGTTGCTGTAAATTTTGGCATAATTTTTACATTTATTGCAACAGAATATCAGCCCCAAATATCGGTTATCGGCCACCATAACTTACCGATAATCGATATCGGACCTGAAAAATCATGTCGGTCGACCCCTACTTAAAAGTACCGAGTTCGGTACCCAACCCTAGTCTGAATGTGATTGGTTAATTCTAAACACAACCACATCCCCAAGTATAAAAGGTTGTGCACCTTTGTGCAGCCAGGTTACTGTACGTTTTCTATTTTTCTTCCTTAAATGTTTTATTGTTTTTCACTTTTTTTAAAGTTTGCAATTTCACATTAAGGGTGGAAAACGTTCTGACATGATTTATAGTGGTGTCATTTTTTTCACATCACAAAAACCTGCCATTTTAACAGGGGTGTGCAGACTTTTCATATCCACTGTACATTTACTGTAAGTTATCTCACATGACCCAGAGAGCTTTTAATTATAGTCTCAATATGTTCTCAACTTCTTAACTCTACCACCTGTCATGAGCCTCTGCTCACAGACCCCATGCTGCTCAACTGAAGCCTCTCGTCTTCTCATCCATGTGAGACAAGAAAATGATAAAGGGATAATCAATAGCATATGATTCTTATGGATACACAACTGCCCTACACACCACCTTATGGACACTCAGGGTACACTACATGCTGTCTTATGATTAGAATGTATGCTAAAGTTAAAGATTTTGAAAATATGGGGCAGTTTGGACTAAATGTGCATCTCAAAAGTAAGGGGGGGAACAAGTACAGTACAGCTAGATCCCTTGGCAAACAGGTATGACTTTTGTACTAGACACGAGATCATTAAAACATCCCGATCCTACGGTATGAGCTGTACATTTGTGCTACTGTACCCACCTCTCAACATCATGGAGAATCACCTGTTCATCATTACCTAAAAAACAACAGCACAGATTGTCAGTGACAAGACAAAAGAAAAGCGATTCAGAGTATGATTTATAATCATGATTGTTACTATCATTATCCATGCATTATCCAAGCCGCTTATCCGAACCCGGGTCGCAGGGGTGCTGGAGCCTATCCCAGCAGCCATCTGGCGGCAGGCGGGAGACACCCTGGACAGGCCGTCAGGCCATCACAGGGCCGACACATTCATACCTGCATGTCTTTGGACTGTGGGAGGAAACCGGAGCCCCCGGAGGAAACCCACGCAGACACGGGGAGAACATGCAAACTCCACACAGAGGACGACCCGGGACGACCCCCAAGGTTGGACTACCCCGGGGCTCGAACCCAGGACCTTCTTGCTCTGAGGCGACCACGCTAACCACTGCGCCACCGTGCCGCCATTTATAATCATGACTGTTACTATCATTATCATTAATTAGCATAGCAATTTTCAAAAATAAAATTACCAACAGAATAAAATGAACCCTGAAAGAATAAATAAAGCAAACCTTGAATAAGAAAGAATCCAACAGTGACAACAATATTCCTTCAGAGGACAGCACAAACAGGCTCTAACCAGAGGAGAAAAAGAAGTGGGAGGCCGCGTTGCACAACTGAGCAAGAAGATAAGTACATTAGAGTCTCTAGTTTGAGAAACAGACGCCTCACAGGTCCCCAACTGGCATCTTCATTAAATAGTACCTGTTAGAGCCTGTTTGTGCTGTCCTCTGAAGGGAGTAGTACACACCGGTGTAGGAAATCTTCAATTTCTTAGCAATTTCTCGCATGGAATAGCCTTCATTTCTAAGAACAAGAATAGACTGTCGAGTTTCAGATGAAAGTTCTCTTTTTCTGGCCATTTTGAGCGTTTAATTGACCCCACAAATGTGATGCTCCAGAAACTCAATCTGCTCAAAGAAGTGCCCATCCAACCAATCCAACTTGTGGGAGCTGCTTCTGGAAGCGTGGGGTGCAATTTCTCCAGATTACCTCAACAAATTAACAGCTAGAATGCCAAAGGTCTGCAATGCTGTAATTGCTGCAAATGGAGGATTCTTTGACGAAAGCAAAGTTTGATGTAAAAAAAATCTTATTTCAAATACAAATCATTATTTCTAACCTTGTCAATGTCTTGACTCTATTTTCTATTCATTTCACAACATATGGTGGTGAATAAGTGTGACTTTTCATGGAAAACACGAAATTGTTTGGGTGATCCCAAACTTTTGAACGGTAGTGTACCTCCAATAACTAAGGACACGGCAAATCCACTATCATGGAATTCCGACTTTCCCGTCCGTAACGGATGCTTTGTTGGGCATGTGACTGAATAGTAATTACAATATTTCCGTTTCAACTTGCACCTTTTAAAGTTCACATAAAAATAGCTTGACCGCCTTGGGGCGTCTGGGTAGCGTGGCAGTCTATTCCATTGCCTACCAACACGGGGATCGCCAGTTTGAATCCCCGTGTTACCTACGGCTTGGTCGGGCGTCCCTACAGACACAACTGGCCGTGTCTGTGGGTGGGAAGCCGGATGTGGGTATGTGTCCTGGTCGCTGCACTAGCGCCTTCTCTGGCTGGTCGGGGCGCCTGTTCAGGGGGGAGGGGGAACAGCATGATCCTCCCACATGCTACGTCCCCCTGGTGAAACTCCTCACTGTCAGGTGAAAAGAAGCGGCTGGCGACTCCACATCTATCAGAGGAGACATGTGGTAGTCTGTAGCCCTCCCTGGATCGGCAGAGGGGGTGCAGCAGTGACCGGGATGGCTCGGAGGAGTGGGGTAATTGGCCAAGTACAACTGGGGAGAAAAAGGGGGGATCCACAAAAAAACAAAATAGCTTGGCCAAACCATAGCCACATTTAATTCCTAAAGATGTACAAAATAACTTCCCTCTTTTACCATTGGCCGATTAAGAACCGGTGCGGCAGTTTCAGCTTTAAATGCCTTGCTCAGTGGCACCTTGACACTGGTGAAGTTGAGGAGGGCATTATATATTCACTTTATCCGGCTAACATTTTCCTGGTAGTCTGGATACTTAATCAATAGCCTTTCAAGACATGGTTCTGGCTCTGCATTTTAAACCAGCCCCCCCCCCCAACGTTCACGCTCTGCACTGGAAACCTATACAATGAAACGCAACCATCAATCATCTCATACTGCAATGTCTCCCATGTGGTGCTGCGAGAGTCAAAATTGTGTATTCGAGCTGATATACACTGATCACGCACGAGGACAAGGGTAGACCTATGAAGTGAGGTTGTTCCACTTAACTCGAGGGGGCAAGTTCAACCGCCCTTAAGGCCATACTTGTCATAAGCATCAAAACACACTTGCTGGCTGACCCTTCTCCCAAACCAGGAGAGAGGGGGAAAAACTCAATCAAGCACAGCAAAAAATAAAAAAAAATCTTGAACCGCCTCAGTTGGGATGCTGACGTTTTGTGTTCTCGTCTCCTTGTCTTTTGTAGCCTTGATGTTTAACCAACACGTTTTGACAAAGGACTTACGCTGGGGCTGACTTGAGGTCACAAACTGGGACCACCCTCAGTGAACTAGGAATAGGAATACGCCTTTCCCTCAGGTCTGCCCCACTGAAGCACAGAAATGGAGATCAGACATAGTGTTATCTGCTCTTACCACCAGAGAAGACCTTCTTGTTGGTACTGTCAAAGGCAAGGCAGAAGATGTTGGACAGATGCTCCCCCTTCAGCTTCACAGGCTTGGAGCGAGCATGGATGGCTTTTTCCATGTGCCAAAGAAGCACCCTGCGGTCATCTCCTCCTGTATGGGGGCATTAAGAAATACATTATCACCAAAGACTTGAACACAATTACATAGTACACACACACATATACAATAAAGTTGTGAACTGCCTGCATGATCAAAGAAAGTTGAATCAGTTCATCTGGACATGTTTATTCAGTCTAAACTGACTGCAGGTATCCCCACCCTTATTGACAATACAGTGGCATGACAACCGAAACCAATGACCAGCTTCATATGCAAATATGGGCGTGATCATTAACTACACTTTCAATGGCCATGTGTACTGTTCACAGAGGATTTGGACATTTTTGCAATTGCAGAATTGTAAGATGGTGACTGATGTACTTTTAGGCCCCCCTCTCGGTTCAGGGATGGTCGTTCCCTCTTAACACAGGTGGCCTCTTTGACGCCCTGTTCAAACCAGCGTTCCTCCCCATCAAGGATGTGCACATCCTCATCCTTGAAAGAGTGGCCACTGGCCTGTGCGTAGATGGTGTAGAGACTGTGGAGTCCTGGCCTGATGTGTTAGCTCTCCATCCTCTTGACCATCGTCCGTTTAGTACAAGTCACGGCAATTCTCCCGGCACTTAACAGTGTACACTTTATTGCTCCGTTTGTCCCGGGGGGCCTGATCCTTGGGGTGGACCAACTTCTGGTGCAGTGTTTTGGGGTTTGAAAGCAACGGAGACGCAGTGTTTGGAAAATACGCGTCTCAACTTTTCCGACACTCCCGCCGCATACGGAATCACCACTGGTTTACACTTAGGCAGCTGTTGTCCTCCTCTCTTCGATTGGCTGGTGCACTGTTTGGGCATCTTCCTGGCTTGGACAAACCCCCAGTTAGGATAACCACACTTAACCAGGGCCTGTTTAATGTGGGATTTCCTCCCTCCCCCGGCCGCTGTGTCTGTGGGGACGATGATGTGTACTATGTAGATGAGTGATTAAACGTATCTGTCAATAAACGTTCTATCCAGATGAACTGATTCAACATTCTTTGATTCTCTTACCTGGATTATTGAGCATGCATAAAGACACCATCTGCACGACGTCATAGAAACATCATTGCAGGTACAGTGCAACTTTAACATTAAGAAATAGGGATGGGACAATATAGGATTTTATCGTGGATTGTGATAATTAAAAAAAAACCATTCACACATAGTTGATCATGGTGAATTTCCATTATCGGGGTAATCTAAAATGGGGATAAACATGAATATTCTCTCTGTCTCTCTCATGGTGGGAGCTGTCCCTGCCTGATCTCAGCGGTAGATGAGAGTCGCGCATGCGCAAGCGTAAACGGTTTATGGCACATAAGGTTGGACTCTGTTTCTAACTTAAGGGATTTTTCCCTCCTTTTTTCCCATCTGTTTTTTCTGCCTGATCGGGTGTTTCTTCTGTTTGTTGGCTGATTGGTGATTGTCCTGGCGTTTTTTTTTTGCTGGTTGCCCCCCCCCCCCAAGATGCCACCTCTGTCCATCTGTCACGGGATCCGGATAGTCCCGCCGGAGTCCAGTGTGACGAGTGTGATGATGGAGGTGGTGGTGGGGGGGGGGTAGTTGGTTGTAGGAGAGCAAGTTGTCCTAGCGATTACCTGCCGGGATGTTGGCGAGTTGGATGCCTTGTCCACAATATTACGGATGTTTTGAACATTTTCCTCAACATTTCTTCTACGCAAACATTGTTTTAGGTCACTAAAAACGGAGGGGGGGGGGTATCAGTTTAGAAAAACATTCGTATACGTGTGGTCAAGGCCCGAGTATGTCTGTCCCTTTTCACTAAAAAGGGCGTTCACTAAATAAAGCTGTGCCCTATCCGTGATGCAGTACAAATATTGGCTTCTTAACAAAATGTAAAGTGGTTCCAGCATGTTCCACTGCCATTTTAAGCATATTTTGATGATTTCCGGGATAATATCGTGAATCGCAGTTATTTTGGCTGAGACGCCGGTGACATGAAACGTTCATATCGTCCCACCCAGTGGCGCCCCCAGAAATGTTTCACAGGGGGGGGGCCAAATAGGGCCACTGAAAATCTTGGGGTGGCACACCAAAACCAAAAGCCGTGACTGAATTTCAGGAATCATATTGTGCTGTTGTAGTGTACTGTATAGGCTAGCTGAAAACTGTCAGTATGAGAGTTAAGGAAGCGCGTACTGAAATACTTTTGGTTTCTTATTTTTTTGACAGTTAATGTTACTAAATAGCTGATGTGCACAGACTCATACCTGCTTTAATGTGTTATGTATCTGTATATATTGTGACGTGTTAAACGATTCATTGTTACATTGTAAATGTCCAGAAATTAAAAATGTAAAATATCAGATAGAAGCATATTATGCATAATCAGAAGCATATTCTGCATATGCGACTCGTGGCTGGGGGGGGCCAGCGGGGGGGCCTGGGATAGTATCAGGGGCCACCCCTTGGGGGCGCCACTGCCCCCCCCCCTCCGGTCAAGAACCCGTTCCCAGTCTGTACTTACTCCATCGCGTCCGCACAGGCAAATCCGCTTCATGTTGCGTGTTTACGGAGGAAACGTGCTGTGCAGAATAAAGCTTTTCACTGCTCGGCTCAGTCAACACCGTCGGGTCCCCAATCCCCCATTTCGACCAGCGCGTTCGCCGAGCGGGACGCGCGTCAAACGCGGAGGGGCCGGCGGTCACCTAGGGTCAACGGTGACGGACCGGGAGACGCTTCACCCGAGTAGCCGCCCTCGAAGACCAACGGTCGAAACGTCGCGTCTGGTGATTTTAAACGTGTGGTCAGCTGCCGCGGTTACCGCCAGAAAATACAAAAAATGTGATCACTTCGTCGGCTGGCACACGGGACGGGTCCGGAAATGTCGACCCGTTAAGCGGCTCGCCGCTTTGACGTTGGCGGCTAGCCCGGGCTAGCAAGCCCTCCGTAGCTAGCTAGCTGGCGGCTAACCCGGGCTAGCGCTAGCTACGTTGAATTTCAACGTGGCTAGCGCTAACCCGGGCTAGCGCGGCGCTAGCTACGGAGGGCTTGCTAGCGCTAGCCCGGGTTAGCGCTAGCTACGTTGAATTTCAACGTGGCTAGCGTTAGCGTGCTAATCTTTCGGAATAGCGAGGGATCCTTCGACCCAGCGTCCCCCCCCTCCCCTCCCCGAGCTTGGAGGCAGGGGAAGGGTAACGGCGGGGGGGGGGGGGTGTGGGGGTGTGGAGGTAGGCAACTTACCAGACACAAGCCATTCCCCCCCGTTGTTGGAGAACTCGATGGCGTTGACACAGCCGAAATGCCCGAGCATGTCCCTCTTGTAAAGGCTGGCGCAGCCGGCCAGCCTGCGCCTCTGGAATTCCTCCTTCATGAGCGGCTGTCCGGTGAGCCTTCGCCGGGACAGAAAGCCCACGGCGGAGCGCATACCGCAGCCCTTCAACTCCTTCATGTCTCTCCCCCTTCTTCCAAACCAAAGGCGGCGGGGGGGGGAGGAGAATCTAAAAAGACGATCAATGCACCTTCCGCATGGGCTCGTTTCGTTAAGAGCGCACGACAGCTCGCCGTGACGTTGGTCTACATGATGGTGGACTGTCCCTACCCCGCCGCTCTGCTTGATGTCGACGTTGTTTTTGTGGCTCCTCTCTCCGTCCCGGCAGCTTCCTGCTCCGGTGCACGAGCCCCCCCCGCTCCCCTCCCCGCCCGTCACTCACAACCGCCCCGGCGGCACGCGCAGGGCGCAGCCACGCCCCCCCCGCTCACTTTTTCCACCTCTGCAAAATAATGTATTTTTATTTACTCTTATCCGAGCTCACTCTCATTATTTGCCTGGTCTGGCTTCCTCTTCTTTTTTTTTGTGTGAAGCACTTCGCTACATTGTATTAGAAAAGTACTACTACTACTACTTTCGGCTGCTGCCGTTAGGGGGCGCCACAGCGGATCATCCGTTTCCATTTCTTCTTGTCCTCTGCATCTTCCTCTGTCACACCAGCCACCTGCATGTCCTCCCTCACCACATCCATAAACCTCCTCTTTGGCCTTCCTCTTCTCCTCTTCCCTGGCAGCTCCATATTCAGCATCCTTCTCCCAATATACCCAGCATCTCTCCTCCACACATGTCCAAGCCATCTCCATCTTGCCTCTCTTGCTTTGTCTCCAAACCGTCCAACCTGAGCTGTCCCTCTAATATACTCCTTCCTAATCCTGTCCTTCTTCATCACTCCCAGTGAAAATCTTATCATCTTCATCTCTGCCACCTCCAGCTCCACCTCCTGTCTTTTCATCAGTGCCACTGTCTCCAAACCATACAACATGTTTTAGAAAAGTACATGTAAATAAAATTACTACCATCATCAAGAAGACAAGGGCAACGACACGTGTTAGTAGTGTGTATAGTACTTTTATTACCCCCGTCTTGGGGGTTACAGTGGTAGTCTGTAAGGGGAACTCTCGAGCTCAACAATCCTTTCCAAGAACACAGTGACAAAAAAGAAATCGCATAAAATGTCTTCTTTATATAAAAAAAATTTACATGTTTAAAATAATGGGGCGTTAGTGTTCTCTAAAAACTGATTTATTACCCATCGTTGGGGGCTTTCACAAGGAGGGATGCTATTCCCCCCCCCTCCCCTCCCTGTTGTGCGGGGCTCTTTGAGCAGGGCATGAATGAGTAGGCCTGACTGTAGATGTTTCTTTCTGTTGGTGGACCCCCCCCCCCCGGAGAACAGTTGACAGCTGTCCTACAGTGCTTTTAGACCGGACTCAGCACCATACACGTAAGGGACAGTTAATTTTGATTAAGTGGAAACTGGGCAATTTAGGCACTTATCAAGAAATCAGTGATGACGGTAATGAAAATGGCCGCTGAAAGACATCTCGGGGGTCTTCCAGGAAAACGCACTGTCAGTTAAGCTTTCTGCTAAAGAGTCAACTAGATATGGAACATATAAATACAACATGACAGTCATTTTCTTTTTAAAAGTTAACATCACATCGCTTAACATTTCTACGCTTTACCTCTCGGAAACATCAAGATAAAATTGGAGGAGTCCAACTGGGCCTGTGACATAGCTTACAAACGCATGGTTCTGGCTGCATACGAACGACGCCTTGTTGAAAAACAGTTTTTTGCGGCAAAACATCCCGAGTGCACTGTTATGGCAGATAACAGTGTAATGTCTATGTGCCTCTGAAAACCACAGCTACTGGAATCGGGTTCCTGGGACGAGTTCAAAAGACTAATCTATGATGGACAAACATTTAAAAAGTGCTTTTTATATTACGGTAACTTCAATACATTCACCGCTACATGATGAAGTCAACTAGAATACCAGGCAGGTAATGAGCGAGCTGCAGTTGAGGAATATTCCTTTGGCAAAAAAATAAAATAAAATAAAAATGTACTATTTGCTGGAGTTTGTTGGCAGGAGTGCAGGACGTGAAGAGCTTTGATCCAAAATACCCATTTTAGGAAAACAACAACAAAAAAGAAAATACCTGAAGTTCATTATCTAATACAGAGGACAAGCTTTGTAAAACTAGTACCGTTCTATCAGTGATTAGCTGGCTTACTATCCTTTCCAAAGAACTAAGTTTAGTTTTCATCTTGTGCTGTTAATGATTCTGTAAAAGTAGGTATCATTTGTTTTGCTTTTTGCAAATCATGTATCTCTCATTTTGACAAGAAATCTCTCGGTTATTGAGAAAGGATGCGACTTGAGAGAGGTGGCGAGAGCTTAGTTAGCAGGAAGCAGGAGAGAAAGAGGAGGGGGGGGGGAGAGAATGGAGGGTAGGGTGACCAGATTTTCAAAATCCCAAACTGGGACCCTCAAAAGTGTACCGCACATTCGTGCACGCGCATATGCACGCGCTCGCAAGCTTGTCTGTCTCGCTGGACATGATGGGGGATGGATGTCGAAACCCGGGACATTTTACTATTTTACAGATATTTGTCGGGACTCGGGACACCCAGCTTGAAACCGGGACGATCCCGGACAAACCGGGACGTCTGGTCACCCTAATGGAGGGGGGCGTCGAGCGACGACGCAAAATGAAGAGCGATATGTGACCTGCCAACAGTGACGGGCTGTTCAGTGATTCGGTCCCGAGTTGCGCTCATGCCGCATACAGTCTATTGCACATTTCAGACTTCTTTCGTTGAGTGCAGAGGGTCAAATGGTGGTTGGGGGAGGTGGGGGTACTTTATTTTTCCCCTTGAGGACGGACAGTCAAGGAAGAGTATGGAGTTCGGAAACAGTCAATGATGTTGAGAATCGAAACCCGCTGCTCTCAAAGAGCTCCTGAAGAAGATGACGACCATCTTGTCCCCATTGCCCATCATTCCAAAAGCAACAGTCTGAGCTTCTTTTCTCTCCCCCATTTCCCTCATGGATTGTGCTGGCGAAGTGTTTAAACCAGTCGCATCAAACCGAAAGCATCGGCGCAGGTAGCGGGAGAAAGCCTGGGCACTCGTGTTATGAGTTAATTCAAATTCTTCTAATTATTATTTGATTAGGGTTTCAGTTTGTATTTTCCCCACCCGCCCCAAAAAAGTCTATAAAACATCAGCAGGGTTTTCCTTTTTAAAAAGCAGGGTAAAGAAAGCTTCCCTTGGCAAAGAAACCGAGACGTTTTCAATTTTCTTCTTGTTTTTTTTTTAAATAGAAAATTAAAAAAAAAAACACGCAAAAAAACCCCTGACGAAAATCATCATTGGACAAACACAGGAGGTGAAAGTAAGGAGTTTAAATTAAGACGGCAGAGTGGTAGTGGGCTGTGCAGGTTAGGAGCAGTTGGCACGAGGGAGGGATGGACGGAGGAGAGGGTCTCGGAGAGAGAGGTCCTCTGCGTTTCAGTCTCTTTTTGGCACACCGTTAGTAGGGGCCCTTCGTGTGTCCAAAGATCCCGATGGGAAAGTGTTTGACGTGCGAGGACCACTGTGCCGCCAGCTGGAAAAACTTCACATCGTTCCACTCGACGCCGTCGATCAACACTGCCGGGGAGACGACAGGAGAACAGACAGCGTTACATTGACTCAATACAACAACAACAACAACAGGTTTCCGGGAGTGTTTATGATTTACCACTGAATAAGTCTCAATTAATGCACTGCCAGTATTGCGAGAGCAAATTAAGACTTCAGTTGGGACGGTGGGGACATGTCTCCGCTAACTTGTACGGCCTGTAGGATCTACTCGCCAATATTTTCGATGAAACCTCAAAAAACTGTAATACTTATATCATGTCTGTGTTAGACCAAAAGAATTACTGCGTATATTATCTAACCATTTTGGAGTTGACAAGAGCATTACCTTCCCTGACACTCAAAACACATGGAGTATCATGAAATGGAGGACTGGTGAGGAAGTTCTACCTCTCCAACGCCCCACACCAACTACCTGTCTGACTAGACAACCAAAGCCGTTTTGCATAGTGAGGTATGAGAGAAGAGGATACACATAGTTTGTGCCCTAAACAACAGAAATGACCGAGCACACTATAAATATTGCGTGAATACGTCACTTACAACAAAAGAAAGAAAGGAGCCTGCACCATTACTGTTAAAACCATTTTCTCATAAAACTGCAGGAATATATGTTCACAGAAAAGGTGACCGTCTCTGCATCTGCATGTCCCAGTATGTGTGAACTCATTTTACATACACACTGTACACAGAATGACAGTTGCAGTTGGATGTGAATTCCCCAGCCGAGCCTCCATCCATGGTAATTAGCAACTGTCTCGAACAATTACCTCTGATGTCTTGTCCTTGCCAGGTGCAAGTGGGCAAAATAACCCAGCAGACATGAGCAAACAAACCATTTCCTGAAAGTGCCTCTGTCTCACTTGAAAGCGACTGATTAAATGATAGAGGCAGGTGTTCAGGTAGCAACGACACGCTGCACCTCTAAAGCGCTATAGAAATAAAGTTGACTTGGCATCACTCTGAGGGTGGCTGCCGCCGGGGTGGGGGTGTCTATGGGGCAGGTCTATGACAGCTTTACCTCTCAGCATGGTCTGCTGGTGCTTGGCAGTGCAGATGAGCCGGCTGATCCCCTCAATCAGTTGACTCTTGGACTCCACTTCTTTGTCCTTGCTCTTTTTGGGCAGGAACATGACTGGTGGGAAGGAAAGGAGCGGGGAGATGACAGAGAAACCAGCTCCATGTAAGAAATGGACTGAGACTGGAACCCTGTGATTGGGACTTTATTATGACAATGACCCAGACAGACACAGAAAAAAGCTTGACAGACAGATATATAGATCGATAGAACAGAACATTTCAGCTTCCTGCTAAAGAATCTGCCTCCTCACTTCTGCCTAAGAGCCTCGTGAAGACAGAAACTGAATTACGGCAAGTAGGGATGAATGGAGACACCGGGTAGCAAAGAGCTCTTCTGATTGGCTGATAAGGAGAGAGTCTACTACTACTACTACTACTTTTGACTGCTCCCGTTAGGGGTCGCCACAGCGGTTCATCTGTTCCCATCTGTTCCTAACCTGCTGCACATTCTCCCCTGCTCAGTTCCTCTGTCTAGCCAATCGGTACAAGTCCTTTTCTCCTTCCTTACGGTCTAATCTGTCATACAACTCACCATACGCCTTTTCCTTTGCCACCTCTCGCTTCGCTTTACGCCGCATCTCCGTGTACTCCTGTCTAATTTCTTCATCTCTCTTACTATCTCACTTCTTCTTTGCCAACCTCTTCCTCTGTATACTTTGCTGTACTTCCTCATTACACCACCAAGTCTCCTTGTCTTCCTTCCTCTGTCCTGATGACACACCAAGTACCTTCCTAGCTGTCTGTCACTATTTCTGCAGTGGTTGTCCAGCCATCCGGCAACTCTTCACTACCACCCAGTGCCTGTCTTAACTCCTGCCTGAACCCCACACAACAGTCTTCCTTCTTCAACTTCCACCATTTAATCCTTGGCTCTGCCTTCACTCTCTTCCTCTTCTTGGTCTCCAAAGTCATCCTACATACCACCACCTAGCTACGTTCTCCCCTGTCACCACCTTGCGGTCTCCAATCCCTAAGGATAAGGAGCGAGTACGAAGAATTTTTCCTGTCTCTGTTTAGTGGCCACGGATGCCAGATTTTTTTCTCAGTGCATCTACTTACTAGACATCTGTCGGGATGTGGGAAGAGTTTGACCAAATATTATAAAAAGCGTTCTAAATTAAAATCCCTGACGGCCACTTTAAGAGTCCTGATCTCGACAACAGCTAATGAGGGAAGAGAGGGTGTTTCTAACAGACTTTCCCATTTCAACCAGCAACCTTCCGCTGCACCAGGGAGCGGTCTACATCACATACATCACATCTCACCTTTCTTGTTCTTCTCCTTCGTCACCACCGTCATAGACATGGTGGGCTGGAGTCCTAACTCTGCGCCCCCTAGCGGCAGCCGGCTGACCTGCAGCGAGCGGAAGGTGCACTTCAGAGTGTTCTTGGAAGAGGAGTCCCGCTTTTCCACGTCTTTCTTCCTTTCCGTTGGAGCAACCCAGTAGTCCACCTGCAGTCCCATCAGCTCCCCCTGGCCACCGCAGCTAGAGCAAGACAAACAGTAAGAAGGGTGTGGTTTTTGTTTGCCAATGTATTATCTAAACTGGTAGTCTCAAACTTTTTCATATGGTTAAACAATGAGTCAGCTCATTCTCAGTTCCTGAAAGCCTTTGTTTCTGAAAGCTTTATAAAACGGTGTTGGTCCGACACTTCCCATGAAAAGAATCTCAAACTGTGCATATGAACCATGACAGGAGGTGACGCATTCCCGTCAGTGAGGAGTGACTGGTCTACCAGAGAGAACAAGGCGGAACGTCCTCTCTGGTGGACCAACCAGAGAGAAAGATAGTCAACTACGGAAGATAGTAATCGAACAGACAATGAAGTTCTTCAAGATTGTCGCTTTACTTTTTTTTTTTTTTTGCTTTATTAAATAGAGATACAGAACATATACAGTGGTGAGAGGGGAAGACACGCAGCAAAGATCCTGAGTTGAATTCAGGACTTTAAGATCAACTAGACTCTAGACTACCAGCACCGCCAGAGGGATGAAGTTGAGGTACCCGTTGCTTATAATTGCCCCCACTACCACCACGCCACACAAGAAAATACCATGAAAAAAAATGCTTGGATCCCCCTTTGTGGGATGTCAATGCCTACCTGTAAGCACTGAACCCGGTGTTAACCGAGGGGGAGGAGGGAGGTGTAGGGGACACCTCCTTGAGTGAGGGGGACACTTGTGGAGGAGTGGAGGAGAGCAGCGCTGAGCCCACCGGAGCTGCGTCATCAGAATCTCCTGAAGCAGAACACAGTTCAAATCCCATTAGATTTGTTTACACGACAACTTTGACATCCTCAAAAATGATCTCTGTCATTTAAAACAGAAGCTGGTTGATATACAGCTTTAACCATCTAAAGCTACAATTCCTACCAGAGCTACAGTTTTTTTTCCTTTTTGATTTCCTAACGCTAAGGGTGATACTGTTAACTGTATTGGTATTAGACCACTCTGAATCCCAGAGATCTGTTTGAAATGAAATTGAGGGCGTCCGGGTTAGCGTAGCGGTCTATTCCGTTGCCTACCAACACGGGGATCGGCGATTCAAATCCCCGTGTTGGGCGTCCCTACAGACACAACTGGCCACGTCTGTGGGTGGGAAGCTGGTTGTGGGTATGTGTCCTGGCCACTGCACTAGTGCCTCCTCTGGTCGGTCGGGGTCCCTGTTCGGGGGGGGGGGGGGACTTAGGGGAATAGTGTGATCCTCGAATGCGCTACGGCCCCCTGGGGAAACTCCTCACTGTCAGGTGAAAAGAAGCGGCTGGCAACTCCACATGTATCGAAGGAGGCATGTGGTAGTCTGCAGGCCTCCCCGGATCGGCAGAGGGGGTGGAGCTTCCTCTCCGACCGGGATGGCTCGGAAGAGTGGGGTAAGTGGCCGGATTAAATTGGGGAGAAATAAGGGGGGGGAAATGTAAAAAAAATAAAAAAAATAAATGAAATTGAGTTGCCACAGCGTTGTTGTGTCAGCATCTTTCCGCCAAATGAGAAACAATGGTTGAACCCAAGTTTTAACTGTTGATGTATCAGTTGTATGAGTTTATTCTACTATATGTACTTGCTAGCCACAATGGCTTTGCCTCTTCTTCACACAGATAATGGCCTGATAGACAACGGACACCTAGCTGACCCTACCATCGGTTATTACTGTTACCCTGTGACACACTCTGTCTCTAGTGTGGCCCTGCATGGACAACAGCCACGCCAGTCATCTCTCCTCGTTGTGTTGTGCTTCATCTTGCATGTGTCATAAGACTAATCACATGCAACAGAGTGAATGGACTGAAACTTGGTCTGACCTCAGTTAGTTTATATTTACACCACAATAAAATATTCTAAGTGGAAAAATGCACCTTCTAAAATGTAATCATAGTTATGATGAAGCATAGTTGGCAAGACAAACACAACCGAGACAGAAAGCAGGAATGGGGTAATCTCTGTCCAAAAAAAACCTCAAATATAATAACATCCCAAAGAAAGCAACCCCAGACAAATCCATCCCTGTTGGGCTGATTAAAATTCAGGGATGGCGATTGATTCAATAATTATGAAAGAACATCAATTTTAAAAAAAAAGATTTCCCACTCATAAAATCCATCCATATACAATCCACATGTGAGCCTTGCCTGATGTTGTAGATGTCTGCTCCACCATGCCGACTTTCACCATCTGTCGGATTAAAGCAGAGGGTAAGGATCCTCATAAACCAGAACTGGGCCAAGTAAGACTGTCATTCACAATGTATACGCGGGATCGAAACAAATGATCGTGGTTCTTTACCCCGATGAAAGGGATGAATTTCTGACACGAGTCCTCGTCCGGGCTGTGGAACGGCAGACGGGCACGAGGGGCAGATGCAGGCGGAAAGAAAGGAGAAGAAAAAAATCTTGACAAGGAGGACAGAAATGGCGGAGAGAGCAGTATGTAGGTACACCTTGAACGTCTAAATTGAGACTACAAGGAGCTACCTAACAGCAGCGGCATCAGAAACTCCTCTTTTTGTGGAGAAAAGTTTGCAGTGGAAACTTTTCTGCGAGTGCGGCTGGAGACTTTGCCATCTAAAACATTAGTGCCACTAAGATCTAGCGTTAGCTCGTCTCCGCTACTTAGTCCACACGTGTGACAACTGGAAGTCGATTGTTTGGTGCACAATCAGTTCGAAGTTATCACACTTAAAACATCACCAGGATCGCATGCTGTATTTGTTGCCAGGCTTTGCTTGAAACCCAAAGCTAAAGACAATTGTCCCCCGACCGCAGGTCCCCGGATTCGCCTCTAAAAGCGACAGAAGCAGATAGCAAGGCATGCAAGCCGCCGCTGGCCCATTCCCAGCCTCCACTACAGCTAGCCCACCAACGCCACCCGCCGAAAGAAGTAGAACTTAACAGCATTCAGGGGAAGGGTCCATCAGACGTCGAACGGCTACGGATAAGCTGCTGTTCGGCCAAGGAGGAAATGATGAGCGGTGGGGAAGGAAGAGCAGCAACCTACATGTAAAATATAAGTCCCATGCACTTCCTGTGAATGGCAGCGCATTCGTTTCCCCCGTTGCACTTTCTGAACTATTTTCCTGACGTTGAGCAGAAAAATAGCATGAATTAAACTATTTCTGTTTTTTTTTCTTAATGTGTAACCACTTAAACAACAGAGCGCAACTCCTCCTATAAGCATTTCCCGACCTATTTTTCTGATACTGAGCAGAAAAATAGCCTGAATGGAGCTACATCCAGCTTGTCTAATGTATGAACGCTTGATGACGTAAAAGGTTGTTGCTCTTGCCTTGAAGAAACCTGCCATCGCCCCCCCAGGGAAGAGACAGAGAGACTAGAATGAGGAAGGGAGAGAGAGAGAGAGAGAGAGAGAGAGAGAGAGAGAAGAGAGCGAGAGAGGGGGAAAGAGGAAGAGACAGAGGAGAGAGAAAGAGGAAGAGACAGAGAGAGAACAGTCTCCTCAGTAGATCACATAAGGTCAGGTATGCAGTCAAGGTCAACCCCTTAACCCCCCCCCACCACAACCCACCCAACTCAACCCCAAAACCCCCGCCAAAAATCACTTTCAGCGCAGCCAGCGAGCCAAATGTCTGCCTGGTATGTACATGTGATGGATGTACATCTCGCCTTGCAAGGACGCATCATGGCAAAACACATGACTTCCGTGGTAAAAGAAAAAAAAGAAGAAAGAAATGGGAAACGACATATTTGCTCAAATATGTGATGCACTCAGGTTGCACATCTACATGCAGACCAGTCCATGTGAATGGAAATTACAGTTATGGACGTATAGTCATGCACTTTTGAGACACAGTACAAAATGAGAGTTCTGGAATGAGTATTACTATATCTATATATGCTGCTAGTGGCTATTGTTTAATACAATATATAGGATAGTATTACTACTGAGTAAATGTGTGCATTTCTGTTCAGGAGCAAGTACACAGTCTTACCAATGCTAAATGATCTGTATGGGCTTACTATCATTTCATCATATATCGCTTTGTAATTTTATGCAAATTGCAGTAGAAATATTGTTATCGTCATTGTTTAAAAGGGTAGAAATAAGACTGTAAATACATAGAATACTCATTTATGATTGGTTTGCTTTTGACAACAGCACATACCAAGTATTTTGAGATGACCTTTGCCCCCAACATGACCTGTGGTGTGTATTCCTGGTGTGGGTGCATTGAAAATGGTGCTAATGCTTCAAATTACAGGCCGTTCATTACACAGTAGTAACCAAGTAATATATGAGTAAAATATGAGTGGTAAGTGAGTACAATAGGACTTTTCTATATTTCTAGTCTGCTTCCTTGTCATTGTGACGTGCTGTGAAACATACTGTACATTAAACACTGTATGGGATGAATTATTCATAAATTAAACTTGATTATAAGTCATTCACCTTATATTCAAGTTTCACAGCTAATTACTAGTTATCCCTGTGACACAAAGGATTCAAAATACTTGTGTTTGGTCCAATCTGATGCGTGAATTTATGCTATCCATCCATCCATTATCCAAACCGCTTATCCTGCTCTCAGGGTGGCAGGGATACTGGAGCCTATCCCAGCAGTCATTGGGCGGCAGGCGGGGAGAATTCATGCCACATCCCATACATTTGATGCGGATTATATTTAACAGCACAATATAATGACAGGGAAGCAAGCAAGAGATGTAGAAAAGCCCCTATTTTCTGAGAAGTGACCTCTCATCATCGTCCAATTACATCTGTTTTACTTGCAAGTTATTCGGTTACTTTTGCGTGATGGAAAGCGTTACCACGACAACCACTGGGCCGAGTTAACGGCATTACTGACACGGTGGGCTTTGGAAATGAACGGCGCTATTCTGCATGTCCTTCTCGTCACTCGACAATAGCAGACAGACATGGACGGCCCAAAGCACGAGGAAATCACAGACAGAAAGAAGACGGCATGAGGAGGGCTGGGGGCCAAAGGAAAGGCAGACCTTCATCCACTTTAACAGCCGGCCCTTCTGTCCTCTTACCCATGCAGCAATAAAACCCGCAGCAGTTTGTCGTGCTTTAACGGAGACCTGCTGGAAACACGATGCCAAGATTCGACTAGGTCAGCTTCATTTAATCATTTTGCCCAGCATAGATGAAGTAAATGTGTGTGTAAAAAAAAAAAAATCTCCTATCAGCATACTGATGTTGAAGACTTGGCTGGGATTGCAGCTTTGGTGCTTTACTAAATTAAAGAACTCTCGCGGTGTGTTCCAGGTCTGACAGAGGAAATATGTCTGCAGGGAGTTTGAGCTCATCTAGAATTTGCATGGCAATAAAGAAACATCGCCCCCTGGTGTTAGGAGGCTAGACTGTAACGTAAACTACAGGCGGCTGTTAAAGTGGCTCCGGCACAGAGGAAGGGGGGGAAAAGGGAGAACAGGTTGGACAAACAGTAGAATGCATATGAATCACTGGCAGACTCAGGCAGACCACAATACCTTACTGCAAAATCAAAATGAAAGCTCTTTTTCCTTCAAAGAAAGAAAAGGAAAAAATAAAAAGGAAAAGAACATGTTATTCACACACAGTTGATGGAGACAGTGATGTTTTGAACAGAGACCCCCCCCTCCACATAAACACACACACACACACACACACGCACACACAAAATTAGCATTCATTAGTGAGATGTTAAACATTGAAATAATCTTTCAAAGTGACATTTCAGTTTTACGCTCGCCTTACTGTGTTTTCTGATATTCAAACTGTCTAGTATTACTGTTACAAACTGTCTAGTATTGTGGTTACAAACTGTCTAGTATTATTGTTACGAACTGTCTAGTATTATTGTTACAAACTGTCTGGTATTATTGTTACAAACTGTCTAGTATTATTGTTACAAACTGTCTAGTATTGTGGTTACAAACTGTCTAGTATTATTGTTACAAACTGTCTAGTATTATTGTTACAAACTGTCTAGTATTATTGTTACAAACTGTCTAGTATTATTGTTACGAACTGTCTGGTATTATGGTTACAAACTGTCTAGTATTACTGTTACAAAATTGACACAAACTTGCGTTCAACTGGCTATCACTTTGAAAAAGGACACTTCCAACACACACACAGCGTGACAGCGAGTGAGACAACCGGGATATAGTTTTGACAAGACATAAGTTTTCATCTTTTAACCGTTGCTTTTAAGAGGTACAGTTGCTCTATGGCAGTACAACATTTACCCGTGAAAATGTGAGAAATGTAAATTGCGAGGACAGCTTATGTGTGCTGCTCATGCTTCATGGAATCACTTTAATGGAAACGTAGCATCATTTCAAACTTTTTAAAGTATGAAATCGTTTCGGGTTCACTGAACACATTCAATCCCTTGTGGAGAAACAGCCGTATGCTCTGCATGAGGAGCAGGTATGCTAAATAGGTGTGGATGCAAACATGTGCTCCTGTGCAACAGGAAACATCTCTATCACGACTACAACTCTAATATCTGCCATGTGCGCTGGTAAAATACACTTACCTCTTCTGTTTATAGGTGAGCATGGCCTCTGCGATGGGGAGCTGGTGTGCTCCATTGGCCCCAACCATGTACTGTGTTATCCTGGACACCACGTCTAGGTTCTCCTGTGCTGTAGACACACAACATGTACTGTGTTACCCTGGACACCACATCTGGGTTCTCCTGTGCTGTAGACACACAACAATCACCACCCTTTCCTCTACTTCTCTAACGTTTGTCTGCACGACTGCACACGTCTCACACACACTGCATGGCCAACAGTATGCAGACACTCAGTGGCATGGTGACGGTTCGGGAAATGGATGGATGCAGACACTCCTTCTAGCGGGTTCAGCTGTTTCAGACACATCCATTGCTGGTAGATGCATAAAACCAAGCACACATCCATGCGGCTCCATAGACAAACACTGGCAATAGAATGGGTTGTACTGAAGAGCTTGGTGACATTCATCGTGTCATAGGATGCCACCTTCAAACAAGTCAGCTGGTCCGATTCCTGCCCTGCTAGATCTGCCCCAGTTGACTGTGAATTTGTTACTGTGAAGTGGAAACATCTCAGAGCAACAACAGTTCAGCATGAAGCGGTAGGACAGAATGGGACCACCGAGTGATGAAGAGCGTAGCATGTAAGAATCGTCTGTCCTCGGTTCAACACACACTACCGAGTTACAAACTGCATCTGGAAGCAACATCAGCACAAGAGCTGTTTGTCTGGCGCTTCATGAAATGGGTTTCCATGGCCAAGCAGCCGCACACAAGCCTAAGATCACCATGCACAATGCCAAGTGTTGGCTGGAGTGGTGTAAAACACACCACCACTGGACTCTGGTGCAGTGGAAACATCTTTGGAGTGATGAATCACACTACTATCTGACAGTCTGAACTGCTTATCCTGCTCTCAGGGTCGCGGGGATGCTGGAGTCTATCCCAGCAGTCATTGGGCGGCAGGCAGGGAGACACCCTGGACAAGCCGCCAAGCCATCACAGGGCCGACACAAACACACACACATTCACACCTAGGGACAATTTAGTACGGTCGATTCACCTGACCTACTTGTCTTTGGACTGTGGGAGGAAACCGGAGCCCCCGGAGGAAACCCACGAAGACATGGGGAGAACATGCAAACTCCACACAGAGGACGACCCAAGACGACCCCCCCAAGGTTGAACTATCCCGGGACTTGAACCCAGGACCTTCTTACTGTGAGGCGACTGCGCTAACCACTGTGCCGCCTCACATTAATCTTTTAATATTAAATCTAAATTTTATCAGCCTACAGCAAAAAAAAAAAAAAACAATAACAAAAGATCAACTTTTCTTTAACTGTCAGGTGGTTTTAGCCTCTTGGTGTCATACTATTGGTAAAGTGTCTGTTCTAAACAACCAACACATTTTTCAACCAGTAAGTGTATTAACACAAGTCACAAATCTAAACGACACCGCCCAGCATCAGAGAGCTGCCCTACCCACAACAGGAGCCTCCGGCTTGTGGAAAAGGTCCCTCCATGCAGCGTCTTGAAATAAACTGTTGTATCTGTAGTCGATGGTGCCGAGGTATTTGGAGACTGGGTGGACTCCTAAATGTAATCAAAGACAAAGACTAAAGATCTTGGAAAGAGGAAATTTGAAAAGGATTTAAAAAGACATGGGGTGGCATGGAGGCTCATAGCAAGAGGTTTTTTTTGGGGGGGGGGTTCCCCTTTTTTCCCCCAGTTGTACCTTGCCAGTTACCCCACTCTTCCAAGCCATCTCAGGCGCAGAGGAGGTGCTAGTGCAGCAACCAGGACACACACCACCCACATCCAGCTTCCCATCGGCAGACACGGCCAATTGTGTCTGTTGGGATGCCCGACCAAGCCGGAGGTAACACAGGGAATCGAATCGCTGATCCCTGTGTTGGTAGGCAACGGAATAGGCTGCCATGCCACCCGGACGCCTGACTATAAATTGTCAGTATATATGAAGGTTGTGTGAGAGATCGTGTGCATGGGCTCACTGATGGTCAGGCAACCCGGACTCCAGCCCCTCGCCGATGCCGAATTTGATTAAATCAATATTGCAGTTGAAAGAAAAAAATGAATCAGGTAAAGGGACATTCAACTCATTGGGCCAGCTGACCTAGAGGGATGATAAGGAACCTCATGTAACCGAGCCAGTCGGGGGTCTTATGGGAGAGGTGGTCCACGAAAAGCCTCAGGACCGCGCTGAGGTAGTGCTGGGCCCCAGCCACCGCTATCTTTATAGGAATGGGCGTCTGTGAGTTGCAGTTACAGCTAGACAGAGAAAAAAAAAAGAAGGATAAAGTGAGATACAATACAAAATCTCAACAGCACATATCTTTTTTTCCCCACTTATTCCTCAAAAAATTAATCAAGGGCATAGGGCATAGGTCAAATCAGACGACAGTGTCTGGTGTTGTTCAAAGTCCAGTTTTTTTTTCTGGATTCCCCCCCCCCCTTTTTTTTCCCCAATTGTACCTGGCCAATTACCCCACTCTTCCGAGCCATCCTGGTCACTGCTCCACCCCCTCTGCCAATCCGGGGAGGGCTGCAGTCTACCACATGCCTCCTCCCATACATGTGGAGTTGTCAGCCGCTTCTCACCTGACAGTGAGGCGTTTCGCCAGAGGGAGGTAACGCGTGGGAGAATCACGCAATTCCCCCCAGTCCCCCCCCCCCAAAACAAGTGCCTCGACTGACCAGAGGAGGCACTAGTGCAGTGACCAGGACACATACCCACATCCGGCTTCTCACCCGCAGACACAGCCAATTGTGTCTGTAGGTACACCCAACCAATCTGGAGGTAACATGGGGATTCGAACCGGCGATCCCCGTGTCGGTAGGCAACAGAATAGACCACTATGCTACCCGGACGCCCATGAGATCCAATTTTACTCTGATATTTAAACCAACACTAATGCAAATAGTTTTACAGCACATTTCCTAAAGGTCGAATGAGCTGCAGAATGAAACAGCAGCCACATGACACACCTTTTGTGTTTCATTGTTTGTTAAGACAGTGGAAAGGCAGAGAAGAGCGACAGATAATCATGTGGTTCTTTCAGCCGACAAATACATACATACATAAAGACAGACACATAGACAGACAGACAGACAGACAGACAGACAGAAATGGGATTAACAAATCTGGATTATTTCTGGGAACCACCAATACATTTCTGAACACATGTATTTTGGGTGATAAAGCATCAGGCATGGTTTTGTTGCAAAGTCTTGGGAAGGCTAACCCAACAGATCTACCCCGCAATGAGCTACAGCGGCAGCAGCGAGAAGGTGGAGGCTCTCCCTGTAGCTGTGACGAGTCTCACAACATTTTGCTTTCACTTGACGACGCGACGTGCGACACGTTTAACGGGCAGACTTACAATCTCTGGATGCGGGAGACGATGGTGTTGAAGGCAGCCTGGATGTCGGCCGTGGTGCAGGTGCAGACCACCGGGAGCTGGCGGTTCTGCAAAATGTCTGAGAGGTACTGAGTAGAGAAGCAGAAGAAGAGGCACTGAACACACCGGGAAAAGACAGCTGAGCACAAATAGACACACAAAAACAAACAAACGATGAGTCCTGCTAAAAAAACACTGGATATCTGCTCTGAAAAATAACAATTTATTGCAGGTTTATGTGGACAACCTCTTTTTCCCCCAAAATGCGCGCCACTGTTTTAGAAATTACAGCAATTATTCCATATTTTCTCAAAACCTTATTGGTTAATGGGTCTCCAGTTTTATTGCATGTTGCACTGTCTAAGTGCCCTTTGCTCTATTTCTCTATACATTCCTATCTATCTGCTACCTTCCCATCCCTTTTTTTGGGGGGGGGGGTTTCCCCCTTTTTCTCACCAATTGTACCTGGTCAATTACCCCACTCTTCCGAGCCGTCCCGGTCGCTGCTCCGCCCCCTCTGCCGATCCGGGGAGGGCTGCAGACTACCACATGCCTCCTCCAATACATGTGGAGTCACCAGCCACTTCTTTTCACCTGACAGTGAGGCGTTTCGCCAGGGGGATGTAGCATGTGGGAGGATCACACTATTCCCCCCAGTTACCCTCCCCCAACCCCCCCAAACAGGCGCCCTGACCGACCAGAGGAGGCGCTAGTGCAACAACCAGGACACATTCCCACATCCGGCTTCCCACCCGCAGACACGGCCAATTGTGTCTGTAGGGACGCCCGACCAAGCCGGAGGTAACACAGGGATTCGAACCGGTGATCCCCATGTTGGTAGGCAATGGAATAGACCACTACGCTACCCGGACACCCCCTCCTATCCCATTTTATCTTACCTATATCTTATTTAATGCTGCCATCAAAACTTGCCAGAGGATCATAACGTTCATCCAAAATAATCAAATTTAATTTTGAAACAAGACACCACGACCATTTTGAGTTGTGTCTCCCTGTAGAGGGCCATATAGGGAGGTGTTGAGATGCTACAGACTGGAGACTGGGAAATACTACAGGGGGAGCGCTGGGTTTACTCACCTGGCCCTGCCAGTCGGAGGTGTTGATGAGGATGATGCTGTCAGGCAAATGGTCGTCAGACACCAGGATGTGGTTCAGCTGGTCATACACGGTTTTCCTCGGGATCTAGTGTGGTTTAAAACAAACACACAAACAAATTCTTAAGGAACACGGTCTCCAATAGTGAAACCGGGGATTTGATTTTGCATGTATTTTTAAAGAGCCAGCTGATAACTTGATCTGCATGGCTTGTTGGTTAATACCAGGGTTAGGTTTTTTGATTTCCTGCTAAGGCCGCCACTTTAAAGATGAACGGGCACACATAATTGAAGAAGTTTGAGTTGTTGATGGAAAATAAGCATTTTGAGTCTTTTTCAAATTGATGTTTAGTGAAAATATGTTTTGCTCCACTGTCTACAACCATTACCGATGTAAACATACAAAAACATTAGAAACTCAGATCTAGTTGTTGTTTAGTGGCTGTCCTTGCATACCGAGACCTGTAAATCCATTTGAGAGTGAAATCATGTTTCTAGCTTGTAATTTGTCATTCTGAAGTGGGGGTGGGCACTAACGTTTTGGGTAACTTTAAATGCTAGACATCTTTTTTTTTTTTTTTTACATATTCTATTCATTCATTTTTTTTATCCTGTAGAGTTGTTTTTTACATAACAATACAATGTCAGAGTTTCAGTACAGGGGAGCGTCAAAACATGAAAAGTAATAATTATAGTCTACATATAATACAATGCAAAAAAGAGAAAATAAAAGGAATAGAATAAATTAAATAAATAAACAAGGAAAGGTTGACACAAAATAAACTTATGAGGTTGATGGCCAGATGACGATAATAAGAGCCACTACGTTCGGAGTCTTTCAGGGAAACAAAAAACCCAATGTAAAACTAAGCTGTTCCTTTATCTACTACTACTACTACTACTTTCGGCTGCTCCCGTTAGGGGTCGCCACAGCGGATCATCCGACAAGCTGTTCCTTTATCTAACGTGTAATATTTTTTCCAAGATGAGCGATGTTTGCCTTTTTGTCACAAGTTATTTTGGTAAGGGACTTGAAAAAATATCAGATCAATGTAAAATAAGAGAACACTGGGCTTGGAGCTCATCACCTTGGATTTGTGAATGTGAAATTTACCAAACAAACACAGAATTTTGAGACTTTAAATGCTGGACATCTATTTGGATTGAATTGTAAGGCTTTGGCCAGCAGGTACGTCATCCTACCTGTAGGTGGCAGCGTGTGTCCAGAGAGCGCTCGTTGTCCAGGCTGTTGGCCCTCTCGTTCTGCGGCCTGCTGGGCTGACGCTCCTTCAGCGACGTGCTCCGGCCTCGCCTTCCCGCCAGCTTTGGTTCCTGTCTGGAATGACACGCATGGGGGGGTGGGGGGGGTGGAGCAGTGGAATTATTAGTAATAACATTAGCATCGAGATTCTGACGTTAGCATCCACAGACAACGGAGGGGATGGGTGAGACTGAGGACGAGGACGGAGGCAGGACCTGCTAAAGGAGAGAGGTTGACAAAGCACCTTATTAAAATATATATATATATATATATATATATGTTGCTTCTGTTATTGTTGTTTTTTTGTACCTATTGGATGAAATGATTAGGGACTCTGTTTTGGTCATCTTGCCACTCGGGGGAAGTCTCTCTAAAAAGGTGTCCATGTTGTCCATCTCCAGCTCTGTGGTGGGAGTCACCGCCTCCGGCTGCTCCTGAACCAAACATCACCACTGATGTGACAACGCATCTCAATATAACAACAATATTAACAACAACAGCAATACACTAGCATGTTAATACAATTCACAAAGTTGGTAAGCATCTTTCAAAGCTGTATTACAATGCATTTTACAAGAAATTGAAAAAAAAACCCACCCTGAATAATGTGAAAACAAACTTAGATGAGTGAAACACTTAGCAAAACTAGAAACGGTAGTGAGTAAATAAAAAACGACCTATATTTTAACATTTCTTTCTTTTTGGGGGGGGATCCCCCGTCCCCCTTCTCCCCAACTGTATCCGGCCAATTACCCCACTCTTCCGAGCCGTCCCGGTCTCTGCTCCACCCCCTCTGCCGATCCGGGGAGGGCTGCAGACTACCGCATGCCTCCTCCCATACATGTGGAGTCACCAGCCGCTTCTTTTCACCTGACAGTGAGGAGTTTCACCAGGGGGACGTAGCGCATGGGAGGATCACGCTATTCCCCCCAGTTCCCCCTCCACCCTGACCAGGCGCCCCGACCGACCAGAAGAGGCGCTAGTGCAGTGACCAGGACACACACCCACATCTGGCTCCCCACCCGCAGACACGGCCGACTGTGTCTGTAGGGACGCCCGACCAAGCCGGAGGTAACACGGGGATTCGAACTAGCAATCCCTGTGTTGGTAGACAATGGAATAGACCACCACGCCACCCCGACATCCTAAAATTTCCTTCTTTTTGCCGACCTCAATAATTTGACTGGCATCAAGAGCTTGGCAGGCGTTTCGTATTGGCTATATAACTGTTAAGCTAACTGTGCTGAAGCAACGTGTGACAATGTGAAATGACAGCGGGTCCACACGTACAAAAAAAATCTTTACTCAGGCATATGAGGAATGACCTATGTGATGATTTATTGTTGTTTTTAATAATTCTGGCCCAAACTTTTCCCTTTCTTTCCAAGAGCTGGGAGAGATAAGATATTCCTTTCCGGCATCTTTCCGACTCTCTGCAGACCCGTGTCAGCGGCCTGTTTACTCAGAGCGTCGAGGGAGTTGATACTCACGAAAGTGACGTTATCGGAGACAGCGTCCTCCTGGAACTTGGTCCCAGAACACTTGGTTTTATCCGGATCGATCTGGGAACAGAGTTGTGGGAGGATTAACAAAATGTCACACGGCTTCTGACAGAGTCCAAGACCTTCCATTTCACGAGAAAGAAGTTTTTAGAAAACACCGGGCCAGACACAAGCATCTGTTTTAAAGAGTGTACAGATTACACTTGCATCTGTATTTTACAATGTCAGTGTCAAGTGTCCATTCAGGATATGATGTAAATAATATGTAAGGTTGGCTGCTCAGGTGCAAGTGTCCAGACGATATGAGGCCTACTCCCAATTACACACTTAAAACAACAATCCGGTATCGTTCTGTTCACAACAAAGTCACACAACCACTGTTTAGGATTGTTTCAGGTTTGGGTATGTGTGTTTGTGTGTACATGTATGAGAAAACAGGTGGCGGATGAATTACTCTCAAAATCTACACCTCTTTGTAAGAAGAGTTGTGCTTCACATCTATGATGCTGTGTTCTTGTTTTGGATTCATTGATCGTTAAGAGCTTTTCTCATTCACAACTTCTAAATTCACACAGGCTTTTAGTAATGTGACGCGAACGCAGCTCTGTACTCATGCAGCTGTGTTCTAATGCAGCTGTTCTAATGCAGCTGTTCTAATGCAGCTGTGTTCTAATGCAGCTGTTCTAATGCAGCTGTGTTCTAATGCAGCTCTGTTCTAATGCAGCTGTTCTAATGCAGCTCTGTTCTAATGCAGCTGTTCTAATGCAGCTCTGTTCTAATGCAGCTGTGTTCTAATGCAGCTGTTCTAATGCAGCTCTGTTCTAATGCAGCTGTTCTAATGCAGCTCTGTTCTAATGCAGCTGTGTTCTAATGCAGCTGTTCTAATGCAGCTCTGTTCTAATGCAGCTGTTCTAATGCAGCTGTGTTCTAATGCAGCTGTTCTAATGCAGCTCTGTTCTAATGCAGCTGTGTTCTAATGCAGCTGTTCTAATGCAGCTGTGTTCTAATGCGGCTGTGTTCTAATGCAGCTCTGTTCTAATGCAGCTGTGTTCTCATGCAGCTGTGTTCTAATGCAGCTGTGTTCTAATGCGGCTGTGTTCTAATGCGGCTGTGTTCTAATGCAGCTGTGTTCTAATGCGGCTGTGTTCTAATGCGGCTGTGTTCTAATGCGGCTGTGTTCTAATGCAGCTGTGTTCTAATGCAGCTGTTCTAATGCAGCTGTGTTCTCATGCAGCTGTGTTCTAATGCAGCCGTGTTCTAATGCAGCTGTTCTAATGCAGCTGTGTTCTAATGCAGCTGTGTTCTAATGCGACTTCTAATGCAGCTGTGTTCTAATGCGACTTCTAATGCAGCTGTGTTCTAATGCGGCTCTGTTCTAATGCAACTCTGTTCTAATGCAGCTGTTCTAATGCGGCTGTGTTCTAATGCGACTGTTCTAATGCAGCTGTGTTCTAATGCGGCTGTGTTCTAATGCAGCTGTGTTCTAATGCGGCTGTGTTCTAATGCAGCTGTGTTCTAATGCAACTCTGTTCTAATGCAGCTGTTCTAATGCAGCTGTGTTCTAATGCGACTCTGTTCTAATGCAGCTGTGTTCTAATGCGGCTGTGTTCTAATGCGGCTGTGTTCTAATGCAGCTCTGTTCTAATGCAGCTGTGTTCTCATGCAGCTGTGTTCTAATGCGACTCTGTTCTAATGCAGCTCTGTACTCATGCAGCTGTGTTCTAATGCGGCTGTGTTCTAATGCAGCTCTGTTCTAATGCAGCTGTGTTCTCATGCAGCTGTGTTCTAATGCAGCTGTGTTCTAATGCGGCTGTGTTCTAATGCGGCTGTGTTCTAATGCAGCTGTGTTCTCATGCAGCTGTGTTCTAATGCAGCCGTGTTCTAATGCAGCTGTTCTAATGCGGCTGTGTTCTAATGCAGCTGTGTTCTAATGCGACTTCTAATGCAGCTGTGTTCTAATGCTACTTCTAATGCAGCTGTGTTCTAATGCGGCTCTGTTCTAATGCAACTCTGTTCTAATGCAGCTGTTCTAATGCGGCTGTGTTCTAATGCGACTGTTCTAATGCAGCTGTGTTCTAATGCGGCTGTGTTCTAATGCAGCTGTGTTCTAATGCGGCTGTGTTCTAATGCAGCTGTGTTCTAATGCAACTCTGTTCTAATGCAGCTGTTCTAATGCAGCTGTGTTCTAATGCGACTCTGTTCTAATGCAGCTGTGTTCTAATGCGGCTGTGTTCTAATGCGGCTGTGTTCTAATGCAGCTCTGTTCTAATGCAGCTGTGTTCTCATGCAGCTGTGTTCTAATGCGACTCTGTTCTAATGCAGCTCTGTACTCATGCAGCTGTGTTCTAATGCGGCTGTGTTCTAATGCAGCTCTGTTCTAATGCAGCTGTGTTCTCATGCAGCTGTGTTCTAATGCAGCTGTGTTCTAATGCGGCTGTGTTCTAATGCGGCTGTGTTCTAATGCAGCTGTGTTCTAATGCGGCTGTGTTCTAATGCGGCTGTGTTCTAATGCAGCTGTGTTCTAATGCGGCTGTGTTCTAATGCGGCTGTGTTCTAATGCAGCTCTGTTCTAATGCAGCTGTGTTCTCATGCAGCTGTGTTCTAATGCGACTCTGTTCTAATGCAGCTCTGTACTCATGCAGCTGTGTTCTAATGCGGCTGTGTTCTAATGCAGCTCTGTTCTAATGCAGCTGTGTTCTCATGCAGCTGTGTTCTAATGCAGCTGTGTTCTAATGCGGCTGTGTTCTAATGCGGCTGTGTTCTAATGCAGCTGTGTTCTAATGCGGCTGTGTTCTAATGCGGCTGTGTTCTAATGCGGCTGTGTTCTAATGCGGCTGTGTTCTAATGCAGCTGTGTTCTAATGCAGCTGTTCTAATGCAGCTGTGTTCTCATGCAGCTGTGTTCTAATGCAGCCGTGTTCTAATGCAGCTGTTCTAATGCAGCTGTGTTCTAATGCAGCTGTGTTCTAATGCGACTTCTAATGCAGCTGTGTTCTAATGCGACTTCTAATGCAGCTGTGTTCTAATGCGGCTCTGTTCTAATGCAACTCTGTTCTAATGCAGCTGTTCTAATGCGGCTGTGTTCTAATGCGACTGTTCTAATGCAGCTGTGTTCTAATGCGGCTGTGTTCTAATGCAGCTGTGTTCTAATGCGGCTGTGTTCTAATGCAGCTGTGTTCTAATGCAACTCTGTTCTAATGCAGCTGTTCTAATGCAGCTGTGTTCTAATGCGACTCTGTTCTAATGCAGCTGTGTTCTAATGCGGCTGTGTTCTAATGCGGCTGTGTTCTAATGCAGCTGTGTTCTAATGCAGCTGTTCTAATGCGGCTGTGTTCTAATGCGACTGTTCTAATGCAGCTGTGTTCTAATGCGACTCTGTTCTAATGCAGCTGTGTTCTAATGCGGCTGTGTTCTAATGCGGCTGTGTTCTAATGCAGCTGTTCTAATGCAGCTGTGTTCTAATGCAGCTCTGTTCTAATGCAGCTGTTCTAATGCAGCTCTGTTCTAATGCAGCTGTTCTAATGCAGCTCTGTTCTAATGCAGCTGTGTTCTAATGCAGCTGTTCTAATGCAGCTCTGTTCTAATGCAGCTGTGTTCTAATGCAGCTGTTCTAATGCAGCTCTGTTCTAATGCAGCTGTTCTAATGCAGCTCTGTTCTAATGCAGCTGTGTTCTAATGCAGCTGTTCTAATGCAGCTCTGTTCTAATGCAGCTGTTCTAATGCAGCTGTGTTCTAATGCAGCTGTTCTAATGCAGCTCTGTTCTAATGCAGCTGTGTTCTAATGCAGCTGTTCTAATGCAGCTGTGTTCTAATGCGGCTGTGTTCTAATGCAGCTCTGTTCTAATGCAGCTGTGTTCTCATGCAGCTGTGTTCTAATGCAGCTGTGTTCTAATGCGGCTGTGTTCTAATGCGGCTGTGTTCTAATGCGGCTGTGTTCTAATGCGGCTGTGTTCTAATGCGGCTGTGTTCTAATGCGGCTGTGTTCTAATGCAGCTGTGTTCTAATGCAGCTGTTCTAATGCAGCTGTGTTCTCATGCAGCTGTGTTCTAATGCAGCCGTGTTCTAATGCAGCTGTTCTAATGCAGCTGTGTTCTAATGCAGCTGTGTTCTAATGCGACTTCTAATGCAGCTGTGTTCTAATGCGACTTCTAATGCAGCTGTGTTCTAATGCGGCTCTGTTCTAATGCAACTCTGTTCTAATGCAGCTGTTCTAATGCGGCTGTGTTCTAATGCGACTGTTCTAATGCAGCTGTGTTCTAATGCGGCTGTGTTCTAATGCAGCTGTGTTCTAATGCGGCTGTGTTCTAATGCAGCTGTGTTCTAATGCAACTCTGTTCTAATGCAGCTGTTCTAATGCAGCTGTGTTCTAATGCGACTCTGTTCTAATGCAGCTGTGTTCTAATGCGGCTGTGTTCTAATGCGGCTGTGTTCTAATGCAGCTCTGTTCTAATGCAGCTGTGTTCTCATGCAGCTGTGTTCTAATGCGACTCTGTTCTAATGCAGCTCTGTACTCATGCAGCTGTGTTCTAATGCGGCTGTGTTCTAATGCAGCTCTGTTCTAATGCAGCTGTGTTCTCATGCAGCTGTGTTCTAATGCAGCTGTGTTCTAATGCGGCTGTGTTCTAATGCGGCTGTGTTCTAATGCAGCTGTGTTCTCATGCAGCTGTGTTCTAATGCAGCCGTGTTCTAATGCAGCTGTTCTAATGCGGCTGTGTTCTAATGCAGCTGTGTTCTAATGCGACTTCTAATGCAGCTGTGTTCTAATGCTACTTCTAATGCAGCTGTGTTCTAATGCGGCTCTGTTCTAATGCAACTCTGTTCTAATGCAGCTGTTCTAATGCGGCTGTGTTCTAATGCGACTGTTCTAATGCAGCTGTGTTCTAATGCGGCTGTGTTCTAATGCAGCTGTGTTCTAATGCGGCTGTGTTCTAATGCAGCTGTGTTCTAATGCAACTCTGTTCTAATGCAGCTGTTCTAATGCAGCTGTGTTCTAATGCGACTCTGTTCTAATGCAGCTGTGTTCTAATGCGGCTGTGTTCTAATGCGGCTGTGTTCTAATGCAGCTCTGTTCTAATGCAGCTGTGTTCTCATGCAGCTGTGTTCTAATGCGACTCTGTTCTAATGCAGCTCTGTACTCATGCAGCTGTGTTCTAATGCGGCTGTGTTCTAATGCAGCTCTGTTCTAATGCAGCTGTGTTCTCATGCAGCTGTGTTCTAATGCAGCTGTGTTCTAATGCGGCTGTGTTCTAATGCGGCTGTGTTCTAATGCAGCTGTGTTCTAATGCGGCTGTGTTCTAATGCGGCTGTGTTCTAATGCAGCTGTGTTCTAATGCGGCTGTGTTCTAATGCGGCTGTGTTCTAATGCAGCTCTGTTCTAATGCAGCTGTGTTCTCATGCAGCTGTGTTCTAATGCGACTCTGTTCTAATGCAGCTCTGTACTCATGCAGCTGTGTTCTAATGCGGCTGTGTTCTAATGCAGCTCTGTTCTAATGCAGCTGTGTTCTCATGCAGCTGTGTTCTAATGCAGCTGTGTTCTAATGCGGCTGTGTTCTAATGCGGCTGTGTTCTAATGCAGCTGTGTTCTAATGCGGCTGTGTTCTAATGCGGCTGTGTTCTAATGCGGCTGTGTTCTAATGCGGCTGTGTTCTAATGCAGCTGTGTTCTAATGCAGCTGTTCTAATGCAGCTGTGTTCTCATGCAGCTGTGTTCTAATGCAGCCGTGTTCTAATGCAGCTGTTCTAATGCAGCTGTGTTCTAATGCAGCTGTGTTCTAATGCGACTTCTAATGCAGCTGTGTTCTAATGCGACTTCTAATGCAGCTGTGTTCTAATGCGGCTCTGTTCTAATGCAACTCTGTTCTAATGCAGCTGTTCTAATGCGGCTGTGTTCTAATGCGACTGTTCTAATGCAGCTGTGTTCTAATGCGGCTGTGTTCTAATGCAGCTGTGTTCTAATGCGGCTGTGTTCTAATGCAGCTGTGTTCTAATGCAACTCTGTTCTAATGCAGCTGTTCTAATGCAGCTGTGTTCTAATGCGACTCTGTTCTAATGCAGCTGTGTTCTAATGCGGCTGTGTTCTAATGCGGCTGTGTTCTAATGCAGCTGTGTTCTAATGCAGCTGTTCTAATGCGGCTGTGTTCTAATGCGACTGTTCTAATGCAGCTGTGTTCTAATGCGACTCTGTTCTAATGCAGCTGTGTTCTAATGCGGCTGTGTTCTAATGCGGCTGTGTTCTAATGCAACTCTGTTCTAATGCAGCTGTTCTAATGCAGCTGTGTTCTAATGCGACTCTGTTCTAATGCAGCTGTGTTCTAATGCGGCTGTGTTCTAATGCAGCTGTGTTCTAATGCGGCTGTGTTCTAATGCGGCTGATTTCTAATGCGGCTGTGTTCTAATGCGACTCTGTTCTAATGCAGCTGTGTTCTAATGCGGCTCTGTTCTAATGCGGCGGTGTTCTAACGCGGCTCTGTTCTAATGCGGCTCTGTTCTAATGCAGCTGTGTTCTAATGTGGCTCTGTTCTAATGCGGCTCTGTTCTAATGTGGCTGTGTTCTAATGCGGCTATGTTCTAACGCAGCTCTGTTCTAATGCTGCTCTGTTCTAATGTAGCTCTGTTCTCAGTGAATTTACTTGCTTGAGTATCGGTAAAACAGACATATTCTTTTTTTCTTGATCCCCCCCAACCCCCATTTTCTCCCCAATTGTATCCAGCCAATTACCCCACTCTTCTGAGTCATCCTGGTCGTTGCTCCTGCCCCTCTGCTGATCCGGGTAGGGCCGCAGACCACCACATGCCTCCTCCGATACATGTGGAGTCGCCAGCTGCTTCTTTTCACCTGACAGTGAGGAGTTTCACCAGGGGGACGTAGCGTGTGGGAGGATCAGACTATTCCCCCCCGAACAGGCACCTCGACTGACCAGGGGAGGTGCTAGTGCAACAACCAGGACACATACCCACATTCCACCCGCAGACAAATCCAATTGTGTCTGTAGGGACGCCTGACAAAGCTGGAGATAATACGAGATTCGAACCGGTGAGCCCTGTTTTGGTAAGCAGCAGTATAGACCGCTACGCTACCTGGATGCCCCTAAAAAAACAGACATATTCTGATCCAGGGATGTAATCAACAGCACAAAAAGTCGAGCAGCAGAGCAGGTAGGGAAACCACTATTCAGCTGGATGACAGCAGCTGAACAATATCTGCCTATATAAAAGAAGACAGTATCTGCCAACAATCTGCACATTTCAAAATGTTGAAATAACAAGATAGCAGTCACTCTTTCATCCCTTATTTCATTTACCACTCCGCCTAAGGCAAAAACAAATTAATCGAGAAAACAGAAATTACTGATCATTTGTGGTTCTGTGACCTACCTATTCAGCAGGTAGTAGTACAGTAGGCTTGTTACGGTTTATATCATGATATTATGAAAGTTGAGGTTGGTCTTACCGGACTAGGAGGCTCCCGATGACTCCGGCTGCTGTGGATGCTACCGATCTCTGTTTGAGAGCTGGAAAGGGACAGGCCCTCAAAATATGGCCTGAAGATTTGGACAGAACCAAGAGTCCAGATAAGTCAACTTGATTTATAAAGCGCTTTCAAAGATGAACCCACTGTGTGTGCGCGTGTGCTTTAAAAAACAGAGATTAAAAAGAAGAGAAATTAGAACAGGATTGAGACAGCAACAATTTCAATAATCAACGTAACTCGATTTTATGACTCTGACTGATACAGAGGCAGATATTAATCCAAATGAATTTACGGTTGTTTCTATTTGCCCCAGCTTTGCCTGTCACATCGTTTGGCACACATAACAGAGATGTGAAGGTCTAAATATGGTTAAGGTGGGGTTTTTTTAAACCATTTTCGAAGTCAGCCACTCGTCAATCTGTGAACTCTATCTTGAAAGACTGCAGCGTTATCTATCAAAGAAAGTTCTATTATATTTTGAAACTGGAAAAAAAAGTTTTTTGTTCATTTCTGTGCACAAATATGATTCATGCACACTCACATGTAAGACACACACAAATACACAGACATACATATAGCTGAAGGGGTCAACTTACTTGAGTTTGGGTTTTGGGGTGCTGAGGACACTGTCGTCATCGTCCAGTTCTGGTCCGCTGTCGCTCGGGTTCTCAAAGTCCAGACTCTCCAGGTCCAGGTCCTCCTCCACCTCAGGTGGAGGTTCTGCCGGGTCCTGTTCAGAGTCCAGCACCTTCATATTTACATGTGTGTGCATTATAATACACACACACACACACACACACACACACACACACACACACACAGAGCATTGTCATTTGGAGGCTATACACATAAAAGGCATTAGTCAAGTCAAATTTATTTATAGAGCACATTTAAAAACAACCCATGTTGACCGAAGTGCTGTACAGACCAACACAGGTAGCAAAAACATAAATACAAGAAACACCGACACAGACAACAAGGTACATAGCTCGTAGGCACAAATAAACAACATATGGACATAGGCACAAGCCAGAAATCAGCCATATCAGGAGGATTCAAATGCTAGAGAATAAAAGTACGTTTTGAGCTGGAACTTAATAGAGTTGATGGAGGGGACAGATCTTATAGGGAGGGGAAAGCTGTTCCACAGTCTAGGGGCTACAACAGCAAAGGCATGGTCACCCCTGAGCTTAAGTTTCGATCACGGGACAGCCAGGAGTCCCAAGTCAGCCGACCTGAGGGAGCTGGAGGAGGAATAGAGGGTTAAAAGGTCTGTGATATAGGAAGGACACAGCCTATTTAGGGCTTTATAAAGAAACAGGAGAACCTTAAAATCAATTCTGAACCACACAGGCAGCCAGTGGAAAGAGGCCAGTGTAGGGGTAATATGGTCTCTCTTCCGGGTACCTGTCAGGAGCCTGGCTGTGGCATTCTGGACCAGTTGCAGGCGAAACAGGGATGACTGACTAATCCCAGTATACATGGGGCTGCAGTAGTCCATGCGGGAGGAAGTGTGGATGACTTCCTCCAGATCTTTAAAAGAGAGAAACGGCTTGATTTTGGCAATAGTACAAAGCTGGAAAAAATGGCTTTCACTGCTGCATTAACTTGTTTGTCAAACTTGAAGGTGGAGTCAAATATCACACCAAGGTTTATGACGAGATGTTTGATAAGGGTGGACAGGTTGCCAAGACTGTTGGTAAATACTTTAAACAGAGTCAGGGGTGCCCATTTTGGACAACTTCAGATTTGCCTTCATTCACCTTTAGGAAATTTTGTGACATCCAGCACTTTATGTCCTCAAGGCAGTTCAACAGGCTGACTAGATTGGACTGATCGTTTGGTTTCAGGGGGAGATAAAGCTGAGTGTCATCAGCATAACAGTGGAAACATATGTCGTATTTTTGAATGATTTGACTGAGGGGAAGCATGTATATAGAGAAAAAAAAGGGACCTAGGGATAGAGCCTTGTGGGACCCCGCAGGAGAGACTACATGGGGGAGAGCTAAAATTGCTTATGTTAATGGAGAAGCTTCTATTTTTGAGGTAGGATGTGCACCATTTTGAGGCAGAGCCATCAACACCAACCCCGAACTGGAGACGGTCTATTAAAATGTCATGATCCACAGTATCAAACGCCGTGCTGAGGTTAAGAAGAATTAGAATGGCACAGTCACCGGAGTCGGTAGAAAGGAGCAGGTCATTGTACACTTTCAGCAAGACAGACTCTGTGCTATGATAAGCCTTAAAACCTTACTGAAATCTTTCCATGATGTTGTTTTGGTGTAGGTAGGACAGCAATTGACTGAGAATAACCTTTTCTGGAACCTTTGACAGGAAAGGAAGTTTAGAAGTAGGTCTGTAGTAACTAGGTAATGTAGGATCTTCTCCTGGATAGCCACCTTGCCATGGTGGAGAAGCTTGCATGTACCAATGATCACAAGAGCTATGCTGTCCACAGCTTGGCTCCTAGTAGGGTCACCCAAGGCGGACTGGTCAAAGGGAAGGCTCCAGACGAAGCGCGTTCCAACAAAGACCTCAACGGTGGAACTGCTGGAAGATGTCTCCAGGTCACAATGGCAGTGAAGGCGGATGAAGGCTGCAACAGAGGGTGGTCCCCAATCACCATGCCATTGGACTCTAGCCACCCTCTACCAAGGACCGTGTGGTGGCTGCAGGCACATCAGCCACTCCAAGTAAAAATCTGTCACGCGCAGGCGTCCTCCCATTATGCGGCTCCAGATTCAGGCCTCTTCACCCACCTGAGCACCCAGACGGACCCAGAGGGAGGACGGTCATCCTCAACCTCGAGTGAACGCCGATGATGATGAAGGTAGGGTCTAAGTTGGATTTTTTCAGGAGGGGCTGGACCACATTGCATTCGCTTACAAATAAAAATGAAAAACATTGTAATTTAATGGACACATTAATACATGCAACATAGCACGGCATAGCATGCAAAACACACACACAAACAAACCATAAGCATAAAAAAATAACCAGACACACAAACTGAAACATATCAATGTGTACTTGCAAGCACACCATGAATTACACACACACATCAATACAGGATGCCCACATGCATGTCTGTAGAATCACGGGAGCATGGGAAAAACAAGCTGCCAGACCTCACTCCCCAATACACACACACAGGTACCCACCTCTTCTGACACCCTGAACCGCTTTAACAGGGCCACCACTCGCTGCTTAAAGTTCTGCTGCTAAAAGAGAGAAAACACACACACACATACACACACACACACACACACACACACACACACACACACACACACACACACACACACACACACACACGCCAGGCAGACCAGAATTCATTTTATTCCCTACTCAAGTTTTTCAACATGAAACGAATTGGACTTGCAGGGATGCTCAGACTGAAACCAATAAGATGTAATCCAACATCATCAAGTAGGATAGTTGAGCATTTAATTTAACACGGTGTAAACAAGTCAGTCTTTGGTCTGATTATGATTTTCCCCGGTCCTGGTCAGCCATTCAGTACAAGGAAAAACAACTACACCCTTTGTTGAGATGGGGCCGCCTCTATTTCAGTCATTTTACAGGCGGTGGTTGCGTTCTGCTGTGTTGGCTGACTATCGACTCGCCTTGTGTGCTCATGTAGATCAATAAACTCAGGAAACATCATGCATCATCTGCTTTCCGGTACATTCATCTCTGGTCACGGCTCACTCAACGCCATAATAAACCCAACCAGCCTCAGGCAAGAAAGCATATCAAGAAATCACCTCATCTGAGCTTCTTGAAGAGTAAATTAGTTTTTGAATCAGGCTTCTGACCATTAATAAGAAACTAGCAGGAAGGAAAACTAAGAAGGAACACGTCTCTTTATTACGTTATTTTTTATATGACATTCACAAGTTTCCTGTTTCGCTGTGTTACGTTGATCGATTTAAACGTTGACTTTAAATTGAAATACTGTGAGAGAAATACACCCAGAGCCCATTTTATTAGGAGATTTTGTCCTTTTACACAGCATTGCTCCTCTTGACATCGAACCATATGAGCATGCAGCTGGGGCGGAGGGGTCCGGTTACTGTTGGACTATGGTAATTTGGTTTTGTTTTTTGTTTTTTTGAGATTTTGAGATACTTTATTAAGCCCTGTGGGGAAATTACGTGCTGCATTTAAACCATCCTAGCTATGTAGTAGCTAGGAGCAGTGGGCAGCTGCCGTGCAACACCCGGGGACCAACTCCAGTTCGTTTTGCCATGCCTTGCTCAGGGGCACAGACAGGAGTATTAACCCTAACATGCATGTCTTTTTGATGGTGGGGGAAACTGGAGCACCCGGAGAAACCCCACCGTAGACACGGGGAGAACATGCAAACTCCACACAGACGATAACCTGGGATGACCCCCCAAGGTTGGACAACCCCGGGGTTCAAACCCAGGACTTTCTTGCTGTGAGGCGACAGCGCTAACCAGTTGCTCAGTAAGGGCAAAAAAAAAGCAAGGGTAAGGGCAAATATGTACGATTTAAGCTACTTTAAACGTGGTGTGAACGTTGGCGTTAGGCATGGTGGTCCCGGCATCTCAGAAACAGCCTTTGTGGGATTTTCACTTTTGACCATGTCTACAGTTTACCAGGAATGGGTCAATAAAAACAAAAACTAACTAACTAACATCCAGGCGGTGACAGTTCTGTGGGTGAAAACGTCTTGCCAATGAGCTATGTCAGAAGAAAATGTAATGAATTGTTCATGCTAACATGGAGGCCACACGTGTACAAATGACAGCCGAATGTAATGACAGATGTGTGTACAGTTCATTGAAGCTTGACTCGGGTGAGCCGCAGAAACACAGCCCATGCCAGGGTCCACTGCTGTAAGCCAAGAGCAAGAAAATGAAGCTACAATAAAGCACATGATCCCCAAAACTAGACAAGAGAATTGGTATATATCAACATCCATACATTATAATTCTATCTTATTTCTGCAGTGTGCACAGAGGAGACCTCCATCCACCCATTATCCAAACTGCTTATCCTGTTCTCAGGGTCGCGGGATGCTGTAGCCTATCCCAAGCAGTCATTGGGCGGCAGGTGGGGAGACACCCTAGACAGACCGCCAGGCCCCCCCACACACATATACACACACACACACACACACACACACACACACACACACACACACTAAGGACAATTTGGTATGGCTGATTCACCTGACCTACATATCTTTGGACTGTGGGAAGAAACCAGAGCCTCCGGAGGAAACCCACGCAGACACGGGGAGAACATGCAAACTCTACACAGAGGACGACCCCCCAAGGTTGGACCACCCCGGGGCTCGAACCCAGGACCTTCTTGCTGTGAGGAGACCATGCTAACCACTGCGCCACCGTGCCACCCCAGAGACCTATTTATTCCCATATATTTCTAAATTTTTCTCATGCCTACTCATTGTAAAATATTCCATTTGATAATGTGACATGACATGCTATGTGTTTCAGGTGGGCATCTGAAGAACTCAGTTCCTTGAATGTGCAAAAATTTTTTGTCGGTACAACCGAATCTGATTGAGATTCTAAAACGAGGTAATCAGGAAATTGAGAAAGTTTTGTGTTGGCAACATAAAAGCATAGCACGCCTATCTCAAACTGAATATAGAATCTCAGGGTCAAAAACCCAATCAATACTGGACAACTGAAATAGAAAACTCTCACAAGTAATATTGCAAGTATTTGTGAAATAATGTGTGAAAACCAAAGAACTCCTTCTCCACTGTTAAGAAAGCTGTGCAATGAACCTGGTCGAGTTGTAACTTACTCTGGTGATGGACGCGGTCCTTACAATGGACCTCCTCTGCTTCTTTGGCTTTCTCACGTCGTATTCGTCGTCCTCAAGATCCTGAATGCAGACAGGAATGAAGAACAACTCATGTTAACGGAAGATTTAGGGGGGAAAAAAGTAGATAAACAGTAGATAAACCACTGCCTCTATCTCATGGTTTTGCACCCTCCCTGCATGAACCCACAGGGAAGCTTCTGATTTCTGTGTGATTTGGAGTTTTAATTCCCAAAATATGATTCTCAAGCAAGCTTAATGGTTAGCACTTGCAAAAACCTGGGGGTCCTGGTTTCTACCCCGTGGGTAGTTTGAATGTTTTCTCCATGCTTGTGATTCCGCTCTTGAAAAGACATGCATGCAATGTGGAGATTCAAAATGTCCCATAGGAGTGAATGGTGTGTGAGAATTTGTGTGTATGTGGGTCATGTGAAGGACTAGGAATCTGTCCGGAGACAGACTTCAGCTCCATGTAACCCTGAATCGGATTAACCAAGTATAGAGAATGAGAGATCCCAAAAATCGGATTTCTTTTTACATCCAGGGGGTCAGTGTGGACACCGTGGAATACTGTAAGTATCTGGGGGAGTATATAGACAATAAACCGGACTGGGCTAAGAACACTGATGCCCTCTACAAGAAGGGACAGAGCCGTCTCTACTTTTTGAGGAGGCTGAGGTCCTTCAACATCTGCCAGACAGTGCTCAGGATGTGCTATGAGTCTGTGGTGACCAGTGCTCTCCTGTTTGCTGTTGTGTGTTGCGGCAGCAGGTTGAGGGTAGCGGATGCAAACGGGCTCAATAAACTGATCCGCAAGGCCGGTGACATTGTGGGGGTGGAAGAGGATTCTCTGGCGGCAGTTTCTGAGAGGAGGACGCTGTTGCAATTATGTGCCATCATGGACAATGTCTCCCACCCACTCCATGACGTGCTGGTTGGGCACAGGAGTGCTTTTAATGGTAGACTCATTCTGCCGAAATGCACCACAGAGTGCCACAGGAGGCCACTCCTGTCTGTGGACATCAAACTTTACAACTCCTCCCTCCTCAAGAGTGTCACACACTCGCAGTTAATGGTCACTGGACTGGCCCTTCCAGGGTTTTGTTTGTGCTGTTGTTTTGTGTTGCGGTAGTGCAGTATAGATAGGGTGTTATGTGCACCATGCTTGTTGATATATTTTGTTCTTATTTCTATTTCTATTTCATCTTTTATTTCTATTTGTTTCTGTTTTTCTTGTTTCTATTTGTTTCTATTTTCTTGTTATCTTGTTAGTTTTTTGTTCTTACTAGAGCGTGAGTGTCTGTAATAGAACCCAATTTCCCCTCAGGGATGAATAAAGTGTTCTGATTCTGATTCTGATATAACATTGCTGGGTTATCCACAACACCCACTGGTTTCTACCCTTTCGTCGTCGATACAGAGAGGTAAATATGTGTCTGTATTACTTTTTCCCCCCCATCTCCATCTCCCTACATTGCTTAAAGCTCATTATAGAGGAGTTGGGTTGTATTCGCGTCAGTTTGGTGGACCACCCACTAATGGCTGAGATGGGGGGGGGTGCACATTTAAAACATGTATTAAGCCAGGGTTAATAAAGCAATTCATTTTTTTTTTGGGGGGGGGGGGGTTTCTCCTTTTTCTCCCCAATTGTATTTGGCCAATTTCCTCACTCTTCCAAGCCGTCCCAGTCGCTGCTTCAACCCCTCTGCCGATCCGGGGAGGGCTGCAGACTACCACATGCCTCCTCCGATACATGTGGTCACCAGCCACTTCTTTTCACCTGACAGTGAGGAGTTTTGCCAGGGGGACGTAGCACGTGGGAGGATCACGCTATTCCCCCGAGTTCCCCCTCCCCCCCAAACAGGCGCCCCAACTGACCAGAGAAGGCACCAGTGCAGCAACCAGGGCACATACCCACATCTGGCTTCCTACCTGCAGACACAGCCAATTGTGTCTGTAGGGATGCCCGACCAAGCCGGAAGTAACGCGGGGATTCGAACCGGCGATCCCCATGTTGGTAGGCAATGGAATAGACCGCCATGCCACCTGGACACCCACGATTCAGTTTTCATAATGTTCATGCAGACCAACATTGCACTGGCTGCATTTCCATGAAGCTTTTTCTCTGAATGGCTTTAAATCTGAGCTCACCTGACCCTGAACAGCGTCATCGCTGGCCTCCGGCTCCGAGGAGAAGCTCTCGTACTCCTCCTCCGAGTAGTTATCTGGAACAAAACACAGAAATTAACCTCCTGGTAGGAAGATGACAGCCAGAGGTGTAGAGGCTGTTTTTATGCATATTTCATTTTCACTTTTAGATTCTGGTATGCAGCCATAATCATATATTATGTACATGTATATGTAAAATATAAATGAGAGCGAGGGAGAAGAGAGAGAGAGAGATTCATAGTGCCCTATGTCACTATGCAACCTGATTCTGATTATGTTCCCGCACACTTAGCAGGATTCAACCGTTTTCTTGCCCTCCGTTTTTTTCTTTTCTCTTCATTCCATCAATTCATCGACCCGCTCGTCTACTACGTCGCCCGATTACGAAGGCTTCAAGCTGCCGTAAAAACTGAAAAGTCAGACGGACGGCCACACCAGCGTACCCGAGCATTTGATCTTCTGGCCGTCCTGCAGGGCCGCTTCTTCGTGGTCGATGGGCTGACTGGACAGGGAGAAGATCCAGATCTCGGCCACCTTGCCCAGCATGTCCTTCTGGTTGCTGCACAGCGGCAGAATCTGGCCCCCTTCTGTGGGATGCTGCATCACCTTGGGAAGGACAAAGGAGAAGGGGAGGGGGGATGGAAAAACAGAGGCAAACGGTTGAAGGGAGGAGTATGAATGAGAGTGAATACAGAAGGGAAAATGTCAAAGGGTAAACTGTCCCATCAGCTTGCAGTTGGTTATATCAGGAGAATACGGGCACTCATGCTGGTACTCTCACTGGCTGTTACAGTTTGGGAGCCAGCCAAGCCATGTGGATCCAGTTTATATGGAGATTTATGACGGCGCTGCTTGGTGTTCTCTGTGAGAATGCAGGGATGTGTGTAAAGTTGGTTGATTTTTCGCTTTTTGGGGGGGGGGGGGGGGGTTTGTCTTGGTTTGTCGAATTTTTTTTGTGTGTGTGTGTAGCCCCCTAAATATCAGCACAAGAGATTTAACATCGGATCCCTGGGTAGTATTAGTGCAAGAGTGCAGTCATTTGGTTCATTTCTTCTTCTTCTTTTTTTCTTTTTTGGACCCCCCCCCCTTTTTTTCTCCCCAATTGTATCTGGCCAATTACTCCACTCTTCCAAGCTGTCCTGGTCGCTGCTCCACCCCCTCTGCCAATCCAGGGAGGGCTGCAGACTACCACACGCCTCCTCCGATACATGTGGAGTCGCCGGCCGCTTCTTTTACCTGATAGTGAGGACTTTTGCCAGCCAGGGGGACGTAGCGCGTGGGAGGATCACGCTATTCCCCCCAGTTCCCCCTCACCCCGAACAGGTGCCCCGACCGGCCAGAGGAGGCGCCAGTGCAGCGACCAGGACACATACCCACATCTGGCTTCCCACCCACAGACACAGCCAAATGTGTCTGTACGGACGCCCGACCAAGCTGGAGGTAACACGGGGATTCGAACCACCGATCCCCGTGTTGGTAGGCAACGGAATAGACCGCTATGCTAGCCAGACACATTTGGTTCATTTCTATGCTAGCCAACTAGAAAATGTATTTCTTGGGATCAAATATGACCAGATATCACATCACGCCGTCCTTCATTTCTTTGGAAATTAATTAAGCACATCAGTTATGATAGTATCTTAAAAAGTATGCATCAAAAACCTTGAACAAAAAGTCTGCAAATGTCTAAAGGTGGCTGAGAATAATACCTGAACATGTAAGTTGGTACCGAGTCTTTCCTTTAAAGTATTTCCCTGCCAGTCGACTACATTGTTCTGTAGCTGACTACGAATGGGCTTCCAGCCAGACAGCTACTTACCAGCCGCTACGCCAGAATAATGCCGCTGTCAATACAGTCACTCCTCCCCCGGCTCAGACCACGCCCCGCTCTGACTAATGTCAAGTTTCATGCCTTTCTCTGGGACTGTAAAAGCATTTCCCTAACCTAGTTTCCCATTTTTCCACCTCTTACGTTTGATGAAATTGTACGCAGTGACATATATTCACTGGGGATGCACCAATATCCATACTAGTATCGATACTGGGCCACTGCCAGGCTAACATGGAGTTTCACAGTTGGAGATTCCCATTCAATACTTAAATCCAATACCAAAAACTATGAGTAACATCCATCCATCCATTATCCTAACCGCTTATCCTGCTCTCAGGGTCGCGAGGATGCTGGAGCCTATCCCAGCAGTCATTGGGCGGCAGGCGGGGGGGCACCCTGGACAGGCCGCCAAGCCATCACAGGGCCGACACAAACACACACACACATTCACACCTAGGGACAATTTAGTGCGGCCGATTCACCTGACCTACATGTCTTTGGACTGTGGGAGGAAACCGGAGCACCCAGAAGAAACCCACACAGACACAGGGAGAACATGCAAACTCCACACAGAGGACGACCCCCAAGGTTGGACTACCTCAGGGCTCGAACCCAGGACCTTCTTGCTGTGCGGAGACCATGCTAACCACTGCGCCACCCTTTGAGTAACATGTAAATAAAAGCGAACTAATTTGATTTGCTGCATTTTTGCACATGGAAGCTTGTATATTAATGGTGGATTCGAGCTCTATTTTGCCCACTGCCCCCAAACGAAGGCCGAAGTCTGCACGGTTCAGCACAAGTAATGGATCGGCTCAGTGCTCAGTATCAGCTAATACTTACAGATTCACACTTGGAATGGTTATTGGCAGTAAAAAATAGATATTGGTGCATAGCTGATATCCACAGTGACAGTAGGTGATTTACTTATAACCACCATGTGGATACTTGTAGGCTACTTGTAGGCCATCCAGTCTTCTGCTATCAGTCTTAATTAAGCAGTTGGGAACTAAGTGCCTTGCCCAAAGGGAAGCGGTAGTTGTTACAGGTGGGGGAGGGTGTTCTCCATTAGTTTTCCTCACCCACAGTTTCCAAGCTGTTTCAGGGATTCGAGCGGCTTCAGGAAGACTGTGCCCTAAGTCGGGGCCGGTGTCGTTCACAGTGGGGAGCAGCGTGATCTGTCTTGCTATGATTAACTCAAACACATCTAGTGTGGAAAAGCCATTTCAAAGACCTTCATCGCCGTGACCATGTGGGGAAAGTGACATGTGCATCCGCTGGTGGGGTGAGAACAGCTCTGGGTTTCTGATTTATTTTAAATCTCAGCTCCTGAAACAGATTTGCTTGGCTCTCGGCCACTGAGACGTGTCGCTGATGAGGCCCAGAGAGGTTTGGGACTCAGCGTGCACTCAGAGCATCTGGACCTTCGCTACTTCAGAGTCTTAGAACACTTAACGAAAGAAGTCACTTTATTTCAGTGCATTTCAAGAATTTTCCTCAAAATGGAGGACCGCATCTTGACAAAAGGCACATCTCTCTGCTAGTCGGTTAAATCAAGAACCCTCTTAGAAACCAGTAGGATCACTTCTGGGATTTGTATGTTTCATTTTTTTTTGTTTTTACATCTTTTACAAAAACTAATACTTTAAGCCTGACTACAAGATTAAATGTTTTGTCAAGATGGACGTTTGTCGCTCTGTGTGGTTCCCAGGAAGCCAGGAGGAACTGTAAGTTGGACAGACTGACAGCTCACCGGGAATGATGGGAGAAGACAAACACTCATGATGGATGTCAGCCTGTGGCTCTGGTGTTTTCAGTTTCTTTCTTTTTTTGTGGCTTTCGTCCCCTCTTTTTTCTCCAGTTGTACTTGGCCAATTACCCCACTCTTCCAAGCCGTGCCGGTCCCTGCTCCACCCCCTCTGCCGATCCGGGGAGGGGCTGCAGACTACCACATGCCTCCTCCCATACATGTGGAGTCGCCAGCCGCTTCTTTTCACCTGACAGTGAGGAGTTTCACCAGGGAGCCGTAGTGCGTGGGAGGATCATGCTCTTCCCCCCAGTTCCCCTGCCCCCAAACAGGCGCCCCAACGACCAGAGGAGGCGCTAGTGCAGCGACCAGGATACATACCCACATCCAGCTTCCCACCCGCAGACATGGCCAATTGTGTCTGTAGGGATGCCCGACCAAGCCAGAGGTAACACGGGTTACGTTACTTACAAGGGAACCGGCGATCCCCATGGGGGTAGGCAATGGAATAAAACCGCTATGCTACCCGGACACCCTGGCTCTGGGATTTTCTCATGGTTTTATACCGACTGGTCCTGTTACCAACTAGCTGTTGAAGCAGAGACTCCTGTCCCTGGCCTGAATTAAGATTTCAAACCAATCCTCAATAATGAGGTGGTTTTTGTCCAACACACTTGTCAGCTCCAACAGCCCCAATGAATACACCGATACAGGAAGAGAAAAGGAAGGAGGCAACATTACCACAGGGTGAGTGGTGCAAATTCAGAGTTAGCCATAGTATGGTTTTGTGTACTGGTACACAAATATAGATATATGGAGCCTTACTGGGGCTTCTTGGCGGGGTCCCATTTGGAGGCCAGGAGACCAGTGCCACATCTCCTAAGATCCTGAACAAGGTCTGAAAGGCTGAAGCAACGTTTCAAACGGCTGAAACTCACCGAGTGTTTGAACTGGGTTTTGAAGAGCAGAAGCCCCCCTCCCCTTTTTCTCCCCGATTGTACCCGGCCAATTACCCCACTCTTCCAAGCCACTCCTGGTCGCTGCTCCCCCCCCTCTGCCGATCCGGGGAGGGCTGCAGACTACCACATGTTTCCTCCAATACATGTGGAGTCACCAGCTGCTTCACCTGACAGTGAGGAGTTTCACCAGGGGATGTAGCGCGTGGGAGGATCATGCTGTTCCCCCCAGTTCCCCCTCCTCCCTGAACGGGCGCCCCGACCGACCAGAGGAGGCGCTAGTGCAGTGACCAGGACACATACTCACATCCGGCTTACCACCTGCAGACACAGACAATAGCGTCTCTACAGACGCCCGAGCAAGTCGGAGGTAACACGGGGATTCAAACCAGTGATCCCCATGTTTGTAGGCAATGGAATAGACCGCTACACTACCCGGAGTAAAGTTTTGAATATTTCTAACGAGTAATTTGTTCCTTTGTTTTGAATTCTTTGTTCAAAATAAAGTTTCGTGTCAATGCGTAGAAAAAAGGATCTGTTGGATTTTTGAATGTTGACTTTATCGTTATAAACACTGTAGTACCCAGGACGCCATCACCATCGCCATCCCACCCAGGACACCATCTGTTTGAACTGCTGCCCTCGGGCAGATGTTACAGGACAATAAGAGCTCAGACAAACAGACTAAAGAACAGCCTTTATCCCCGAGCCATAACCGCACCAAATGCTGCTACGTCTTGATTCCTGACTTTTTGTGCAAAATGTTGGTGTCCAGTAGAACGTAGAAATGAATCTGTGTTTTATGTTTTTAATTCTTTTTATACTGATCTTTGCACTGATAAGAACTGCACTTTCAAATTTCGTTGTACTTGTACAATGACAGATAAAGTTCTATTCTAGTCTATTCTAGTAATAAAGCATTCAAACCAAAAATACATTTTTTCCATAAAGTGACGCAAAACTGTATATATAAAAAAAAGTATTAAAAAAAAGAACTGAATGCGTATAAATTACGATCTACATACATTCAGAAGGAAACCTCAATCTTCCAAAACCCTCTTCAAACATTCACATGTGATTCGTAACCATTCCAAGCTTGCTTCCAGCCTGGAGTAGGACGTAGTGAGACGCAGCACCAACCCGCTCCCCCAGCACCGCCAGCAGGAACAATTCACTGCACACACAAACCATGCCGTCACTGAGGAGACGTCTCCATCTGAACCGGTCCTACCTCAGCCATGTCAATGGAGCCAACAGCCAGCGTCTTGTAGCCCAGAATGGTCCTGTTCTTGTATCTCTTCCGCCTTTGCAGCATGATCTGCAGCTTGTTCCCTTCTCGCTTTAAGAAGTGCGGGTACTGCAGATAGAAAGAAAAGAAAGAAGAAGAGTAGAATTTACTCACATGTCAAGTTTCCTATCCTGGGGTAAAGGTTAGCTACACATTGCGGATTCATCTCCAACCAGAAAGACTTTTAGGAGTTAAAAGCATAACAAAGGGGGTGTCCGGGTAGCATAGCGGTCTATTCTGTTGCCTACCAACACGGGGGTCACCAGTTCGAATCCCCGTGTTACCTCCAGCTTGGTCAGGTGTCCCTACAGACACAACTGGTTGTGTCTGTGGCTGGGAAGCCGGATGTGGGTTTGTGTCCTGGTCGCTGCACTAGCGCCTCCTCTGGTCAGAGGGGCGCTGTTCGGGGGGGACTGGGGGGAATAGCGTGATCCTCCCACACGCACTACGTCCTCCTGGTGAAACTCCTCACTGTCAGGTGAAAAGAAGCGGCTGGCGACTCCACATGTATCAGAGGAGGCATGTGGTAGTCTGCAGCCCTCCCCGGATCAGCAGAGGGGGTGGAGCAGCGACCGGGACAGCTCGGAAGAGTCGGGTAATTGCCGGGTACAATTGGGGAGAAAAAAAAAGGGGGGGGCATAATGAAGAGTGCTGAAATTCAGTCAGTCACACAACAGTTTTTAAGGTTTTTAAGGTGAGGTATGAGACTATATAGTACGTTTTAACTATCAACTACTACCATGTGGAACACCTGTCACACATGCGCCTTAGAAATATATCAAAATGTTATAAAAAGACATAAAAATATGAATCAGACCCATGTCCAGTTTTCACCTGCCAGTAGTGATAGCCACCATTTTCTGACATTGTCTCTGCACAACTGTGAGTAGTTTTTATTAAACGTTTTTAAACCTGCAGTGAAAAGGTGAGTGCCAGGTCGGTCTCAACAGATCCACTGGGTGGCAGCACGATCTCATGGGACCTCAGGATCCTCTTGGAGCCCTGCAGGAACGACATGTCGTTTCAGTTGGAGGTCTTTAACATCCACCGCCAGCAGGCAGCAGTGGAAAGGTAATGCATCAGGAGGAACACTTTGGAAAGGTCCCTTTCGGAAGTGAGATACAGTTGAAGTGCAAGTTGTGAAATGTTCTGCATGCCTCTGTGTGTGTGTGTGTGTGTGTGTGTGTGTTTGTGTGTGTGTGTGTGTGTGTGTGTGTGTGTGTGTGTGTGTGTGTGTGGAGTTAGACAGAGAAAATGTGTGTGTGAAGGAGTTAGAGAAAATGTGTGTGTGTGAGGGAGTTTGACAGAAAGTGTGTGTGTGTGTGTGTGTGTGTGTGTGTGTATGCACACGTGTGTGTGTGTGTGAAGGAGTTAGAGAAAATGTGTGTGTGTGAAGGAGCTACACAGAGCATATGCATGTGTGTGTGTGGTGTGTGCATGTGGCAGGGGCATACCTGGATTTTCACTGCGATGACCACGGAGATGAGCTCCTTATCAAGCTCTCTCATCACAACCAGCTTCTTCAAAGTCAGACTGCACAACCTGCAGACACACAGGCAGAGAGACCGACAGGGAAAAAAGGAAAAAGAGAAAGTGATGCAGACATACGGAGACTTAAAACTGCTTTTAGACATACATTCTGTAACGCTGTCAGAATTACTTGTCCAGCGCCGCCAGTGGTTTACCACGTTCACTCATACAGTGTCTATCCAGTGGCGCCCCCAGAAATTTTTCATAGGGGGGGGGGGTGGCCAAATGGGGCCACTGAAAATCTTGGGGTGGCACACCAAAACCAAAAGCCATGACTGAATTTCGGGAATTCTATGATGCTGTTGTAGTGTACTGTATAGGTTAGTGGAAAACTGTCAATATGAGAGTTAAGAAAAATATACATTATTGATTTAAATGAACAGCACCTAATGCAAAATATCAGATAGAAGCATATTATGCATATGCGACTCGTGGCTGGGGGGGGGGGGCAGGGATAGTATCAGGGTGCGCCACCCTGATACTATCTGATTTAACATCTGTTCACACATGACAGAGCCTCCTGAACACGTTGTCTTTTATTTATTATCTTCATTTATTTCGTTTGATACGAAATGTATCGTACTGACTGTAAAGCCCTTTGCGGTTTTGGGCTACACAAATAAACGACTTGCCTTTCCCCCCCCAGCCCGCAGCAGTGCAACACGAAAGACAAAAACACTTACCCAGTTCACATACTAAATAACACAAATATCTAAACTTAACACATATATCCAAAATGAATAAATAACTAAATAAAATTCACTGTCCAAGGGAACGAACACCAGCCAGGATGACCGTCGGAACCGCGGGTCTGCGTGGGCTAGCAGTTAGCTTAGCCTGCCCCGCTTCCGCGTCCCGTCAGACCGCCCTTGGTGTTTCCTCCTCGGGTCGCGGCTCCAGGCGAGGCCGTGGTCCCCGGGCCCACAAGACGCAGCTGACGCGCTCTCCCAGCCATCAAACGAAGACCAAACTTAAACGCAAACGCGGTCAAAGACACTGCATGGACGGCACTGGGTGGTGAGCCCGTCGCAAACGTCAATTCGCGCCGCCATCTTCCCACACCGGAAGCGGAAATGACTATTTCAGCGTTCTTGACTTTTCCGGTAGTACTAACACAGCTGCCTGTCGCGTTCATCTTCTGAACGGACTTTATAAGAAGCTCTCTTGTTTCTTGGTCGGTCCAGTTTCCATCATTTTTTTTTTAAAATTTGATCTTACTTTTGCTGTTTAACCAACACATCTCTCTCGTCAGACACACGCCGGCTGTAAAGACGCTGGTGTAAACTACTAATAAGACACGTTAGCCCCCTAGCTAACGGGTCTGACCCTTTAGCCAAGCGGTTAGTGACGTCACCTTGTACTGCACCACAAGGCGACATCACTAACCGCTCGGCTAAAGGGTCAGACCCGTTAGCTAGGGGCTAACGTGTCTTATTAGTAGTTTACATTACTAATTACAAATTTGCCTCGGGGGGGCTTTACATCAACGCAACACAATGTAGGAGAGCGAGACAGAGTACAGGATAAAGAGAACGGAGGGGAGAGCAGAAAGACAGGAAAACAGACTAGCAGGTTGAGACAGACGGGGAGAGCGGTGCATGTTTGTTAGCGTGACAAACGGACGATCCTTCCCCGGTAAACAAAATCCATCTATAGCCATGCAGACTGGTTAAGAAGTACACAAAACCCATATGGCCGATGAGTCAACAGGGATGAGACGCAAACACCGCCAACTGTCTGCACTGAACTCTACAGGACACGACCGCTCTGCAAAACCCTTTCAGGGATGGCTAACATAATCCAGAAAGGGCCGGTGTGGGTGCAGGTCTTCGTTCCAACCAGTAGTGGATCTAGAGATTTTTTTCCTGGGGTGTCAAAGGGGTGGGAAGACTGTGTCACAGAGGTGGCAGCTGCCACCCCTTGCCACCCTGTAGATCCGGGCCTGTGAGGGGGAGGGGGGATTCTAAATCGGCGACTTCTGTTTGAGATGAGTTTGGTGCGGGTCTCGTTGACCTTCACCATGCATGTACATAAAATATACTTTAAAAACATATTATCTGATCTATAAATGGGGTGGCAACAGGGGTGGCAAGACTGTGTCCCAGAGGTGGCAGCTGCCACCCCTTGCCACCCTGTAGATCCGCCCCTGGTTCCAACCAAGCACTCACACACTGAGTCTATTAGTCAACCAATAGTCTGCTAAGGACCTCGATTTGTAGACTCGGGTGTGTAAGTGCTTGGTTGAAACAAAGACCTGTACCCACACCGGCCCTTTCTGGGTCATGTTGCCCCATCCCTGCTCCTGTAGAAACAATCCTACGATTTTCTCAACATGGACAATCAGATCGCTAATTGCATAGACCAGGTAAGGGGTTTTATGATGATAAGGTAACGTGGCGGTTGTTGGGCTTGAATTTGATCTCGTGCTGTCATTAAGACCGTTTCTCCGACTACTGACCCACCCGGCCTACCAAGGCTGATCCGGCACGCGGCCAGAAGCAGCAAGTCGCCGAGGTGTCGGAGGAAGCGAATTGGCGACAGAACACAGAAACTTTTCAAAACTCCGGCGCTTGTTATTCTAGCTTGATGCAAACCGAGGGCGTCGTGGCAGGCCGGGTTAAATCCGCTTTCACTTGCCTCCACTTTGGGCCTTCCCGCTGCCAGCGCCGGGGACAACAGCAGCGCTGAGGCGGGTGGCAGCGGGGGCGGGGGGGAGGAGGCGGAGCTTTTTCGGGGCTGGCATTGTTAAGGCAAGGGGGGGTCTTTAATAAGCCTGTGGCGATTTTTTGAGACGCTTCCTAAGGAAGAAAAAAAAGAGTGAGAGGAAAAAAAGGGGGCATTCTTCTGAGGTCTGGTTCTTTTTCACGAAAGCACCAGAATAGCCTGGCTGCTTGCATTTTCAGGGCCTATTTTAGCCTCCCATTCGTCATCTGGCATCCTTCTTTTAAGCAGTTGCATCACACAGCACTGCTGTGTTGATCATTAGAGTGACATCCTGGGCCATGTGGACCCCCCACATGTACGGAGCGATACCCCTCGTTCCCCTGTCCCCTATAGGTACTCGCCAAATACAATATTCCAGGTAAACAGACACGCTTATGGGTATTCTCAGATAGTCTGGGGTTTTCCCTGCTTTATAACATTGTGATTAAGTGGGGGTTTTGGGGGTTTTTTTGTCCCCCCCCCCTTCTCCCCACTTGTATCCGGCCAATTACCCCACTTTTCCGAGCCATCCCGGTCACTGCTCCACCCCCTCTGCCAATCTGGGGAGGGCTGCAGACTGCCAAATGTCTCCTCTGATACATGTGGCGTCACCAGCTGCTCCTTTTCACCTGACAGTGAGGAGTTTCGCCAGGGGGACGTAGCGCATGGGAGGATCACGCTATTCCCCCCAGTTCCCCCTTCCCCCTGAACAGGTGCCCCGAGCAACCAGAGGAGGCGCTAGTGCAGCAACCAGGACACATATTCACATCTGGCTTCCCACCCGCAGACACGGCCAATTGTGTCTGTAGGGACGCCCGGCCAAGCCGGAGGTAACAGGGGGATTCGAACCGGCGATCTCTGTGTTGGTGGGCAATGGAATAACCCCCATGCCACCCGGACGCCCGATTAAGTGGTTCTTTGAGCAACCCATCAAGCATGTCAACAGCAGAGATCATTAGTTTATCTCCAGGCAGGGTAGAAGATGTGGGGTGAGGTGGTTCGGGGGAATCTGGATTTAAGAGGACGAACGCACAAGAATGAAGACGCCCCAAAGCGGACGACACAGGACTCCAGAATTGGCATCTTCTGTCATTTCGCCGGCGTTGAGAGTCAAGACTTCGGTTGAGGTCAACCTCAGATGAAACCAGACCAAGATGGGTGAGAACAGAAGCGAGACGCCGGTGGACATTTGAGACGCCAAACTGCGGTTGGCCACGATTTGAAGCTTCTCATACCACGCTAAGGTTTGTTTAGCGACATAACTATAAGGCGTGTGTTCCAGAGGCCGTCACCAGGGGCTATAATCCGGTCAGCGGGCGAAGGAAAACGCTGGAAGAGAGCAATGACAATGGCAGGCTTGAAGGACCCGCCGGGGGTTGAACGAAGACCTTTCTCCTGGCCAGAGCACTACTCCGAGGGACCTCGGGGGAACAATGGGAACGACCCGATGAAGGGCGGCATTGTCCTTCGCCCTGCCCCCGAACGCACAATACCCAGCATTCTTTTGGGCGCACGCATCGGCCCCGATCCTACAGCGACGTCTATTTCGGTTACGTAAGGTGCCGCCGGATGGTCCCGTAGGCCGATGCCAATAATATCTATCAGATAAATGTCTCTCCTTCCACCGCTTTGCTAAAAGCCACATTAGACCACAGCTTTTTTAGATATGATATGCTGCTTTTAATCCCCCACAATGGGTTTACAGTGCACCGTGTACACAGGCCGGCTAATCTGCCCAGAGGAATGACGCCGCTCCAAATAAAACACTACTTATTTTGGTAAGAGGATCTGGGCTGACCCGTTTCTCCTTCAATGCCCTTACCAGCACACACGCCATTCCCATGACTGCACGGTTGCAGCATGGGCGTCCTGCTAGCATGTTAGCGGTGGTTGGTCAGAATGTCTAGAATTCAACGTGTTGGCCAACAGAGGACAATGGCGGAGTACAGAGTACAGGCCCGGGTCCTGCCCACAGTTCCCACTGCTCCCACTTTGATACACAAAGAATTATTATGGTCGGAACAATGTGACCCGAGTCCTGGGCTTCGCTCAGCAGCTGCCGCCCATCTCACTGTGTCCTCGAACCGGAGAGCAGCCTCATCGCCACCAGCCAGTGCATGTATGTGTGTGTGGACTGCATTTGCATAGGCCTTTTCTAGTCTACCGGCCACTCGAAGCGCTTTACAGTGTGCGCCTCACATGCACCCATTCCCACGCTGATGGTGGAGGCTGCCATACAAGGCACCAACCTGCTCAGCAGGAGCAGTTAGGGGGTTCGGTGTCTTGCTCAAGGACACGCTCTCTGGAGGAGCCGGGGATCGAACCAGGAACCGTCCGCTTACTAGACGACCCGCTCTAGTGTGCATAGTGTGCATGAGTGTTTGCATGTGTGCATGCATTTGTGTGTGTGTGTGTTTGTGCCATACATGTATATATACACATACACATATATGACTGTGGATGGGTGTGTGCGCATGCACTTGTGTTTGTGTCTGCGGGTCAGTGCACTTATGCATGTTGTGGGCTCCCGGTCTGGGAAGAACGCTAGGCGGGGACAAGCTAGTGTTGCAGGACTCAAATACATGTCATTAATTAAACGGTGGTGCAGGGAGTGGGGCTGAATCCAACCGAGCCTTTTCCCGGCTGGGGTCCTTCCTTACGGCGCGGTGGGAGACTTCATGGATGACTCTGGGAGACAAAGGAGAGTGACCCCCGTCGTCTGTTTGCCGGGGGTCACTCTTCCTCAAATGCCTCTGTCACAGGATATGGTCAAAAACCCACGCCTCCGTTTTCACCAAGCTGTACTCATGTTTCTCCCCCCCCTCCCCCTCTACTCCCTCTCTCCCCACAGTCTTGGTCTTCCTGGCTTGTGTAAAGGGGTTGCGGACTAGCTGCAGCTGGTGGTTAATTGGGCATGGGCGTCAGCTGCTCTCTGTCCAGGTCTGCCAGAGGTAGGGCGTGGTAGTGTTGGGAGATCAAGACTACTTCCCAATGGCTCCCTTCCAGGTGAGCCCTCACAATGTATGCGTGCGTATGTGTCCCCACAAAAAAAAATGCACGGATAAACTCAAGATATAAAAACAAACATATGCACACATGCATTCAATCTCTGTCTCTCTCTCACATACACACAAACACGCACACACAGTAGTGCACAGCTGATGTTTTGGCACAGCGGCAAAGCACTATTTCCCAGTTCTTCCACTGTGGTCCCCATGGGACTCTGGTCTCCATCATGTGTCTGCTGATGCAGGCTGTTGGCTGTGTGCAGAGTGGCCTGCCCAGCTCCTGCAGCCCAGCACAGCTGCCAAGCTCCTGCAGCCCAGTTCCTGCAGCCCAGCACAACTGCCCAGCTCCTGCAGCCCAGCTCCTGCAGCCCAGCTCCTGCAGCCCAGCACAGCTGCCCAGCTCCTGCAGCCCAGCACAGCTGCCCAGCTCCTACGGCCCAGCTCCTATGGCTCAGCTCCTACAGCCAAGCTCCTACAGCCTAGCTTCTATAGCTCAACACAGCTGCCCAGATCCTATAGCCCAGCACAGCTGCCCAGCTCCTACAGCCCAGCACAGGTGCCCAGCTCCTACAGCCCAGCTCGTGCAGCCCATCTCCTACAGCCCAGCTCGTGCAGCCCATCTCCTACAGCCCAGCTCGTGCAGTCCATCTCCTACAGCCCAGCACAACTGCTCTGGCACACAGCAGACTGGAAGGCAGGCAGAATGGAGAGCTGCTGTTACTACTGGGAGAGGATCCCAGGCACCGAGCTACATCCCTATTACTATTCACTCAGCACCATACAAGAGGAATATTTTCTTGTTTCTCTGGTGTGGACACGTACCCAAACCCCCCCCCCCGTACATACTATCTAAGGCTTCTGCAGCATTTGTGTTTGTTGTATTACTTTTGTCTCGTGCACCACTGCAGTGTTTTGGGTTCTGCTGTTCTTGCGTAGCCAGACGCTGAACCCATTATCATTCTGGTATAGGGGAAAAACACTCTGGCTCTTTTGTATTTCCTTAAACCAATCACAATTTGTCTTTGGGCGGCGCTAAACCGAGGATGCAGCGACGGTGCCCTTGCAAAATAATGTCCCGGGGGGGGGGGGGCTTGTTTTGGTGGAACATTTCCATGTGCTGAGGCGAGCCCTGGCATTACAATGGCTAAATCCCCACAAAAGAAAACATCATAATAAAAGACGTGTGTCGACGATGTGATATGACTTTTACTGATAAAAGACAAACACAGGTGCCACAGAGGCGAAGCCTGCGTATACGTTAGCTGTGGAGAAGCTCACTGGACTCGTTAAAACCACAGCCGACTTAATAGCGGTATGTAGCTCTGCAGAACGTTATTAAACCCATATCACGAGCGCTCGCGTGAAGAGGAACAGATCGGTACGTTGGTCGAGTCAATGTCGGTGGTGGATGCTGCTGACAGAGATAAAGGATGTGCCAAATCAACTCCGGCTGACGATGGCCGCGTCAGAAAATGGACAAACATCAGGCATGAGAGTCTTACGAGACGGGTGCATTCACAAGTTGGTGTGGTCCTGCAAGTGTAGTCAAATCAAATTCAATACACAGAGATGGATATATACATACTTAAGAGGCTAAATCTAAGATTCACAGTCCTGTCGTTGATGACTGATGGATGACCTGCCATTTTCAGTGTGTAGGTTGCTAGCTCAGAGGTTGTTTTTTTCACGCAGCGACGGGGACTTTGAAAACGGTAGCACGTAGATAGTGGAAGGTGTACTGAAGCCTAGAGTCATACCTATATATCATACCTAGCTGATAGAAATATAGGTATGACTCTAGGCTTCAGTACACCTTCCACTATCTATGTGTTACCGTTGTCAAAGTCCCCGTCGCTATGCGAAAAAAACAACCTCTGAGCTAGCAACCTGCACACTGAAAATGGCAAGTCGTCAATCAAACCTATATTTCTATCAACTAAATCAACTGAGGAAATATAGGCATGACTCTAGGCTTCAGTACAGAAGGAGAGGATAATTCTGGCTGAAACAGTCGGCCAATGGCAGGTTTTGGAGTCCCGTCTGGGCTACTTAGCAAAGCCCTAGAGAGGCTTCAACGTGCAGAATTCAGCTGCCAGGGCGCTCACCCGCCCCAAGCCCTGCCGACACATCACTCCCACCCTTGCCCACCTTCACCGGCTCCCGGTCAAATCCCGCATTTCCTATAAAATCCTCCTCCTCACCTATAAATCCCTCCATGCCCTGCCCCCCCCCCAGTACCTATCAGACCTCCTCAACCCCTACATCCCGTCCCGGAATCTGCGGTCTACAGACACGGGCCTGCTTTCCGTCCCAGACACCAACCTGTGGACTTTTGGGGATAGAGCCTTTGGTCTGGCAGTCCCTTTGGAACTCTATTGCAGCAGAGATCCGCAATGCCGCTTCTTTGGACAATTTTAAAAGACTACTGAAAACCTACCTTTTTACTAAGGCCTATGGTCTGTAGTGTTTTGATCTTTGTTTTAATCGGGGGGGGGGGGTTCTTATCTAGTGTAAAGCATCCTTGAGTTCCTTGGAAGGCGCTACACAAAACTAAGTTGTTGTTGATACCCACAGGCTACTTCCTGTGAGTCAGATGAGAGGTCTGCTTGCTGCTGCACAATAGTTTCTCAACAGGGATTAATCAAGCACATATTACTTATTCTTATCTTGCATAGTGAGTCAGTTCATAAGTTTATATACACACACACACACACACGGTAGCAGGCCTGAAAATACAGCATGAGGAAATGTGGGGTTGGATACTGGACACTGGGAGTAGCCCTGCTGAGCACAAGCTGCATACTTAATGAGATTTCCATACTTGACATGACCACTTCCTCCCTCTCCTCCACCTCGCAGGCGTATAAACACACACAACTTAAAATAGATCTCGGGCCTTGAGACAGCTGTGTTGATGGCATATCAGATATCTAAAAGATTTACATGGATTCACAACTGGGCACTATGTCTTCTATCACCACATAGAAGAAAGATGAATCTGTGTAACTGGATCCTAGCTGTGCATGTGGGGTGAAAGCGGTCCCTTTTGCAGGAGAGGAGAGAATACTGCCCTGTCTGATGTTTATATTGTAAAGACCTGCTATCTGCATGTTTTATCTATTTGCAATTAACTTTGCATTCTGTAGATAGATAGGCATTGTTCACCAAATCCATACTTAATTGCCATTTTCGGTATGTACGTATCCTTGGGTACAAAGACAGATCATCTCATCATCAGCCGCTTCTCCGGGGTCGGGTCACGGTTGTAGCAAGCTAAGTAGGGTCTCTTCCCCAGCAACACCCTCCAGCCCCTCCTGGGGGATCCCAAGGCGTTCCCAGGCCAGATTGGACATGTAGTCCCTCCAGTGAGTTCTGGGTCTACCCCGGGGTCTCCTCCCAGTTGGATGTGCCCAGAAAACCTCCAAAGGAAGGCACCCAGGAGGCATCCTGATCAGATGCCCGAACCACCTCGACTGGCTCCTTTCGACACAAAGGAGCAGCGGCTCTACTCCGAGCTCCCTCCAGATGTCCGAGCTCCTCACCCTATCTCTAAGGCTGAGCCCAGACACCCTACGGAGGAAACTCATTTCAGCCACTTGTATCCACCATCTCACCCTTTCGGTCACTACCCAAAGCTCATGACCATAGGTGAGGGTTGGAACGAAGACTGACTGGTAAATTGAGAGCTTTGCCTTCCGGCTCAGCTCCCTCTTCACCACAACGGTCCGGTACAACGTCCACATTACTGCTGATGCTGCACCAATCCGCCTGTCAATCTCCCGCTCCATCCTACCCTCACTCGTGAACAAGACCCCGAGATACTTGAACTCCTTCACTTGAGGTAACAACTCGTCCCCAACCCGGAGGGAGCAAGCCACCATTTTCCGGTAGAGAACCATGGCCTCAGACGTGGAGGTGCTGACTCTCATCCCGGCCATTTCACACTCAGCTGCAAACCTGCCCAGTGCGTGCTGGAGGTCACGTTCTGATGGAGTCAACAAAACCACATCATCTGCGAAGAGAGGAGATGCAATTATGAGGTTCCCGAAACGGACACACTCCTCACCTTGGCTGCCCCTTGAGATCCTGTCCGGGAACATCACAAACATAATTGGAGACAAGGGACAACCTTGGCGGAGTCCGACACCCACCGAAAATGTGTTTGACTTTGTGCCGAGAATACGGACACAGCTCTCACATTGGTTACACAAGGACCGGATGGATGGCTTGCAGCAACTGCCCCAGTACCCAATACCCCCTCAGTACCCCCCACAGAGTGCACCGGGGTACCCGGTTGTAAGATAGATATTGTTAGGTTTTGTTTTTGTTTTTTTAACACTGAACATTGTGTTTTTCTGCTGAGCCTCCAACCAAAACAAACTCATAGCATGTACAAAGGTACATTGCTTTCAGCGATATGCGATGAGATGCCTTGCTCAAAAGCACCCTGGTAGAAGTTGTGGGGGGGGGCGGGGTACAAACCTGCTATTGTAACACAAAGACTCCTGTCCTGAGCACTGCAAGTAGATTAATCTAGCACATTTAGCGTTGGATGTCTCTGCTCTCCTATCGATTATGTGACCCGACTAGGCCTGCAGTCCCATGCCGGCTCCCATATCCGGGACATCAATTATTATTTGATAAAACCAAGAGACAGCGACCTGATGAAAACATCCACAAATGTAATCACATCTCAATTTTCCCAGCTGATGAGAGTTGTGGTCAATTCAGTCTCGGCTCGGCTCGGCTCAAAATGTCAAAGGGAAACTGCAGCTCAGGATTCCCTTGCTGAGTTTGGCAAACCGAGCGTTCTCACCAGAAACCTGCACAGATCGCTGCTCGTATTCAGTTTGACATCATTCACAGTGGAACTTATTACTGTTTGAGAAAAGATTTGGATTTTACAGAAAATGCAACTGGGAAATCTCTCAAACCGGTTTGCGCATTGATCTCAAAACTTAACACTGAATTCCATTTCCACAAACCTCCTGCCGTCCGATCTGAACGCAGTCTGAGTTGGTCAGTGTTTCTCCAGAGGAGACGAGAGAGAGCGAGAGAGAGAGAGAGAGAGAGAGAGAGAGAGAGAGAGAGAGAGAGAGAGAGAGAGAGAGAGAGAGAGAGAGAGAGAGAGAGAGAGAGAGAGAGAGAGAGATGTGACATTTGGGTCATCTTGTTCAGACATGCTGGTCACCGTCAGTCAGAATGACAGACCAAGTAGCAGAAGTCAAGTCAGTTCAGTCACAGGTATAATGAATAATACAGAGAGCCATTCAGTGTGCAGTGGTGCAGACAAACTGGCAAGAGTCTCACCATGCACACAGACACATACAAGGTGCACACAGACACACACAAAGTGCACACAGACACACACAAAGTGCACACAGACACACACAAAGTGCACACTGACACACGCATGGTGCACACAGACACACACGGTGCACACAGACACACACATGGTGCATGCTAATACACACAAAGTGCACACAGACACACACAAAGTGCACACAGACACACACGGTGCACACTGACGCAAACAGACACACACGGTGCACACTGACACACGCACGGTGCACACAGACACACACGGTGCACACAGAGACACACACATGGTGCATGCTAATACACACAAAGTGCACACACACACACACAAAGTGCACACAGACACACACAAAGTGCACACAGACACACGCATGGTGCACACAGACACGCACATGGTGCATGCTAATACACACAAAGTGCACACAGACACACACAAAGTGCACACAGACACACACGGTGCACCCTGACACACACACGGTGCACACAGACACACACATGGTGCATGCTAATACACACATGGTGCACACAGACACACACATACACAGTGCACAGACACACATGGTGCACACAGACACACACGGTGCACACAGACACACACACAGAACCGCCAGGATGAACCGTTACTGACAGCTGAGGAAGTGTGCACATGCCAGGCAACTGTCTGGCTCTAAAAATAAAGGACATAAAACATCGTAAAGTAGTAAATATCAGTCAGAATATCAGCGTATCTACAGGACAGTATGTCCGTGTCTATGAATTTGATAACACGTAAATCTCTCTAGTAGCGTCCACTCATTCATAAGCTCTACCTGGAAGTAGGTAAGGACATGGGGAGTACTGGGTATTTTTATGTACAGAGTACAAAAAGCAGGAATGAACAGTGAAACAGGTACAAGCTCCATGTAGCGGGTCTCCACTATATAGCTACATGTCACAATCTAACACACACTGCAGATCTAAGTCCTAAGATGTCCTATAAGACGTGTGTGTGTTCAGATCGGAGTGTGTGTTGGGGACAGGTAGTGGTACTGGGTGAACATGTGTTTTCCTGTCTGTCATTGTGGATGTCCCAGGTCTGGACCAGCCAGCCCTGCTGACTCTACTCATCCTTATTTCACCAACCTGTGGACTGACAACACGTTGGAGTTCATAGTAATGTGCAAAAGCAGAACTGGCAGATGGGGGAGGACAGGAAAATTAGAAACACTTAAATCAAGTGTTGGGCTTGTTCTCTATAAAAGTAATGAACCATACATTCATTCATCTTCAGCCGCTTCTCCGGGGTGGGGTCGCGGTGGCAGCTAGCTAAGTAGGACACTCCACACATCCACTCCAGCTCCTCCTGGGGGATCCCAAGGCGTTCCCAGGCCAGATTTGACATGTAGTCCCTCCAGCAAGTTCTGGGTCTACCCCGGGGTCTCCTCCCAGTTGGCTGTGCCAGATAAACCTCCAAAGGAAGGCGCCCAGGAGGCGTCCTGATCAGATGCCCAAACCACCTCAACTGGCTCCTTTCGACGCGAAGGAGTGGCGGCTCTACTCCGAGCTCCCTCCGGATGTCTGAGCTCCTCACCCTATCTCTAAGGCTGAGCCCAGACACCCTACGGAGGAAACTCATTTCAACCCCTTCTATCCACGATCTCACCCTTTCAGTCACTACCCAAAGCTCATGACCATAGGTGAGGGTTGGAACAAAGACTGACTGGTAAATTGAGAGCTTTGACTTCCGGCTCAGCTCCCTCTTCACCACAACGGTCCGGTACAACGTCCACATTACTGCTGATGCTGCACCAATCCACCTGTCAATCTCCCGCTACGTCCTACCCTCACTCATGAACAAGACCCCGAGATACCTGAACTCCTTCTCTTGAGGCAACAACTCATCCCCAACCCAGAGGAAGCAATCCACCATTTTCTGATAGAGAACCACGGCCTCAGACTTGGAGGTGCTGACTCTCATCCCGGCTATTTCACGCCCCAGTGCGCACTGGATATATGTAATGAAGTATATAAACTCACATTAGTCCACTAACTTTGTGCATCCAGAAGAAACGACAGAATCACCTTTGCATCAAATTTCAGCACGGCTCGAATGTACCTCTGCACTCGTCTGAGGGATGACGGTGACAAACACACATGCATGTCCAGCACTCCTCATCACTTTCTGGTTAACATTCAGAAATAGCTTCATATACTTCCATGCAGAGTTCATGCAGAGAGGTCGGCCTAGCGGACACTGTGCCTGTACCAAACACAGCGGTAGTAACACCACACATGGATTTGGGACTCCTGCATGCATGATGACAAGCATGTGGATGAAAATGTTTTGTAACAAGCTGATCTTAAACTGTAATATCATTGCTAATGATCAACCTGGCTGTTTGCTACCACGTGGCAGGAAGTGGCCGACGGACTCAGGAATCAGCGACACTTTCTTTGTCAATTTGTAAAATTATTTTTCTGTTAAAAAGACAATCAGGATTTAAAAAGTGGCATGTTGACACGTCCGCCTTGATTGACAGGTCTGTCGAGCTGTTTGCCACTGAGCTCCACCTGAGCTCCACCCTGTTGCCTAAATTTGGATTTTTTTTTTGGCTGTATAAATTGACAAGATGGTGGTGAGCGTAAAGCCAAACTCAAAACGCCCCTTTATCAGGAAACCAAAGGGGAACTTCACAGGTGCTACACCCATCTTTCTATGCCGTCTGTGTTTGCGACCCATCTCCACACCGTAAAGCATCACTCACTCGTTCTGCTCACACTTAAAGATCAGACCAGTACGACCGAACCAGTGTGACCAGACCAATATGACCAGACCAGTATGACCACACCAGTACGACCACACTAGTATGACCACACCAGTATGACCAGACTAGTATGACCACACCAGTATGAACAGACTAGTATGACCACACCAGTATGAACAGACTAGTATAACCAGACCAGTATGACCACACCAGTATGACCAGACTAGTATGACCACACCAGTATGAACAGACTAGTGTCCAGTCATACTGGTCTGGTCATATTGGTCTGGTCATACTAGTCTGTTCTGGACAAGTATGACCAGACTAGTATGACCACACCAGTATGACCAGACTAGTATGACCACACCAGTATGAACAGACTAGTATGACCACACCAGTATGAACAGACTAGTATAACCAGACCAGTATGACCACACCAGTATGACCAGACTAGTATGACCACACCAGTATGAACAGACTAGTGTCCAGTCATACTGGTCTGGTCATATTGGTCTGGTCATACTAGTCTGTTCTGGACAAGTGTGACCAGACTAGTATGACCACACCAGTATGACCAGACTAGTATGACCACACCAGTATGAACAGACTAGTATGACCACACCAGTATGAACAGACTAGTATAACCAGACCAGTATGACCACACCAGTATGACCAGACTAGTATGACCACACCAGTATGAACAGACTAGTATGACCAGACCAATATGACCAGACCAGTATGACTGGACAAGTATGACCAGACTAGTATGACCACACCAGTATGAACAGACTAGTATGACCAGACCAATATGACCAGACCAGTATGACTGGACAAGTATGACCAGACTAGTATGACCACACCAGTATGACCAGACTAGTATGACCACACCAGTATGAACAGACTAGTATGACCACACCAGTATGAACAGACTAGTATGACCACACCAGTATGACCAGACTAGTATAACCAGACCAGTATGACCACACCAGTATGACCAGACTAGTATGACCACACCAGTATGAACAGACTAGTGTCCAGTCATACTGGTCTGGTCATATTGGTCTGGTCATACTAGTCTGTTCTGGACAAGTATGACCAGACTAGTATGACCACACCAGTATGAACAGACTAGTATGACCACACCAGTATGAACAGACTAGTATAAACAGACCAGTATGACCACACCAGTATGACCAGACTAGTATGACCACACCAGTATGAACAGACTAGTATGACCAGACCAATATGACCAGACCAGTATGACTGGACAAGTATGACCAGACTAGTATGACCACACCAGTATGACCAGACTAGTATGACCACACCAGTATGAACAGACTAGTATGACCACACCAGTATGAACAGACTAGTATAACCAGACCATTATGACCGGACTAGTATGACCGGACCAGTATTACCGGACCAGTATGGCCAGACCAGTATGACCAGACCAGTATGGCCGGACCAGCATGACCACAGTGACTGAATGACTGACTGACTGACTCTGCCAGTCAGCAGCTTCACTGGTCCCACTGCTGTTCTTCCCTGTCTTTGACAAGTTCGGTTGTAGGTTTTTACAGCCGGAGCTGGAAGGAGATTTACCCACGGCTTTGGTTAACCTGCTCATTCCAGGGACACACACCCTGTGACCTTTAGCAGTCGAGGCTCTCCTCTTTAAACCGTGGCCACCACCCCGCCCGTCCCCCGGGCCGCCTCAGTCACCGGAGACGATCTCATTACCCCTCATATTTGAAACACGAGCGCAGCTTCAAACTGACGGTGCGCACAAAGCACTCTCAAACACACACACACAGACACACACGGCGCATATGTGTGTGTCTGTGTGTGTGTGTTCCTGTGTGTCCATGCATATGACAGCATGCAGGGGGTGGGTCTCTTCGTACCCACTTGAACCTGGTCCATCTGAATAACATCTACACACTGTCACCATGCGAGCTACGTCTCTGACCCCGCACCACCCCGCCTAACGCGGCCCACATTTCCTCACGGTGCGTGAACGCGCTTGGCGGAGAGCTGAGGTGACCTAGTTTCTCGCCTCTCCAGGGACTCTTGGAAATCCCACATCTGTCAGTCTGTCCTTCTCTGCCGCTGCTGAAAAATCAGCATCTCTCCCCCGTCGAGTCTCTCGCCCTCGAGTTTCTTTTTTTTCCCCGCTCGGGGTAAATGCACAGAAGTAGGAGAAAGCAGCCGGACAACTGATGGCGGAGAGGTGAATATGGTTCGTGGGCTGCCGGTGCAGGGTAGCTGTGCCACATTGGACTAGAAATACAATCTCGTGGGGCGTCCACGTGATTGGTAACTTACAGTGGTGGCACCAGTGTCTCATAGACTTTCACCCATTCTAAATGGGTCTGGAAAACAATGCAAGCCAAAAAAGTACAAATTTAAAATGAAGAAACTTAATGTACCATCAGAGATATCTGACAAGTTGAATTCTAGGGGTGTGACAGAAAGCCTATCTGTTCCTATCTCCTCCTGGATCTCCACCTTGCTGTGGTGGAGAAGCTTGCATGATGATCCCAAGAGCTTTGATCCCAAGAGCTATGCCGTCTGGAGCTTGGCTCCTGGTAGGGTCACCAAAGGCGGGTAGGTCAAGGGGGATGTTCCAGACAGGACGCGATCCAACAAAGACCTGGTGGAAGATGTCTCCGGGTCACAATGGCAGTGAAGGTGGATGAAGGCTGCAACAGAGGCTGGTCCCCAATCGTCTCGGTTCTCCATGCCATCGGACTCTGGACACCCCCTGTCAAGGAGCACGTGGTGGCTGCAGGCACATCAGCCACTCCACGTAAAAAGCTGTCGCGCACAGGCGTCCTCCCATTATGTGGCTGCAGGATCGGCTTCTACACCCACGTGAGGACCCAGAGGCAAGACAGTGAGACTCGACCCCCGGGGGACCGCTGACGATGATCCGTTCTGCGGAGGAGAAGTGGCCATCAGCAATGAAAAAGGCACACCGTCAGCTGTGTGGGCCGGAGAAGTTTGTGTTTTTTTTATCCAGGTTTTGTTTATTTAGCAATTAATTTGAATACATCTGCTCCAACATGGAATGTCACGAGTGTCAAGCGTTTTATCTCAATTTTCAGCATGTTTTGGGGGTAAGATTTGGTAACAGAAGTCAGGGACACTTGGCTAGATACAGGGTACCTGCAACCTTCTCGGTCTTTTCTCCGGTGAGGATGGTCCTGTGGACTGCGTAAAGCAAATCTGCCATTGTACTATGTGGGAGGCTGAAAGGGTGAAGCATCCCTTTAAACCACACGTAGACAACCATGTGGGCAGCCAAGAGTATGCAGGCTTTCCTTCCCCTCCAGTGCAGCCCCCTGGTGAAAGAGAGGTGGGGGGGATACCTTTTTTTCCAGTCAAACATTCTCTTGTCTGTATTTCAGTTATTTCCCACCTCTTTTACTGATGACGCAATGATAAAAGTGACTTAATACACAAAATGTGAAATTTCAACGTCCCATTCATAAAGGGCACTTGGGGCTGACAGCCCATCCACACCAACCACATGTTTCTGTCACAGCAACCCCACCGGCACTCATTCCCTGTAAAGGCTGTAAAAACTGCTGCGTATAGGAGAGAGAGTCTGCCAAAATGCCCTACACTGTGAATATCATTTATCTCCGAAGAGAACAACCCAGTCCTCTGCTGTGTAAGTACTTGGCACTGTATGTGCTGATTTGTTCCACTGCTCTAAGGGCCTGGATATAGGTTGATGCTGGATCCAACGGGGGCCTTGACTGGCTTTTGCGTCGGCCAATAGGCAGTGCGGCACCTCGAAGCGCACTGACTGCCAGACCGACAGACGGAGCAATGGTTGGGGCGAATCAAGTTAGCGTTAGTTAGCTAGTGATAGCAATAGCGGTAAGGTTAGGGTTAGGGTTAGGGTTAGGGTTAGAGTATGATCTGGCAACGTTCAGGTCTGTTGTAAGCTAGCTAGCTCAATGTTTCAGAGCGCATCGTTTGTTTCAAGTCCGTGCGCTTCGAGGTTTCCGCGCTGTCTATTGGCCGACGCAACAGCCAATCACGGCTACTTTCGCGCCCACACCCCGTTGGATCTAGCGTCAACCCTGGATACGTCTCCAAAGCGAACGCGTACGCGGACAGCTAGTTATCGCCTCTGATGAGCAGAGACGAGCCCTTCATCACAGCCTTTTGCTTAAATGAGGTTTGCTGAGAAAGCACCTTACACCTGTCACACATCGAGAACAGCCGAGGGCTAATAGGAGGCTCGCCGTCTCCATGGCAACAGGGATGCCCTGCAGCCAGCCACAGTGTACATACTGTATTCATAGATAGTGGAAGGCCGTCATAAAGCACACTCAGACATCCAAAAGGGACAGTGACAGATGCGACAACCAAACACTGGATTCAAGTTATTTAAATCTGCACCACCACCACCACCACCACCACTTCCATCCACCTCCCTAACCGGGAGAGAAAGGGGAGGGGGCCGGTTCATGGCAGCTAGCTGCACGTCGCTCCGTCATTCCACACATGCCGGGGTGTCGCACACGGCCCAGAATGACAGGCATGCAATTCCAAAACGATACTATATATTTCAGCAAAGATGCCGCCCCCACCGCAGCCCCCCCTCCCCCCCCCCCCCGCTTTCTGTGCTGCGGTACTTAGTACACAGCACGTCTGACTGCTGTTTATCTTGAGAGGTATTTCTGGTTTATTAGACGGTACACGAGAGAGAGAGAGAGAGAGAGAGAGAGAGAGAGAGAGAGAGAGAGAGAGAGAGAGAGAGAGAGAGAGAGAGAGAGAGAGAGAGAGAGAGAGAGAGAGAGAGGTTTGTGTAGACTCATGGCCTGAACCCATGTAGTCAGTACAAAACCAGATTGTAGACAGCGAGGCTGTCTTTGTGACTTTCAAGCACCGACTCCTGCTGCTCACCTACACCGCCCAGATACACCACATTACTGGAGAGACGCTCACAGCATCAGTGCAGAATTACATTTCTGTTACTGGGCAGCTACACAGTATCATTTACCCTTCTCCCGGATCTCCACCTTGTCGTGGTGGAGAAGCTCGCATGTACAAATGATCCCAAGAGCTACGCCGTCCGGAGCTTGGCTCCTCGTAGGGTCGCCCAAGGCCAGATGAAGCGTGATCCAACAAAGACCTCAACGGTGGAACTGGTGGAAGATGTCTCCAGGTCACAACGGCAGTGAAGGTGGATAAAGACTGCAACAGAGGGTGGTCCCGGATCATCTTGGTTCTCCATGCCATTGGACTCTGGACACCCCACTGCCAAGGATCATGTGGCGGCTGCAGGCGCATCAGCCTCACGTAAAAAGCTGCCATGCACAGGCGTCCTCCTGCAAGGACACCCACAAAGACCTAGAAGGTGGACAGTCGTCCTCAACCCCTCTTCTTTTTTATATTTCCCTCCCTTTTTTCTCCCCAGCCGTATCCGGCCAACAACCCCACTCTTCTGAGCCTTCCCGGTCGCTGCTCCACCCCCTCTGCCGACCCGTGGAGGGCTGCAGACCACCACATGCCTCCTCTGATACATGTGGAGTCGCCAGCCGCTTCTTTTCACCTGACAGTGAGGGGTTTCACCAGGGGGACGTAGCACGTGGGAGGATCACGTTATTCCCTCCAGTTCCCCCTCCCCCCTGAACAGGCGCCCCGACCGACCAGAGGAGGCGCTAGTGCAGCGACCAGGACACTTAGCCACATCCGGCTTCCCACCCGCACACACGGCCAATCGTGTCTGTAGGGACCAAGCTGGAGGTAACACGGGGATTCAAACCGGCGATCCCCGTGTCGGTGGGCAACAGAGTAGACCTATGCTACCCGGACGCCCCTCGAGTTTACCCAAAAATCTGTCTTAAGGTTTTGCATTGACAATAAGGAAATCAACACGTGTTGCTGTGGCGTAAATCGTTCTCCGAGGCTCCGTAGGTCACGCATGCAAAGGACTTCACGGTGGACATCTTGACTACTGTTGGTGTGCTAGCGCCGTACTAGCAACTGCACAGTGGTCTCGGTGTCGCTCCATACGAATGTCAAAGTGGAGCTGCAGGTCAAACCGAAAGGGGCTGGGGGGTCAAACTATTTTCTTTTGTTAATACCATTGTTCACTGGGATTTTGCACACATTGTTTGACAACAATGAAAGAACAACAGCTCGCATTGGCACGGGGCATTTGGCACGGGGCATTTGGCACGGGGCATTTGGCTAACAGTGGAGGAATATCCATCCATTCATTATCCAAGCCGCTTATCCCAATTGGGGTCGTGGGGATGCTGGAGCCTATCCAAGCAGTCATTGGGCGGCAGGCGGGGAGACACCCTGGACAGGCCGCCAGGCCATCACAGGGCTGACACACATACACACACACACACACACACACATTCACACCTAGGGGCAATTCAGTACAGCCGATTCACCTGACCTACATGCTACATGTCTTTGGACTGTGGGAGGAAACCGGAGCCCCCGGAGGAAACCCACACAGACACGGGGAGAACATGCAAACTCCACACAGAGGACGACCCGGGACGACCCCCAAGGTTCAACCACCCCGGGGTTCGAACCCCGGACCTTCTCGCTGTGAGGCGACCGCGCTAACCACTGCGCCACCGTGCTGCCAGTGTAGGAATGTGACCTAACATATACCCGGAGCGGTTTAATTATGGGTTGAATCCATCCTATACCAGTGCCACCCAGACATACGTTTAATATGTTCAAAGACAGAGATGGAGGAAGAGAGAGAGAGAATGGGGGAGGTAAAGAGGCAGCGAGCGTCAGATGGAAAGAAAGCGAAAAATGTGAGGAGCAGATACGTCAGGAAAAAAAGAGAGAGACCGACAGACAGCCATCACCCGTCCACCAGATGGTTGGTTAAACGCTAGCGTCAGAGGGACGAGAGGCTAACGAGTCATGTCAAAGCTGATATGGTGAGCGAGAGACAGACAGACAGAGAGAGAGACAGAGTGAGCGAGAGAGCAAGAGAGAGAGAGCGAGTGAGACAGAGAGAGAGAGAGAGAGTGAGACAGAGAGAGAGAGAGAGTGAGACAGAGAGAGCGAGAGAGAGTGAGACAGAGAGAGAGAGAGAGTGAGACAGAGAGAGAGAGAGAGTGAGACAGAGAGAGCGAGAGAGAGTGAGACAGAGAGAGAGAGAGTGAGACAGAGAGAGAGAGTGAGACAGAGAGAGCGAGAGAGAGTGAGAGAGAGAGAGAGAGAGAGAGAGAGAGAGAGAGAGAGAGAGAGAGAGAGAGAGAGAGAGAGAGAGAGAGAGAAAGAGAGAGAGAGAGTGAGACAGAGAGAGAGAGAGTGAGACAGAGAGAGCGAGAGAGAGTGAGACAGAGAGAGCGAGAGAGAGAGAGACAGAGACAGAGAGAGAGCGAGAGAGAGAGAGAGCGAGTGAGACGGAGAGAGCGAGAGAGAGTGAGACAGACAGAGAGACAGAGAGTGAGAGAGAGAGCAAGAAAGAGAGCGAGTGAGAAAGAGAGCGAGTGAGACAGAGAGAGCGAGAGAGAGTGAGACAGAGAGAGAGAGAGAGAGCGAGAGCGAGACAGACAGACAGAGAGAGAGAGAGAGAGCGAGAGCGAGACAGACAGACAGAGAGAGGGAGAGCGGTAGAGAGAGAGAGCGAGCCCCCACAGCCGGCTAGCTCATCACATCCCACAGACAAGCGGTCCATCCCAGTTGACCCCGGGCCGTGTGAGACGTGAACCACGTCACCTGGGTGGTGCCGTTACGCGAAGCGCGTGTCGCCGGTCCTTGTCAGCACCTCCAGCGGACCTGCACCTGGCAGGGCTACTGCAACACTCTGTTGCGGCGCCGCTAGAAACACAACATGCGCACACAACACATTTAAGGCGGTGGTGACACATCCACTCACATGCGCCGACCCACTTTTACCACAGGAAAAAATGAGACGAAGAAGTCAAACGTCTCTCGCTCGTTCGATTCCCGCTTTTCGGCTGAGTCACACCAACCAGTGTGTGCGTTTGTGTGCACGCGAGCACATGCGTGTGTGTGTGTGTGCGTGCGTGCACGTGCAGGCAGACAGACACACACACACCAGACACAAACTACCTGATGTGGTCCCTCCTCGTTATTCTGCCCTGCGCCCGCAGCCCTGCGGCGCTCAGCTGCTCATGCAATATTCAGCCGCGGGATTCACCAGCTGGCTCGGAGGGGGGAGGGGGGGACAGTGATGGGACGGTACACTGCACACTCAGTCCCGGGTGCGACGGGTAGCGGCGGTGGCGGTGGCGGTGGCGGGGGGGGGGAGGGGGGTTGCTGCTCGTCACCAAGCCCAGGATACCCAGGGCCCCGAAATAGACTGCAGACTGGCGGGAAGAGGATGGTTCTGACAATACATCATGAAGACATATAACACACACACACACACACACACACACACACACACACACACACACACACACACAGTGGAAGTTTAGGCAGACACTTACATGCTTGCTTTAGGTTGTCCGTCGTGTCCGATGATGACAATCCTGCCTCTGTCACTTGTGAGTCTTCTTATGGCTGTAAAGCCCAATCCGCGATCCACAATGTCTGCCACAGACAGAACAGGTGAAATCACTGACTGGGGGTGTAGGTGTGGTACTGGCTTCATGTCTCTTCAGACGTCTTCTGGTCCGTCGATCACCGCGGTCCTTCTCGAGGTTTTGCACCCCTTGTTGACAGAGCTGCCGCCAGATGGAGCGTTGGGCGGCAGTGTCTTCCAGCTGGCTCGGGTTCAGGCCGCACTTCTTTATGATGGTCTTCAGCTGGTCTTTGTACCGTTTTTCTGGCCCCCTGCCAAGCGGCGGCCAAGATGTAGCTGGCCAAAAAAAATATTTCATTTGCCTTCGATATCCACCACTCATTCTGCAGGGCACGCAATTTTGACTGCACCTCTCTCCTGGATGCTTGCCATTGTTGCCGGAGTGTAGCTGATGTGGGATTGTTGAGGACAGCACTGTGTGCTTTATGCATGCCTTTGAGTATGGAAGTTATTGTGCCTGTGTTGTCATTGAACCAGTCTTGGTGTTTTCTGCTCTTGTAACCGATGGATTGGGATGCTGCCTTGTAGAGTCTGGAGCTCACGGAAGACCATTTCCTGTCAATGGAATCATCCGTGCTCAAGAGAAGCTCAATGTCTTCCAGGTTTTCAGCCAGAGAGAGGCGGAGATTGTTCTGGACCTCAGCCTTTTCTAGCTGAGTACAGTCAAGCCTCTTCTTTCCTGACCTTTGGAGACGAACAGCAGGGCGTACCTCCACCTGGAGCCTGGTCATGATGAGCCGGTGATCTGTCCAGCACTCAGCACCTCTCATTGCACGAGTGAGTAAGACGTCTTTTGTATCAGCACGTCTCACAATGATGTAGTCCAATAGGTGCCAATGTTTGGAGCGTGGGTGCATCCAGGATGTTTTGTGCTTGCTTTTTAATTGGAAGAGGGTGTTTGTGATGGTCAAGCCATGCTCAGCACAGAGGCTTAGGAGGCGCAGTCCATTTGCATTGACTTTCCCAATGCCATGCCCACCAATGACACCACTCCACACCTTGTTGTCTTTCCCCACTCTGGCATTGAAATCGCCCAGCAAAAAGATCTTGTCCTCCTTGGGTATATGACGGAGAGCCTCATCTAGTGACTGATAGAAGCGGTCCTTTACGTCATCCTCTGATGGCAGTGTTGGTGCATAGGCACCTAGGAGGGTGGCATAACGTTTCTTGGCCAGAGGGATCCTGAGCGACATGAGTCTTTCACTTATGCCAATCGGTGTTTCAGTGAGTCTTGGTAGGAGGCTGTTTTTTATTGCAAATCCCACACCATGCTGATGTTGTCCTCCTGCAGGGTATCCCTTCCAGAAGAAGGTGTAGGTGTCCTCCTTCAGGGAGCCTTCATCCAGGAACCTGGTTTCACTGAGTGCAGCAATGTCAATATTGTAGCGATTGAGTTCCGCTGCAATTAGTGCAGTCCTTCGCTGAGGTCTTTCGGCATTAACGTCCAGCAGAGTTCTTATGTTCCATGTTGCCAGTTTAAAGGGAATTATTTTCTTTTTTTTATTTCGACCGCAGAGTGGAATGTCCCGACAGGTGCGGTAGCCTATCCAGGATGTTTTGAGTGGGCAATGTTTAGGCCACTTTTTCTAGGCCCCTCCCCAGTTGGGGTGAGCAGTGTGGCTCCTAAATAGGGCTGCTCAGGCACACAGGGGTCTGCCGAGAGCAGCTGCCACTCAAACCCAGCTGCTGGCGACCATGAATAGCCCTGTGCCGCTGGCGTGCAGGGGTCTGATTAGGAGCTTCCAGTGCATTCATACCTGCTCCCGTCACCAGACACCCCATCGCCGCCAGACTTTGATCCATATTCCGGTTGCTGGTCTCACCGAGGCAGAGGTGGATACCTGCGCAAAGAGATTATTTACAGTGCCGCTGGGGGTGCGCATGTCCCAGCAGCACTTCTTCACTGTGGGTGGGATCCGGTGGCAAGGGGGGCCCAAGACGACCAGCACTCTTCCACAGCTGCAGGAGGCTGCCGGAGCTCCAGTCTGTCAGAGGACCGCCTATCGTGCGCCGCCATGCACATTGCTTTTCTCTCAGGGTGTGCTCCTCTAGCCTTTGTCGTCCTACACTTACCCACAAGGCAGTGGGACAGTGGTTGGTCAATGCCAGGGCGTATCCACTTCACATGGGCCTGCACATTAGACCTCTGGGGACCACTGTAGCTCCGAGATCCCCTACAGTTTAGCCAGGGACCGCAAGGTACCCAGTTACCGTGTGTGGCCACGAGGAGGCACTGCAGGAGTCTTGGCGGTAGAGAGGCTATGTACCGGCAGGGGAGACTTACGCACTCGGCTCCTCTTTTCACCCCCACAAAGAGGGCTAGCCGGCGGCAGTAGCTGAGAGCAGAGAGTAGCAAGCAGAAGCAGCATGTAGCATGCACTAACTACAAGCACTACTACCCCAGTATTACTGCACTGACGCATCACACACGCCCTGTGCATCACACACACACACACACACACACACACAAGGCACAAATACACAAGCGACTGTGCACGACGAAAGACAAGAGCACAAACGTGCAACTGCAGCTACACAAGTAGGAACACAGATGTGTAGGTAGAGTCTTACATGCAGGGAAGGGGCATTTAAGCACACACGTGCACACACATGCACACACACACATGCACACACATGCACACACATGCACACACACATACACACACACACATTTCCTTCACAGGGAGTTATGGAGAAGCGGTCTTTGCAGCGCTCATGAATAATAAACAGAGAACTGGAGGCAAAGTCTGAAGCGTGTGCTGACGGTGCGTGTGTGTGTGTGCGTGTGTGTGTGTGTGCGTGTGTGTGTGTGTGTGTGTTTTTTTTTCCTATCAACACAACGTTCATATTTGTTCAGACAACAGAGTGTCAGTAGATCATTAAGCTGCTGAGGCTTGGTGAGCAACCAGGGGACCTTAGTGGTCCACAGTACGGCACCGCTTCACACCCCCGGGGGGGGGGGGGGGAGAGAGAAAGCAAGAGGGGGGGGGCAGAAGGAGAGGGGGGGAGGGAAGACAGGAAAGAGAGACAGGGAGGACAGGATGACAGAGAGAGAGCGAGACAGACAGACAGAGGGAGGAGAGAGAGAGAGGGGGGACAGAAGGAGAGGGGGGAAAGACAGGACAGAGAGACAGGGAGGAGAGAGAGAGGAGACAGACAGAGAGAGAGACACACACACACACACACAGGCAGAGAGGGAGGGAGAGGGAGGAGACAGTTGAAGCAGTGGAAGGAGACAGGAGGCAGGCTGTATCCGGCATGTCTTCGTTGGCAGCAGAGGACAGAAAAGCTCTGCAGGGAAGAATGTGTGTGGACGGGCGCCTACATGAACGATGATGGACGACGAGACGGAGACGGAGACGGAGACGTGTGCGTCTTCAGACTCAGGCGCACATAAGTGACGATACAACTCCCCGAAACACAGGGCGGAGGAGGCGGAGGAGGAGGAGGAGGAGGAGGAGGAGGAGGAGACCCCAGGGGGCTTTGCAGCACCACACCGCGGAATAACCACAACATAACAAAATGAGCTGCACCACAGGGCAGCTCAACAACACACACACACACACACACACGCACAACTGCATATGGCAACACAAATTACAGAGGCCGGGATAACAAACTGTGCGAGTGAAAAGTAAGAGCAGGAGGAGTAACGAGACATTTCGGATGTGCTGAACTACCTTCCAGTGTTATCTGCCCAGAGGAGGGGAGGGAAGTATAAGGGACCCTTATAACGTGCCGTCCATTAATTGGCTAGGTCAAAATAACCTTTCGGTGTGTGTACGTGTGTGTGTGTGTGTGTGTGGTGGTGGGGGGGGGTCTGCTATTATCTGCTTGTTAGCCACATAAAAACCTTCATCCCACCGCTACACGCCATGGTCTTCCTGATTAGGCCGCTGAGGGCGTGCGATGCTATGCACCGAATCGTTTTCCCCGGGTGGGTCCTCCTGACTCCCGGCGACTGTTCGACTGAGCGACAACAGAAGGCACTCGAGATTTGGGTGGACTCTACTCGTTTACGAGTAAATACAACAGCAATAGGGTGTTTGCATATGACGTCACAGACTACAGCTGGAGGGCAGGAAGTGGTTTTCTACATAGGAATCACAAACTTTCCAAATGCCTATGTTTGGCGTCATTAACCGAGAAACCACAAGGAGTTTTTATAGAGTACCAAAAGTTGTTGTTCGTGGGTGGGGGGGGGCGCAAGGATGCGGTCGGGAGGAGTCGGATACCGCGCATGTGTGCAGCGACCGCTTCGTCCAAAAAAAACCCTCTTCATAACATAAGGACCAACATGTCTTACTTCCTGTTTACACCTTACTCTCATAACATCGTCCAGACTAGCACAGTTCGGGCTAAACTAGCTAACAAGGGATCCTTCAGCATAACCCAGGCGAGGAAGTACCAGCAAGGCCGAACCAGTTCAGCTGGACACCACGATTATTGACAGATGTTTCATCACTCATGGCGACCTCTTCGGTCTCGCCTGACTGCAGGTATCCCCGCCCTTATAAACACCACAGTGGCGTAACGACCCAAACCAACGATTGCCTTCAAAAGCAAATATGGGCGCGACCATTAACTAGAGCCCACATCTGCGGCTATCCTACGGCCCACGTTTGGCCTCGAATGACGGCGTTGACTCCAGGGTGAGTGTGGCTGCCTCAACTCAGCCACATCTGGCCCACATCTGGCCCACATAGCATGTGCTGGAACCCAAGCCAAGCCCGGTTCATTTGGGCCATGTCCGGCCCACACAACAGCTGCCAGTGCCGTAACTCGAGCCGTAAGTACCAAAAGTTCCCCAGATTAGGCCTAAATGTGTCTGCTATCTGGGTGACCAAGGCAGGGCAAGAAAAACTGGAGTTGGTCCCCGGTTGTTTGCACGACGGCTGCCCACTGCTCCTCGCTCCACAGCGAGGATGAGTGACAGATGTACTCTGAGCCCCCCCCCCCCGGTTCAGGGATGGTCGTTCCCTCTTCATATAGATGACCTCCTTGACTCCCCGTTCGAACCAGCGTCCCTCCCTATCAAGGATGTGCACATCTGACCGGCTTCACCTTCGTGTGATCTTCAGCATCGCGGCTTTAAAGGGTTTACTATGCACGCCCACGTCTCCCAGCATCCCCCCCCCCCCCGCTGTGCACATGCAGCCTCGCCGTTAAGCACCGGGTATCATGTTCGTAACATTACAGAAACACAGGAGCCTGAAGGAAAAGGTAAAAGTACGTTTGATTTACAGCCAGTGGGACACACGGGGCAGCAGCAGCCGGGGGGGTGGGGTGGGGTGATGGTGTACTGTGTCCATCATGGCCATTTCAGTTTATCACTCCGCCATATCTTCCTACCTACTGAGGTGCGAAAATAACACGTTGTCGAATTTTAATTTAGGGGACGCGTGTAAATTGATTAGAAAGGCACAAGTGAGATAACGGTGGCTAAAGGCAAACAAATCCCAGCCAGGTGGGAAGCCTGGCCGGCCAGAGCGTAAGGGAAATAAATCACGTGTCGAGATAAAGGCACGAGGACTCAGGATCCAGTTTCACTGAGGCGTTTCCTACATGGCGGGCTGAGAAGAATGAAGATGCACAAACAGAATGTAGCCCCAAGGGAGGGAGAGGGAGGGAGGGAGGGAGAGAGACAGAGAGAGGGGGGGGGGAGACAGGGGGGGGGGGGGCGAGGAGAAGCAAAGAGGTTATCAATGTATAAAGCATTGATCACTGCCACCCTGACCCCCCCCCTCTCTCTCTCTCTCTCTATATATATATATATATAGTCTCTATATGGAGAGAAAGTCTCTCCCTCTCTCTCTATATATTTTGGGGGTCGTCCCGGGTCGTCCTCTGTGTGGAGTTTGCATGTTCTCCCCGTGTCTGGGTGGGTTTCCTCCGGGGGCTCCGGTTTCCTCCCACAGTCCAAAGACCTGTAGGTCAGGTGAACCGGCCGTACTAAATTGTCCCTAGTCCCTAGGTCCTGCCCAATGACTGCTGGGATAGGCTCCAGCATCCCGCGACCTGAATTCGGATAAGCGGCTTGACTATATATATATATATATATATATATATATATATATATATATATATATATATATATATCCATTTTATTGACAGCTGATGATTGCTTATGGCATGAAACAGGCTTGTACTGTCTCAGAAAGAATTTATTTGACTAACTGGATTATTTGTGCTCCTTATTTGTTGAGCACTTTCTCTACCGTTGAGTGTTTCTTTTCACGATGTAATTTATATGTGTGTAAGTATATATATGTAGCACAAAAAGTAAGGAAACGTGTGTTTGGTAGATGATTTCTTTGTTGTAACAATGCTTCTTGGCAATGAATCTTATACCGTTGGAAAGCCTGTTTATTCGCCTTTTAAATGGCGCCACATGTGTAAGGAACATGCACTTGTGGGATGAGCAGCAGAGCTGAGTGTGTGGGTTGCGCCCATGAAACATTTGCCAAATCTTCTCTGCCCAATGCCAAACAGCTTATTCTGCTGTTGCTATTGACTCTTGTTTTGAGCTTCTGGTACCCCAGCTGCTGACAATCAGCTGCCTGATATAAGATTTATTACCAAGAAGTATTGTTACAACAAAGAGATAATCTACCAAACATACATTTCCTTACTTTTTGTGCTAAGTTTATATATATATATATATATATATCTCCATCCATTATCTGAACTGCTTATCCTGCTCTGAGGGTCGTGGGATGCTGGACCCTATCCCAGCAGTCATTGGGTGGCAGACGGGGAAGAAACCCCGGACAGGCCGCCAGGCCTTTTCTCCCCAATTGTACTTGGCCAGTTACCCCATTCTCTGAGCCGTCCCGGTTGCTGCTCCACCCCCTCTACCGATCCGGGGAGGGCTGCCGACTACCACATGCCTCCTCCCATACATGTGGAGTCACCAGCCACTTCTTTTCACCTGACAGTGAGGAGTTTCACCAGGGGGACGTAGCGCGTGGGAGGATCACGCTATTCCTCCAAGTCCCCAACCCCCCCGGACAGGCGCCCCAACCGACCAGAGGAGGCGCCAGTGCAGTGACCAGGACACATACCCACAACTGGCTTCCCACCCGCAGACACGGACAACTGTGTCTGTAGGGACGCCCGACCAAGCCGAAGGTAACACGGGGATTCGAACTGGCGATCCCCGCGTTGGTAGGCAACGGAATGGACCGCCACGCCACCCAGATGCCAATGTTATTTATCCACATAATATACAGCAGAAACGACACGACTGCTATGTAACCGTCCACATCAGCTCCGTTTGTCCTCTGTTTTTCACGTCTTTTCTCAAGCCGCCCTTCTACTGCCCCCCCCCCTCCCCCACTAACTCCAGGATATAACAACGTTGGTATTCTCAGAATATCGTTTATCTATTTTTGGTTGATGTGAGCTGCTATGTTACAGAACGAGCGATATAGCCCATGTGACTTAAATGAGAACGAGTGCAAAACAGAGAGGGAGAGAGAAAATGGGGGCACAAGACAGACAACGGCAGAAAGAACGGAAGGGACAGAAAAAAGCAGAGACAGAGAGCGAGACACACACAGAGGTACAGTCATTTGTACATGATCCACCTTATTAAGAACAGAAACCATCCCTCATCCAGCAAAACTCACACACACACACACACATGGCACACGCCTTCTGCTCTTCAGCAGCCTCCACCCAACGCTGTTTTGACGGCTCAATACTTGACTTCTTATCTTTTATTAATAGAAGAGCCATTAGGGCATCAGAACAGTCTCAGCTGTGTCTGCATTGTGCCCATGCCCTCCCTGTCTGTCTGTGTCTGTCTGACTGGCTGGCTGTCTGACTGTCTATCTGTCTGACTGTCTGTCTATCTTTCTGTGTCTGTCTGTCTGACTGTCTGTCTGTGTGTGTGTGTGTGTCGTTCTGACTGTGTTAAAAATGGAAAAAAAGAAATGAAAACTGACCAGAGTATTACCTAACATGAATAGGCCAGCTTCTCTTATCTATCTATCTATCTATCTATCTATCTATCTATCTATCTATCTATCTATCTATCTATCTATCTATCTATCTATCTATCTATCTATCTATCTATCTATCTATCTATCTATCTATCTATCTATCTATCTATCTATCTATCTATCTATCTATCGATCTATCTATACCCATATACATACAGGCCATGTTATTTTCTTCACGTCAGGAGAAGCTGGCCTGTTTATAATACTGCTATTCATGTTCGCTAATACTCTTGTCAATATTTATTTCCTTTTTTCATTTTAAACTGGTCAGCGCGGAGAATAGTCAGCATGGCCCTGGTTCAAAGAGCTTTGTGCTATTTTATTTGGCATAGGTGTTTCCTGCTCTTTATGAGGAACACATTTGTTTTATCACAGACAGTTTTGAGACACCTTTGTTCTGTATGAGGCGAATTAACTGCCCACGGTTACTTTGTGGCATTCAACAGATGCCAAATTATGAGTCGGAGTAGACTCATAAATCAGCAAAGCTGAAAGGCACACGAGTCAATACATGAGTGAAACTCAGAAAGGAATTGGGAACAACACCAGAGGGTCAAAGCGTTAGCTACTGGTTGATAGAGCAGTCGCCAAAACCAGACAGACCAACCTGAGCACAGCCTGGATGGACTACAAGAAAGCCTATGATGCAATGCCTCATGCCTGGTTACTGGAGTGCACTATGCAAAACCAACAAAACACTAATAGCCTTCACCAAGAACTCAATGTGGCAGTGGAAAACAACACTAGAGCCCAACTCAAAAGACAATCACACAGGTAACCATCAAATATGGCATATATGAACCCCCTCAGTCAGATCATCAAAAAGAGTGGCTATGGACACAGGCTCAGAAGTGGAGTTACCATCAGCCCCCTCCTATACATTGAAGACATCAAGCTGTATGCCAGGAATGAGCGAGACATTTACTCGCTGATCCAGCTTCTCAGGATCTACAACAACGACATCAGGATGTCATTCGGACTGGACAAGAGTGGTTGAATGGTGGCAAAAAGAGGAAAGATGGTGAAGACTGAAGTGGTTAAATTACCAGATGGCAGGATAAATGACATACAGGACAGATACAAGTATCTGGGTATTCCACAGTCAAATGTAAACCATGAGGAGGCAGCAAGGAGGTCAGCTTCCACCCAGTTGGAATAATAAGCTAGCCAAAGGAAGGGGTAAAGGCCACAGTTATCAGGACACAGGAACTCCTCACAATGCATGGAGGGTTCCATCCCAAGTCCAACAGTCTGAGACTGTATGATAAGCAAAAAGATGGGGTCCGAAGGTTAGTGAGTATCAGAGCCACTATCGAAGATAAAACAAGGAACATCTACAACAACATCAGAAAGAGACCCCCCAGGACATATTGCTGAGTGAGCACCTCAGGCAGCAGAAGACAGCGAGTGGGGAGGAAGAAGATAACGAGGCATCATGGAAGACCTAGCCCCTCCATGGGATGTACAATCGACAGACAGAAGATGTGGCTAATAGAGAAATCCTACCAGTAGCTAGAAAAGGCTGGACTGAAGGACAGCACAGAGGCTCTGATCATAGCAGCACAAGAACAGGCACTCAGCACATGATCGATTGAGGCAGGGATCTATCAGACCCAAGATGCTGGCTGTGCAAAGACGCCCCTAAGACAGTCCAGTACTTAGTAGCAGGGCGTAAAATGCTAGCTGGGAAAGCGCACACTGAAAGGCATAACCAAGTGGCTGGGATAGTGTTCAAGAATATCTGTACTGAATACAGACTGGAAGTCCCCAAGTCCAAATGGGAGACACTGCCAAAGGTGGTTGAGAAGGGCAGAGCTAAGCTCCTATGGGACTTCAAGTTCCAGACTGACAAGCAGGTGCTGTCCTAACCAACCAGACATCATGGTGGTCGACAGCTGTCTTCTGTCGATGTAGCAATCCTGAGCGACGGCAACATCAGGAAGAAAGAGCATGAGAAGCTAGAGAAAAACCAAGGGCTTAAGGAAGAAATAGATCGGATGTGGAAGGTGAAATCCACAATAGTCCCAGTGGTAATAGCAGCACTAGGGGCTGTGACGCCCCAAACTGGGAGAGTGGCTCCAGCAGATTCCAGTAACAAATCTGAGCTCTCTGCCCCTGACTGTAGATTGGCATGGAGAGGTGTTAAATATAGTGGAAAATATTGGGGCCAATTGTGCTGCACAATGGCTCAACAAAGCAAGACTGATGCTGTCTGGCCCCCGCTTTCCTAATGTTCAGCTTCTTGAATGTAGCTCTCACCTCATCCTCCTGGATGCAGAAGGGTGGCGTTGGAGTGGGAGTAGGGGGATGGCTGGTGGAATAGGGTTTTCAAACCTTGCATAAAACTCATTTAATTTATCTGGGAGGTTATGGTGATTATCTGGAGCGGAGCAGGGGTGTTTTTTGTAATTTGCCATTTCCTTAAGATTTTTCCATATTCATCTGGAGTTAGAAACAGGGGTCAATACAGAGCAGCCAAGTATAAGTTGTGTGCGGCAATAAGAAAAGCAAAGTCTAGCTACGTAACAAAATTGGAACAACAATTCTCTTTCACCGTTTTTGTATGCCCAGTTCTTTTCTTTATGTAGGAGGTGTATTCTTTGGAGAACCAGGGTTTCTTATTGCCTGACAAAGACACTGTTTTGTTAGGGATGCACATTTCCTTGCAGAAGTTGATGTATGATGTCACTGTGTCAGTGAGTTAATCGAGGGAGTCGCAAGCTGCACGAAATATATTCCAATTAGTGCATTCAAAGCACCATCGAAGCGTTTCGATGGCATCCATGGACCAGGACCTGAAAGATTTGGATGTTTTCTTGATGGATTTAAGCTTTTGTCTGTATTTTGAGATGAGGAGTAACACAGCGTGGTTGGACTTCCCCAGTGGAGCCCTCAGGAATGCATGGTAAGCATTTGAGATTGACCATTACCGCTTGATCCATGTCTCAGAAGTTTTGATAGTCTCTGTCAGTCTGTGTTAAAGACAGACGTTCATCCATTTTATTTTTGAGGGATCGCACGCTGGATGAGATCAGTGCCGGTAGTGGGGGCCAATAGGGCAGTCTCCTGAACCTGAAGAGCACACCTGTTCTCCGTCTCCATGTGCTAGGTGTATTTCCCCAGAGAGGCGATCCAGTGTTGTTTACAACTAATATTATCCTCTGGAATGTTGGCAGAAATGTTGGCAGATAGTCCCAAATCACCAAATGAAGTCCTCCTGATGTACAGCAACTCCTCAAGGTTGTATTTCCATAGACATGATGCTTTTCTGACATAAAGCAGGGACAAAAGTGCAAGACACCAAGACACAGCATAAGGGCATGTACCAGGGCAAGCCTCACGGCGGCCATCTTCAGAACCCACTTCCTTATCTAATACCACCTGCTTTTTTTCATTCTGAATAGTCTACCTTGGCTTAATGACACCACCAAAGCCCTGAGGAGGGAGTGTAAAATATCTGAACTAAAGTGGAAGAATAATAAGCTTCAAATTTCCTTTGAAATTTTGAGAAACAATCTTCACAGATATCAAGAAGCATTTAAGGCCGTGAGAGCAAAATACTTTTTGACCTAATTTCCAACAACTCTCATAATCCCAAGGTTTTATTAAATAAAACTGACTTGAATTGATGACTTATTCAGTACCATAAATTCTGTCATCTGCCCTGCCCCCAGTACCAGCTTAGATATGTCTCCTGCTAAGTGCAAAGGATTCTTTTCAATTTTTCATTAGCAAAGTTGAGGATATAAGAATGAACACCCCCCCCCCCGTGATTTAGCTGTCTCACTGGTCAGTTCTTCTAAATTGGACTGCTTCCAACTTATCATGCTACCCACTCTTGAAACCTACATCCTGGCCCCATGACATTGTCCCTACTGCCTTCCTGAAGGATGTCTTTGACATAGCCGGTCCCAGCATCCCCTCCATTAACAATAGCTTCCTGGCCACTAGTATCGTTTCAACCTGTTTCAAGCACCCAGTGGTCAAACCACTTTTGAAAAAATCCCAGTTTAGACCCTACCTTACCTCCAGTGACTATACCATTCTAATTCTTCTTGATCTCAGTGCAACGTTCGATACTGTGGCTCATGACAGTTTAATAGACCGCCTCCAGTATAGGGTTGATGTAGACGGCTCTGCCTTGAAATGGTTCACATCCTACCTCAAAAATTGAAGCTTCTCCATTAACATAGGCAATATTTCCTCTCATCCAGCAAGTATCTCCTGCGGGGTCCCACAAGGCTATATCCTAGGTCCAATTTTTTCTCTATATACATGCTTCCCCTCGGTCAAATCATTCAAAAATAGGACATTTCTTTCCACTGTTATGCTGATGACACCCAGCTTTATCTCCCCCTGAAACCAAATGATCAGTCCAACCGAGTTGGCCTTTTGAACTACCTTGAGGACATAAAGTGCTGGATGGCACAAAGCTTCCTAAAGCTGAATGAAGGCAATTCTGAAGTTGTCCAATTGGGCACCCCTGACTCTGTTAAAGTGTTTACCAACAGTCTTGGCAACCTGCCCACCCTTGTCAAACATCATGTCAAAAACCTTGGTGTGATATTTGACTCCACCTTCAAGTTTGACATGCAAGTTAATGCAACAGCGAAAGCCAGTTTTTTTCCAGCTTTGTACTACTACCAAAATCAAGCCATTTCTCTCTTTTAAAGATCTCAAGAAAGTCATCCACACTTTGATGTCCTCCCGCTTGGACTACTGCAGCTCCATGTATATTGGGATTAGTCAGTCGTCCCTGTCCCACCTGCAACTGGTGCAGAACACTGCAGCCAGGCTTCTGACAGATACCCAGAAGAGAGACCATATTACCCCTATATTTCCCTCTCTCCACTGGTTGCCCGTGCAGTTCAGAAGTTAATTTAAGGTTCTCCTGTTTGTCTATAAAGTCCTAAATGGGCTAGCCCCCTCCTATATCGCAAACCTTTTGTCGCTCTATTCCACCTCCAGTTCCCTCAGGTCGGTGACTTGGGACTCCTGGCTGTCCCGCAATCTAAACTTAAGCTCAGGGGTGACCGTGCCTTCGCAGCTGCAGCCCTTAGACTGTGGGACAGCTTTCCCCCTCCCTATAAGATCTGTCCCCTCTGTCAACTCTTTTAAGTCCCAGCTCAAAACTTACTTTTAGTCTCTAGCTTTTGAATCCTCCTGATGTGGCTGATTTCTGGCTTGTGCCTATGTCCATGCGTTGTTTATTCATGCCTACGAACTATGTACCTTGTTGTCCGTGTCAGTGTTTCTTGTATTTAGTATGTGGGTTTTATATTCCGGGGTACCTGCGGGCACAAAAGGCAGTGAATCAAATTCTACTAAAGCACCGCAGGAAAGCTCATAATCTAATAAAAGCCCTGCGGGACCAGAGATAATAGTTAGTGAAGGTGCAGTTGAGCAAATGCACGACTTCAACAGAAACGTGTCCACATCTGTTTGTGCTGCAGAGACAGAGACAGAAAGGCTTTATCAAGCGATAGACATGACCCATATGTCTTTCAGTGGGGATTATGACCTGCAAATGGAAGAAGATAATTGTACATGACAAAGTGAGTTTCACTCCAAAATGCTGTAAATATAGTTTGAGGGGGAAAAAATCCCACTTTATATAATTTTAATTTTGTGTTATGCCTAATCTACCATACTAAATACTCTCCTAAGTAAAGAACTACTCACTGCATAAAAAAAGACTAATTCCGGCTTTTCCAAAATAGATGTGGTTAAATCATCCCACTGTCATTTTATGACCAAATGGTCCTCCGTGACCGACTTCGTTAATAATCCGTACTGAGTTCTTATCGTCTCTGATCTCCTCAGCTGTTGTTCTGTTGTGTCTGTTTCCTTCTGTTGCACTCCTCTTCCTTCCTTTTCTCTCACATCATCTGGACTCCTCGATTCACCTGCCACCCCTTATGATTTTGTAAGTAGCTAGATAACAAAACGATGGATCTCTTATTAAAGAAGGAGACTTCTTGTGGGAAGAAAATAATGGATTCTCCCATGTTATTGTCCCATTTGTTTGTCTGTATTGCCTAATTATATGACCCATGTACTTCCCCACTTTGATAATTTGAGATTCCCTCCTTTCTTATGCTGAGCCGAACCTACAGCCGAGAGAAAGGCGTGTTCCCTGCATATGCACTCACTGAATACCGAGCAGCCATATGCAGAAACAGAGAGAGAGAGCGCTCCATAATCAAATCTGGCCACTTCTACCCTGTGCCAAATATCCTTGGCTGCACAGTTGATGGGCATGAGAGAGGAGAGCAAAGAAAGAGAGAAACACTCGAGAGACACTAGCACAAGGGCTATTACTCAATAAACCAGAGAAAGACCGAGACCTCTCTTATTTATAATAAATGTAAGCCATTAAAAATGCAGGACACAGAGAAATGAATTCCATCTATTCCATCAGCGCTGGGTAATAGTGGCCTGGAAGGCAATTAAAAACAGCCGTGGCTGCTGAAACCGATTTCATCTCCCAAGGATATTTTTGTGCACGCGTGTTTGCATTTGCATGTCCCATGTATATGGATGTGTGTGTGTACGTCTGTGTGCGTGAAGCGTTTGTTTGTCTGCGCGTGAACACACGATTCCGTGTGAGCGAGTGCATGTGTTTTCGCACAAGGAAGAGAGCACATGGCATGAAATTATTCATGTCTAGAGACCCGGGTGACGAGAGGGAGAGGGAGGGAGGGAGAGAGAGACAAAAACAACAACAACAACAACAACAACAGTTAAGTGGGTTGGTTATGAATCAACACTTCAGTCTGTAGTTAAACTGCCCGACGTGAAGCAGAGGCTCTCTGCAAACACCCAGACAAGCCTGCCAAGTCATGTGTGTGTGTGTGTGTGTGTGTGTGTGCATGTGTGTGTGTGTGTGTGTGTGTGTGTGTGTGTGTGTGTGTGTGTGTGTGTGTGTGTGTGTGTGTGTGAGATCTAATTCATGGAAGGAAACACAAAATAATCCATGCCCTCTGTGAGGGGGATGCTGTGGCCAAAACAGGAATACAAATGAGAGCTTTATGCAGAGCTCAGAGCTCTGCAGTATGGCACTCCACTCCTACTCCACCCATGATGTCAGACTGCTGGATACCCCTCTCAATAATCACTAGGCACTCAACTCGGGTAAAACACACACACAAACACACACACACACACACACACACATACACACACACATAATTCAGCCTTGTGCTGATTGTCGGTATGGCATATTCAATCCAGCGCCACTAAATGATTACTGACCTGATTCTAAATAAAACAGGCTCCTTTTTGGGCACATTATCCAAATTGCCAGACAAAACATTTCACTGTCAGATTAAAATACAGACGGAGAGGGATTTGCATAGCTTTGTTCCCGGCACAGAAGTTCATTTGGTTACATCTGAGAGCAAAAAACCGGTCAGCTCGCCAGCAGCATGGCGTGCAAGTCTTTGACAGCACTGTAAAACTCACACAGATTGTGTAGTCACGGTCCCATCTGACGTCTAATAAACATCACCAAAAAAACAAAACCCATACATAATAGGAATCAATGCATTATTATGAGATGTGAATGTCTCCAAAAACCAATTTTCCATCTTTGGGTCACATCATTCAGTTGTCTGCAACTGAAATGAAAAACGTCCTCGCTCTTTTTGTCCCGCCAGTCACACCACAGCCGGCCATTTTATATAATATAACACGTCTGGCTTCATTTACATGTCGCCCGGACGAGGAAACCTGAGCACTGGAACGACCGGGATTTCACTCCTACCCCAAACGACCATGGGCGGTCAAAACGACCGCCGGTTTTTAAACTCCATATTCTGTCAAGAGAAATACCCAGCTGAGATATTAATGCATTGCATATGTCAGTGTGTCTGTTGGGAAACTAAGTGACACCAAAATTAAAATTTCCACAACTATAATTACTATTTTTAAAGAATTTAAACTTGAGAGAGACACGGTCGAACTTGAATAGCAACACTGAAAAAGTGAAAATATTACCTGAAAAGCAGAACGGAAAACATATATTGCTAATCTAACAAATGGCAAATTACGGGCCGTCTTCTTGACCGCTCGTGGTCGTTTTCGGTAGAACTTATCGTAACTTTTTTCTTTTTTTGCAATTGACCTGAAGCTCGTTTTAATGCAAATATATACATTCTCAGGAGAATTCAGGGAGCAGCAGGTCTGTAGCCCCCCCCCCCACAAAGTTATTAAACTTTGAAAACTCAAAACCGTCCAAATGACGGCGTGGGCCGAGGCAGGACTTCATCTCCTGTCCCAACGCCACGAGCGACCGTCGACGGTTTCCACGTTGCGGAGCAACTGGAGATGGAGATGCTCTGCACTCCATTAATGCCGGGTGACTCTGGGGCAGGAGAACGGTCCCAATCCGGCCCCGCAGAGCCCCAGCTCGTGAAAACTGCTGCACTGAAGGTCATGCTGACTTACGATGTGACCCTTTGCACCTCAGCAGCAAATTAATATTATAAATGTAGAGGGAGTAACATTTCTCCATCTTAAGCTTCTTTTTTATCATGGGAATTTTTTTTTTTTATCTTATCATCTGTCAGGCAGCAGGGAGGCAGAAAGGGATTGCGTAAAAAAACAGAAAAAAAGATTCAAGTAGGATTTGAACCCTGGCCAGCTGGATTAAACGTGAATGCCGGAGACAGGGCTCGCAACCCCTCCACCATCTCTGGGCATTCCAGTCCGTGTTCCAAACCGTTTCGAGACATTAGAGCAGGTCATTTCTTTTTCCTTGTCCAACCTTGAAGTCAGACTGCTCCCACGGTTATGTGCAAGTGGAGCTCGTCGGGGTTTGTGTGTTCAGGCAGCGCGGCATTTGTTTACAGACACATCTGGATGTGCTGCTATAGTGACAACATATGACATACGTAAACTTACGAGTGATTTGTTTTCCAACAACTCTGGTGTCCAACAAGCTCTCAGTGTGGAGAGTCTCCGTTCTGTCTATGCTTGCTACGGTAATGTCTAGCCAGAGTCAAGACCGGCCCATGAGATAGTGGCAGCAGTCTGCCCTGTTATTCTGCAACTGCTGTCACCGCTGGCACCATTGCAGCGAGGCCTGTGGATGCAACGGAGAACCAATGACTCGTGGAGAAGAAATTGTTTTTTTTCTTTTCTGATTTTCCCCCTATTTAGTGGGCAATCAATCCCTATTTTAGTTCAAACACCCACCCTCGTACTACATGCGTTCGCAAACTGCAACTCTCCAGCCGGCAGTCTCGAAGGAGACGCCTCGCCGCTTTCGTGACAAGGCGAATCCAGGCCGAACCACTGCTTTTTCCCAACACACAGAGACGCATTCATGGGACGAACACAAGCCGACTCCGCCCCCCCCCCCCCAAGACAGCGTTGCCAATTATTGCTGCTTCATCAAGTCCGGCCACAGTCGGATCTGATGAGGTTTTTTTGTTTTTTTTTAATTTGGATTTTTCCCCCTTTTCTCCCCAGTTGTGTCCAGCCAATTACCCCCCCTCTACCGATCCGGAGAGGGCTGCAGACTACCACATGCCTCCTCCCATACATGTGGAGTCGCCAGCTGCTTCTTTTCACCTGACAGTGAGGAGTTTCACCAGGGGGACGGGACGTAGCACGTGGGAGGATCACGGTATTCCCTCCTGTTACCCCCCCCCCCGGACAGGCGCCCTGACCGACCAGAGGAGGCACTAGTGCAGCGACCAGGACACACACCCACATCCGGCTTCCCACCCGCAGACACGGCCTATTGTGTCTGTAGGGACGCCCGACCAAGCCGGAGGGAACACGGGGATTCGAACCGGTGATCCCCGTGTTGGTAGGAAACGGAATAGACTACCATGCCACCCGGATGCCTGATAAATTGCTTTATTCCTGTAGGTGGCTTTGAGTTTGGCCTGCGCTGACACCTCAACCCACAGTGAAAGCAGACACGCAATCTCTGCATTGGCCCTATCCCCATATGTGACCCCATGTCTTCATAATGTTCTGTTACTCTGAAATGGGGCCACACAAGCTTATCATAGACAGATATGAGGAATAAGTCAAACGGTCACCCCCCCCCCTTGTTTTCAATCAAGACTTTGTTGCAGTGGGTTCTCTGGAGTTATGAATCACAGTTCACTATCAGTTCAGCGAACTGGTTCTCAAACAATTGGCTTCAAATTCAACAACAGATAAATCAATTAAAAAAAGGCAACAATGGAAATAGGGATTGTCTTTAGATTTATGGCAACAGTTGGGGGGAGGCCTTTTCCTGTATCAGTATGACGATGCCTCTGTGCACAAAGCGAGGTCTGTAAAGACATGGTTTGGTTTGCTGAGTTTGGTAAGGAAGAACTGGACTGGCCTGCATAGAGCCCTGGCCTCAACCCCATCAAATGCCTTTGGGATGAACTGGAATGCCGACTGTGAGCCAGACCTTCTCCAACATCAGACCCTGACCTCACTGATGAGAGTGAATCCCCACATCTAGTGGAAAGCCTTCCCAGAAGACTGTAGGCTGTTCTAGCAGCAAAGGAGGACCAACTCCATATTAATGCCATGATTTGGAATGAGATGTTCAACCAGCACATATGGGTGTGATGTTCTGGCGTCCATATAGTTTTGGCCATGTAGTGTATGTGACCCCATCCCAGAGTAACAGTGTACAAAGAGATGGGGTCACAATACGGGGATAGGAGAACAACTGAATGAGATTTGAATCTGATGATCTTTTTGGCCACACAGACTAGATAATAGAAGCCAGATTCAAATGAGATATGCAAAAAAACCCTCTGAGATTTGGACTGTAAGTACGAACAACGCCCACCAATATAAATTCTCAGCGTAAACTTGTACCATCTCCGAGTTGTAAGCAAAGCTTTTAATATCCGTTGTCCGCTAAAGCAAATATGGATTAGAGACAGAACACAGCTCTGTGTAGAGACGGGTCGAAAACAAACCATCCCTCCTTCACCAGATCAAAAAGATCTGACGTGGATAAACCAAACCCTCGCTCTCTGCTGAATGTCAAGCTTCACGTCGTGTGAAAGACATTATGGGAATGGCTCACTGTTCAGATCTTTAAACAACTTGAGTTGATGTTTGGATTCCAGGAGATTAGCCTGATGGCACACGGGTAGCTTGCCCAGCATCTGGGAGGCTGTTAAAGGTTGTGTCTACTGGATTGTAAAGTGATGCTTACTTCTGACCGCCGGTGATAACGAACGCTCTTTTCTGCAGCCGTCCGGAGGGGAGAAGATGAAAGGTTTTAGCCGAGCTGGATTTCATCAGCGTCCATCTGACCAGGCGGGGAAATCTATTGGGTGGGGGCCCGGTGAATAAAAAATGTTTAAAAAAAAAACCATGGGAGGAAGGGGTCGCGTGACTCATCCACCAGTGAACGGGATGACAAGAGGCGGCAACTTTCCTAATTACTGCAACATGTTCAACCTTAAACTTTCTCCTCTGCAGCCACAAGTTCTAAAAAGGAACTTGACCTACATTCTCCTCAACACTCTGAATTCAGGGGATTTAAAGACGAAAAAAGGGCCTAACAACTCCCTTCTTAACAAGCTGTCGGCTATAAAAAAAAAAGGCCAGGGCGTAATATCGCCTTCAGCATCCTGCTGTGGTGTCGCCATCTCTTCCATGGCCAACGCTGAAAGAGTCCATTCATGACAAATGAGACAAAACGTTTTATGCCTAACCAGCTGTTTAAGAGGACAAACCAAGCCAAGGCCTTGGCGTTGTCGGGCCCAGATGACTGTGACGTCCCGTGAGATTTAAACAGGCGAAACGGCAGCCCGGCCTTCGCTCAGGCCCTGCATATGCGTCAGAAGTGGTGATGCTGTGGTAGGTATGAGACAACGTTATGAAACCAACAAAGAAAAACCCCTAAGTGAGGATACGTAGACGGGGGATAGACAGCTAAAGCCTTCCCGAAGCCCGAAAACAGTAACCCAGGTTTGCCTCTCCCTGGTTTTCCACGTGATGGTCAAAGTTCTGAAAGAATTAAAAAACAACACAGTCACGTTTCATTAAAGGGTAATTCCACCTAACTTTAAAAGACGTGTTATTTCTAAAAAGGCCAGGACAACCAATACCGCCAAACAGAGGTAGAGGTGGGGGCATTGTTTCCTAAGTCACAAGTAAGTCTCAGATCCTGGCACAGTCCCAAGTCCTAAACTTTTGAGTTTCAAATCCTAAACAAGTCATTACGCGCTCGTCATCAAATTTTGTGCCACTTCAAAAATTCAACAAGAGTAACATACAGGCAGTCCCCGGGTTACGAACCAGCTCCGTTTTGGAGTCCGTCCGTAAGTCGAATGTAAGTCGGAACAGTCACGTACAGTTCACATCTAGCATCAATTAGTCAAGCGTTTGTCTTGGTATATTGTAACGTGCATGGATAAGTAGACACGTTGGTCCTTGACTAACGGGTCGGACCCTTTATTCGACTGGTTAACGTTGTCACTTGCGGAGTGGAAGACACGGGTTCGCGTCCCGGCTGCGGCGACGGTCTCCCGGACAGCCCCCCGAATTCACTGCAATATATTTAACCTAAAACATCCATCAGTCCATTATCTGAACCACTTATCCTGCTCTCAGGGTCGCTGGAGCCTATCCCAGCAGTCACTGGGCGGCAGGCGGGAGACACCCTGGACAGGCCGCCAGGCCAACACACAGGGCCGACCAACACACACATATACACACATAGGGGCAATTTAGTACGGCCGATTCGCCTGACCTACATGTCTTTGGACTGTGGGAGGAAACCGGAGCACCCGGAGGAAAGACACGGAGAGAACATGCAAACTCCACGCTGAGGACGACCCGGGACGACCCCTAAGGTTGGACAAACCCGGGGCTCGAACCCAGGACCTTCTTGCTGTGAGGCGCCCGTGCTAACCGCTGTGCCACCCGACCTAAAGCATCAGAAATATAATAATGCAGTAATAATAACAAATGTAACTACAGTACAGCATGTATAATTGAGAGAGATAATGTGTGTATAGGTATAAAAACCTTTAAGGAAACATTTCAAACTCCCCACCTGCCACCGTCCCGGAGCGGGTCGTGACCGGCGGAGGCCCGCCATTTGACGCCGGAAACGAGAGCCGGCTCGCGGCTCGCCTCCCCGCCTCGCCGGGTAAGCGAAAGGCGGGAAGAGCGGTTCGCCTCTCTCTGGACGCTTTACTGTTTCCACTTCCGTTTCGATCCCGGTCGTTTTCCTTTTCTTCGATGCATCGCCGTCACTCGCATCAGATTTACGTTTTGAAGCCATGATTACGAGGGCAAACGCACGAAAAATTCAGGTCAGGACACAACGCACACCACAACGCTACGGCGGCCGTGGCGTTGTTCTCCCTCCCGCCAAAAACGCGCAGCGTTTTGAGCGTCGCGCAAAGGAGTGCGGCCGTTCATTAGCGCGAACCATTGTGTGTGACTCGGTTTTTTTTTTTTTAAATAACAGGCTTTACCGAGGTCGGTTTATGTAACCCAGGGACTTCCTGACTGTGTACTACCAAGTGGATCTGTAATTGTGAAAATTAAGAGTCGACTGGCTGCACATTTTTTAAAGGTGTAAACTACTAATAACACACATTAGCCCCCTAGCTAACGGGTCTGACTCTTTAGCCGAGCGGTTAGTGATGTCGCCTTGTGGTGCAGTACACCCCGTATCGAATCCCGCACCGGGCAAGAAAATAACCGGTTCCAAAAGCATTTTATTTTTGGACTTAGAGAAGCTGTCAAGTCTTTCAAGTCAAGCTTAGGGAGTTGAGTTCCTTATCCGCTGAGAGGCTCTAAGGACAGGATGTTGTGTTGCTGTTAAGCCCACTGAGGCAAATTTGTAATTTGTGATATTGGGCTACACAAATAAAACTGATTTGATTTGATTTGATTTGATTTGATTTGTGTTCAAGCGGGGCCGCATGGTGGCTCAGTGGTTATCACTGTTTCCTCACAGCAAGAAGGTCCCGGGTTCGAACCCCAGGCCGTCCCAGGTCCTTTCTGTGTGGAGTTTGCACATTTCCTCCCACCATCAAAAAGACATGCGTGTTAGGGTTAATACTCCTGCCTGTGCCCCTGAGCAAAGCAATAGAAAGAAGAACTGGACTTGGTCCCCGGGCGCTGTGCTACGACTGCCCACCGATCATAGTGTGTGTATAGAGGATGGGTTAAATGTATGTATGTATGTAGAGTCAATAAAGTATCTTCTTCTTTAAGAATTTGAAAAAAGCCACGCCGAGTGTTCCAATCTTTTTCAGTTTTGTCAAGTCTAAAGTCATCAAGTCTGAGACTTCAGGCTGACTCGACTCAAGTCATGTGACTAGAGTCTACAACTCTGCTGCCAAGCCAAGACCAAATGTCAACAAGCTTTGTGAGACTGTTTGTTGTCTGGAGTCCCTCCATGTGATAAAGAATGGAAAAACTGACCAGATTATTTTTTTTGTGGCTGTGTTCACAATGTCTAAACTGCAGCTTCTGTGAATTTGTTTCATTCATGCTCCACAGCTTTGAGCCTGCTGTGGTTGTGCCTGATGTTGACCATGACGGAAGGTTGTTCTGTTGATGAGCTCGCTGTAAATGGCCCAGAAAAAGACACATGGCCAAATATCTAAAATAGAAAATGTTCTTATTAAATGTGCCTGAGTAACTGAACCCAGCCGAAAGAAGAAAGTAGCTTTACCCGTGGAGACTCGCGCAGGGACGCTGCAGCACAGTGCAGCAGGTAACAGTGCTCGTCAGTAAGTCCCTGGGCTTTTGGCATCATGTGGGTGAGCAGAGTCTGCTCTCTTGGTTCTGGTTACGGCAGACATTAGAAAACCTCCACTCAATAGAAACTTAATGAAACAATAAAAAATAGAATTAACAGAAAATTAGCCTAAGCCAACTGCTAGCCCATGTAGACCTGCAGCTCCGATAACACCGAGAGCAGCCTCACCTAGCCTTGACTGTGTTTTGGTGTCGTCATGTGGAGTGCAGGGAGGTGTGTTGAGGGTGTCTGGCTGGGAGAGCTGGCGTTGGATCGGCTGGGGGAGCCTGGTCTGCTGCATCCTGTGGGCCCGAGGACCACGGCCCTGCCGGAGCTGTGCCCGAGGAGGAAACACCGAGGGTGGTTTGACAGGACGAGGAAGCGGGGCAGGCTAAGCTAACTGCTGGCCCATGCAGACCGGCAGTTCCGACAGTCACCCTGGCTGGTGTTCGTTCTCCTGGACACAGTGGCGCCCCCAAGGGGTGGCCAGGGGTGGCCACGACCACCCTGATACTATCCCTGGCCCCCCCTGGCCCCCCCAGCCACGAGTCGCATATGCAGAATATGCTTCTGATTATGCATAATATGCTTCTATCTGATATTTTACATTAGGTGCTGTTCATTTAAATCAATAATGTATATTTTTCTTAACTCTCATATTGACAGTTTTCCACTAGCCTATACAGTACACTACAACAGCAGCATAGAATTTCCGAAATTCAGTCATGGCTTTTGGCTTTGGTGTGCCACCCCAAGATTTTCAGTGGCCCCATTTGGCCCCCCCCCCTATGAAACATTTCTGGGGGCGCCACTGCTGGACAGTGGAGTTTTTTGGACTGTGTTGTTGTTGTTGTTTTGTTTTGTTTTTTTTGCTCTGTTCTCTCTGTTTTTGTAAGTTTTTGGCGGTGTCGTTTTAGGGAAATTTGGAATGTGTGTTTTCGTCTTTCGTGTCGCACTGCTGTGGGGCTGGGGGAAACGGAATTTAGTTTCTTTTGTGTACACAAGTACATGAAAGAAATGACAATAAATTGCTCCTGATCCTGATCCAGAGCTATCCAACAGTGAGACGAGAGCTCACAGTAAATTTAGGGATACAATTCAGATTAGGGAGGCAGACATTCCGCAGTAGTTCCCTTCATGTTTTCCCTGGACGGGAACAAAAAAAAAACATGAATTAAAGGAAAGAAACCTTGGATGAGCTCAACATGGGGATTCGGATGATTCAGAGAAGTTCGGGGCTGACCATCCACAGACATCGAGAAATGTCCCAGTTCCTGTGGAGCAGTCCAGGCCCGGACGCTTTGCTAGCCGTCTCGGTATGTAATCTCCTCCACGTCTGGCGGGCAGACTTCACATGTCTCTCGGCCATTTCAGGCCGCTAACCTCATTTTCTGCATTAGCCGGAAAGTGCTGGAGGTTTAACACAAAGCAAAATAGACAGGCCTCACAGTGTTCATAATCACCGAGCTATTTGGATAATACGGACCACATTTGGAAATAAGGTCGCCCATCCTGTCGACAGTCATAAAAGGCCCGGTTTTACATGATTGAGTTGCTGACCATGCAAGGCATCTATTAGTGGAACTGAGATGAAATCGAGATTAGTGGACGAGCTGCACAAATGACAGTGATGACAATGCCAATTGTTATTCATGGACGAAAGAATCAGTACATTGTGTGTGTGTATGTGTGTGTGTAATTGGTGGGGGTCTTGGGCAGAGGTTGCCCCCCCTTTTTTCTCCCCGATTGTATCCGTCCAATTGCCCCGCTCTTCCGAGCCGTCCCGGTCGCCGCTCCACCCCCTCTGCTGATCCGGGGAGGGCTGCAGACTACCACATGCCTCCTCCCATACATGTGGAGTCGCCAGCCGCTTCTTTCACCTGACAGTGAGGAGTTTCCCCAGGGGGATGTAGCGCATGGGAGGATCACGCTATTCCCCCCCAGTTCCCGCTCCACCCCGAACAGGCGCCCTGATCTACCAGAGGAGGCACTAGTGCAGCGACCAGGACACGGCCAATTGTGTCTGTAGGGACGCCCGACCAAGCCGGGGGTAACACGGGGATTCGAACCGCCGATCTCCGTGTTGGTAGGCAACGGAATAGATCACTACGCCACCCAGACGCCCTGTAATAAGTCACGGTCAATGCTGCACAGCAGGTCTTCTGCAGACTCGAGTCCCCGTTGAAGAAGACGCCACAGATTTAACCTGTCGCTTTGTTTTCGTGTGCATTTCACGTTCGTGGATAACTCTCCAGGTTCATTTATGACACCAGCAGGGGAAATCCCGAATCACTCGATGTCACCGTTATTCCCGAGGGCGCGAGAGCCTAAACCTGTTCCATCGAGGGCCAGCTGGACTGAAGTATCAAACAGGAGCCGGGCCCGCTGGCTCATTAAGCTGAATTACCTCTGCTCGCCTGGTCGTCAAATTAGCCCCCCCCCCCCCGTCAGACGAAACCACCGAAAGAGGATTTTCACGGCATATCAAGTTCGCCGTCTCTCCAAGCGAGCCGTAAACATGTCATAAAAGACCCAGAGCCGTGGCAGGAGGTCTTGTTAAAACTCGTGGCGGCTCATAAATCAAACCCCCGCCGCCCGCTATCTGCTTAAAGAAGCTGCTCTTATCACGGGGTCTGTTTCAGCCGGGACCTGTTTAGTCTGCTCGCCAGCTCCCGGAGGTCTATTTAGACTGCTAAGCCTGCTGAACAGGACGTTATGCCCCTGGCTTCATATTTATAGTGTCACGGAGATTGTCCGAGGCTTAGCTCAGCATCTGAACAGCAGCGCCGGGAAAACAAAACCGGAGAAAAGCCCTCAAGAGGAGGTCGGGACACCTCCGCTCCCTCCGCAGCCGCATTATGAGCAAGACTATTGCGGCATGGACACACACTGTGGACACAGAGGACGGCGTTTAACCAGGTCACATAATCTGCTGTTTACGTCTCCACGCTATCAGCGATACAAAAACTCTACCGGATGTTGGACTTGAGACATCAGCCTTGACTTTGGACTGGACTTCCTGTCACGGGCGTATTCCCTCTATACCGGTGCCGCTGAATCCTGCGCACACACTTCCCTCCAATACGCATCTCAGCTTTTCCTTTCCAGTATTAAAGAGTCCCGCCCCTCTCCAGGAATGTGGTACCAGAGCCCACGCTAAGTGTGGAGGCGAGCCCAGCTATATCTAGTTGGTACCGCTCCACCTCCTGCACCAGCTCAGGCTCCTTCCCTGCCAGAGAGGCGACATTCCACGTCCCGAGGACCAGTCTGCGATGCTGGGAGTCGGCACGCCCCGGTCCCCGCCTTCGCCTGCCGGGGTGGTGGCTCCATGTTGCTCTGTTGGGCTGGGCCCAACCGGGCCCCATGAGCCAAGGCCGAGCCACCAGACGCTCACTGGTGAGCTCCCTTCCCAGGTTTGGCTCCAGGAGGGGGCCCCGGTTTCCCTTTTCCGGGCGAGGTGCTGTAGCTCCGCCGGTCTAAATTCACTGGGTTTGCAGCCTTACAGGTTTACGTGTGCTTAAAGTTACACTCCAGATGATTCCCATGCAAACGAACATCCTCTCCGATACCTTCTGTTGTTGGTGCAGTCAAAACAACAGCTAACCCACTCCCTGAACACCGTCCGCAGCAGAGGAACCATGGTGCCCGGTGTTCCATGTCCTCACCACAGCAGGCGCTGCACTGCTGACACAACAACACCGGGGACTACTTCTCATTTTGGATGGATCTCTGGGACTTGAAGTGCTCCGCAAAACGCACTGACTCAGTATCCCCGTAAGGCGTCAAGAGCCAAAATGGCGACCGTCAGGGTCGTGCCCGTCGCCTATCTTAACGTCACCGTCACCGCTCTGCTTTTATCTTTTCACTCTTCCAGACCTCATTAGCTGCCTGGGAGCTGCTAGATGGACATAAAGTCAGGGCGAGGGTGACTTTGGGAGAAATGACACGCCAGAATACGTTCCGAGGGGGCATTAAAGGAGTGAAGGAGGAGGTCAATGAGTCGGGCGTGGTGCCATGTGCGGTGAGGCGTCGGGGGAAAGAAAATCAGCTGCAAAACTGATCGACCCACAGGGACCACAAAGGGCCTGTGGTAGGGTGGGGTGGGGTGGGGTGGGGTGTGTGTGTTATTGCCCTTTCACATCCTGCCCCCTCTGTCCTCCAGGACGCTGCAGCAGCAGCAGCGTGGGTGGCTGGTGATGTCTTACATAACGCTTTCTAACTTAACAGTCACCCAACATTACTTATTCATAACAGCTATGAAAAATGATAACAGGAAATACCTCGCCGAGTTTTGTTTCATTTTTCTTTTTTTTTGGGGGGGGGGGTATAGAAATATTTACATATACTTTCATGAACCGGCACCGTGGTGGGTGTAGTTTGTCAGGTGGGAGTCCCGCTATCCCCCCGGTTCTGTTTCTCTGTTGGGGACCACTGTAAACTACTTAAGTGCAGAATGGAGGGACATGCTTTATAGTGCCATCTTGCAGCCTTGGCCCAGGATGCAGCGAGAAAAGAGCAGCGAACAGTGAGCTATCCACACCCCACCCCACCCCTCCGTCCTACTCGACATTCCCGCAGCGTGAGCATCCCGAGCGAGGCGGAGGAACAAAGGGCCGAGTGTGCCGCCACCACTCAAAGCGACGTCTCGGCGTTCTCAGCCCCCAACCGGTCCAAATATGACGGCCTACTGGGTCCAGATGCCGCTCCTCTGCAGCCGGCTCAATCCCGGCTCTGTCTCCGCAGACCCCGCGTGCTCGCCCTGCCGCCGGGCTCTGGCCCGCGGCCCCGCATCCCTGCGCTGCTTCCAGAGGAACGCCCTACTTCCAGAGTAGCGGGACGAGGAGCTGAAACTGTAGGGCGGCAGGTTAACCGTCCTGGGCGACCAGAAAAGGCACAGTCAGAACTCGTTCAACTCCTTCTAGGAGGACAAGCTACAAACTGTGTGGTGCATTTTGGACACGTTCGCTCGGGGAGGTCAGACAAACGCATTACGGCAGACAGTCCCGAGAGGCTGATGCTTACCCTGGACCTCACCTAAACCAAACTGGTAGGCAGCAGTAGACCAGATGCACAGAAAGACTCCATACTGCCATGTCACCCTGCACAGAATACAGTATCATATATATTCATCCATCCATCCATTATCCAAACTGCTTATCCTTACTCAGGGTCGCGGGGATGCTGGAGCCTATCCAAGCAGTCACTGGGCAGCAGGTGGGGAGACACCCTGGACAGGCCGCCAGGCCATCACAGGGGCCACACCTACACATACACACCTAGGGATAATTTAGTACGGCTGAGTCACCTGACCTCCATGTCTTTGGACTGTGGGAGGGAACCGGAGCCCCCGGAGGAAACCCACGCAGACACGGGGAGAACATGCAAACCCCACACAGAGGACGACCCGGGACGACCCCCAAGGCTGGACTACCCCGGGGTTCGAACCCAGGACACCGTGCCACATATGTATATATATATCCATCCATCCACTATCTGAACTGCTTATTCTGCTCTCAGGGTCATGGGGATGCTGGAGCCTATCCCAGCAGTCATTGGGTGGCAGGCGGGGAGGCCGCCACGCCATATATATATATATATGGTGTATATTCGTTAAAAGAAACACTCAACAGCAGGGCGGTAGGGAAAGTGCTCAACAAATAAGCAAAATAATCCAGTGATTCAAGTACATTCTTTAATAGACAGTACAAGCCTCATGCCAAGTTTCATGCCATAAGCAATACTGTCTATTAAAGAATTTACTTGAATCACTGGATTATATATATATATATATAGAGAGAGAGAGAGAGAGAGAGAGAGAGAGAGAGAGAGAGAGAGAGAGAGAGAGAGAGAGAGAGAGAGAGAGAGAGAGAGAGAGAGAGAGAGAGAGAGAGTGGCCCTAGTGCTATTAGCATATCCTGTAGCGACGGGCATGGGTGCAAGTCCATGAATACTGGGATGGCATCCAGCGCTTCACCGGTGCCCCTGTCCATAGGGTTCGTGTTGTGTCAGGAAGGAAGGACACCCAATGTAAAATTCTGCCAAATTAGTATGTGGACTGACAAAACCATACTTGATCGGCCAAGGCCCGGATTAACAACAACTGCCATTGGTGCTGTGCCCTCACAGGGTACCGATGGAAACTATACAATCCGCTGTGGTGACCCCTGAGAAACAGGGAAGAAGTAGAAGAAGAAGAAGAAGAAGAAGTTTTATGACCATGTTCTACCCATGTGGGCACGGCGACGCCCGTGTGCATCTGGAAGTCCAGCCCCGCTGGCCGTCACAGCCCCGCCACCGCTGCAGACCGGTGGCTAACGTTCTCTGACCCGTGACAGGGGATTATTAAGCGGAGCCGCCGGTGTCTTTGCAGAGACTCCGGGAGTTAGGAGATCAATGCTCCTGCAGAGGCAGCGCTTCTGTACGCCTGCCAGCCTAATGGCCTCCGCGGCTCCACGGCGGTAAGCGAAGGGATGTAAAAACAACCCCCCCTCCCAAACAAAACCCCCCGATAAGATAAACAGATAAAAATAGAAGAACGGGAAAGGCAAAACAGGCCTCCCAAAGCAAACGAATAAAAAGGGAGACGTTTTAAACCTTTCCTCTGGGTCTGCAAAGATCCGGCTAGCCCACGTGCAGCAGCCGGCCCGTCTGGCAGTGCCGGGACTTGAGATGACCGGGGGGACAGATTGGGGAAGATGAGCAGTGTTTATCGTGCACACGACACGGCTGACCTCTGACCTTTATTTCTGGCGGGGCATCTGGGTGGCGTGGCAGTCTATTGCGTTGTCTATTAATAAGGGGATCACCGGGTTGAATCCCCGTGGTTACCGCCGGCTTGGTCGGGCGTCCCTACAGACACAACTGGCCGTATCTGCGGGTGGGAAGCCGACCGAATGCGGGTCCTGGTCACTGCGCTAGCGCCTCCTCTGGTCGGTCGGGGGCAGCGTGATCCTCCCACGCGCTACGTCTGCCCGGCGAAACTCCTCACTGTCAGGTGAAAGGAAGCGGCTGGCGACTCCACATGTATGGGAGGAGGCATGTGGTAGTCTGCAGCCTTCCCCGGACCGGCAGAGGGGGCGGAGCAGCCACCGGGACGGCTCGGAAGAGCGGGGTAATTGGCCGGGTACAATTGGGGAGAAAAAGAGATGGGAAACATGGACTCATAGGAAATATGCCCACCCCCCCCCCCCACCAACACACACACACCTGTGAACAAATCATGCCGACAGATGGAGAAGGTGGGCAAGACCCCATCCTGTACATGTTTCCCAAACCCCCTCGTCTCCTGTGTCTCCCGGCCACCCCGCTGTTTCGACAAAGGAGCGAGGGAGAAAAGGAAAGAAAAACCCCCCAAATGGAAGCAAGTTAGACCCCGTCCCCCTTTTGAAAAATACAAACTCGACAGACGAGCGGCCGCGGCACCTCTCCGCCGGCTGATCCCATCAGACCCGACAGGTGACCGACGTCTGGTTTCGCAGAGCGAGTTCATCTTGTCTCTATTCTGAGGGACACCGGTCGATAAAAGCGCCGCTTCACCAGCGGAGCTGGACTCGCAGTCCAGTTCACACTGGAGGAGGGGAGTTTGTTCGCTCGAACGCGTCCGGGGCCGGGTTTCCCGGTTCAGAGCAGCGGGGGGGGGGGGGGGGGAGAAGTAGAATTCATCTGTAATCCAGTCGTGACGTCACCGACCCGCCGAGCGCCCGGGTCACTTCGGAGCCGAACAGGGGCAGGCCGGGTATCGAGCGAGGGGGAAGGAGGTTCTGCAGGCCCGCGGCATGACTTCTCCAGCCCTGTCATGTTGTCTGCCTCTTCAGGGGGGGGGGCCGGGGACCGCCTGTATTGACGCAGGGGCTCCACCTATACTCTTTTTATCGAGCAGGGGCGAAAGCTTCACGGTCTCTGGTGATGCGGCCGTTCTGGCAACACGAATTATTGCCACTGGGGCCCCGTCTACAGCAGGACTAGACACAGCCTAGCCACTAGATAAATTAAGGTTTGCCTGTGATAAAACACAGAAAGCCAGGAGGTAAAACCTATTTTGGGGGTTTAAAACGTTCGAACCACAACGAAAAAAGGAGCAAAGAGAGCTACTTTCTAAGCCGGGGCCTAGCTATGATAAGCAATATGGCCGTTAAAGCGACAGGCGTTACGTGTCATATTGACGATAGCAAGTGGGAATTGGGGGTCAGAGCACCCAGACAGCATCCGGATGTGGGCCCACTTCGGGCAGTGATGCGGCACTGATGGCCTCCTTCTGGCCCTGACAAAACGGATGTGAGCCTGAAGTGGCCCACATGTATAACAGCAAATATGGCCCAAATATGCCAAATGACATGTGGGCCTTTTCTGGCAAAGGTCCAGTGCTCTCGCCCACATGTGATCTGGATGTGACCCTGAAGTGGCCCGTGTGTTAAATGGTGAATATGGCCCAAGTATCACAAAACAAATATGGGTCACCCCGGGCAAATATGTGGCACGTGCAGCATTGCTATGGCTTGGTTCTGACCCAGATCTGGCAACCAGGGGCGGACCACCCAAGTGCCGTCATTCCAAGTGGCATGCGGGCCGGATGAAAGTGTCGGGTCTGGGACGGGTCCGGGCCACAATTTTGCTATCTGGGCAAAGAGCCGTTAGGATGGGACGTCCTCCCTCACTGTGCAGCTCTGCAGCCCTGCTGAACCACAGGTGAACTGGTCTGCTGCATGCTTCTTACTTCAGACAGGCAGTGTTATACCCGCCAAGGACGTCAGCACTGAGGACTAGAGACAAGTGTAGGACAGAGGGTTGGCAGGATAAATTAAAAAAAATACCCAACACTCCAAAACTCCCAAATTAATCCACAAGGCAAACCACTGAGCAGATGCCAACAGCAGCATTAGTCACGGAGGCTCCACTACCAAGTCTCAATAGACGCGTTTCGCTCGTCTGACCAAAGCGAGATCTGGGGGGGGGGGGGGGGACGCTCATTTCGATGAGACGCGGATCTCACCCGTCCTCCTCTGAATACACACACACACGCAAGCCGGTCGCGCTGTCGTCCTTTAATTCTGACCGCTTGTGCCAAGTGTTTGATGGAGATTTCCATGCCGGTGCACTCTCCAGGGCCAGCAGCCATGGCCACCAACTCTCCAGGGCCAGCAGCCATGGCCACTCACTCTCCAGGGCCAGCAGCCATGGCTACTCACTCTCCGGGGCCAGCAGCCATGGCCACTCACTCTCCAGGGCCAGCAGCCATGGCTACTCACTCTCCAGGGCCAGCAGACATGGCCACTCACTCTCCAGGCCAGCAGCCGTGGCCACTCACTCTCCAGGCCAGCAGCCGTGGCCACTCACTCTCCAGGCCAGCAGCCATGGCCACTCACTCTCCAGGGCCAGCAGCCATGGCCAGGCTAGCAGCCATGGCCACTCGCTCTCCACGGCCAGCAGCCATGGCCACTCACTCTCCAGGCCAGCAGCCGTGGCCACTCACTCTCCAGGCCAGCAGCCATGGCCACTCACTCTCCAGGGCCAGCAGCCATGGCCACTCACTCTCCAGACCAGCAGCCATGGCCACTCACTCTACAGGGCCAGCAGCCATGGCCACTCACTCCCCAGGGCCAGCAGCCATGGCCAGGCTAGCAGCCATGGCCACTCGCTCTCCACGGCCAGCAGCCATGGCCACTCACTCTCCGGCTCACTCTCCAGGCTAGCAGCCATGGCCACTCACTCTCCAGGCTAGCAGCCATGGCCACTCACTCTCCGGGGCCAGCAGCCGTGGCCACTCACTCTCCAGGGCCAGCAGCCGTGGCCACTCACTCTCCAGGGCCAGCAGCCGTGGCCACTCACTCTCCAGGCTAGCAGCCATGGCCACTCACTCTCCAGGGCCAGCAGCCGTGGCCACTCAGTGATGTCAGGTTGCGCCATGATATAGCAAAAAAAGAAGAACCGGCACTGTCAAGTGTGCGGGGATCCCTGCACGGTGCAGAAGGGTGCAGACGGCTGGGTCAGCAGTCACCATGAGGCAGGGCCCGGGGTAAACCCGAGTACCTGCCGGTCATAGTGACAGGGAGCTGGGAGAGGAGGAGGGGGGGGGGGGGTAACGCCGCGGCGCAGCTGGATGTGACAAACGGCAAGTCCACGTCCGGGGAGGGGGGGGTCGGTGGTCCACCGGTCTAGCGGTGGTTCTCTTTAAAGTTTAAAGGGACCCCCCGACGCGCGTCTTACCTCGGAATGCAGCTCGGCGACGACCCGTCTATCTCCCACGTAGCGAACAGGTTCATGGGGACGGGTCTGTTGAGAGCCCCGCTCCCCGGGAAGCTCAGCCGGCCGCTTCTCTCCGCCATGGTCCCGGCCCGACGATGCCCGCCTCGCGCCGCTGTCGCGCGTAAACACCGGAGCTTCGCTGGCTCGGGCGAGTCTCGCACCCGCACCCGCACCCGCCCCCGCCGGCCGCGCGTCGACAGGTCTGCCTGCCCGGCTCGCCCCTTTTTGCGCGTGCACACGAGGAGCGCAGCGCTCGAAGGGCGGGGGGGGGGGGCGCGCTCGTTTCCGCGGCTGCTAGAGTTCGGAGAGTCCCGCGGTGGAGGAGGGGGAGGAGGAGGAGATGGGGAGAGGGGAGGAGGAGGAGATGGGGAGGGGTAAAAAAGCTGCAGTGTGAAAAGGAGCGAGTGGAGCGTCGCTGTTGCTCGTTGTGCCGGGCATGCACCCCCCCCCGACCCCGGCCCCCCCCGCCCGGAAACTACGTCACGTCCACTGTCGTCGCAGTCCTGCACTTTCTCCCCTTTCGGGAGCAAACGCGGCTGCAGGGTTTCGGCCAAATTATACCGCAGGGACGGAATCAATGTTGCGCGGCTGCGCTTGCTGAGGCTGCTCGGCTGTGTGCAAAAAACTGGATGTCACTTAATGGATCCCTGCTTATAAATTCGGATAAGACCGAGAGGACGCTACAGTCACTCCACCCTCCCCCCCCCCCCATGGCTGCTGGGATAGGCTCCGGCATCTCTACTTTTGTGCAGAGGTGTAAAAACCCGGTCCAGAAAGTACAAAACCCTAACCGTGTCTTTGCTCCATCCATGTATTAAACGGCTGATTTGGGAAACCAGTCAGTGCAATCTGACGGTTTAGTACATGGGTGGAGTAAAGACACGGTTAGGGTTTTTACATTCTGGACCGGGTTTTTACACCTCTTCTTTGCGTGAACCAGCGTTGATTTAGCGACGCGCGGTCTTCTTACTCGCCTTTCTATTTTAGCGAGTTAGATCAACCGCCCTACGGCCGACACTGCCACCGTGTGGCAGACCAGAGACTAGCGTCGACGAGCGGCCGTACGGTACCGCGGCACGCCCCGTTTAGTGACGCGGCACGCCCCCCGCGGGCGCGCTCGCCCCTTCAGAGACGGCACTTCATCCGTGGGTCGTTTTTATGGTTTGTTTTGTGTGTGTGTGTGTGTGTGGGGTGTCTAACAGTGCGGTGGGTCGCCGGTATTTTGAGAAACTTTATTTTGAACTCACACCCATCCAGAAACACCACCTTGTTTTATTGTATATGCACAAAATTCAGGGGGGGGGGGGGGTTGGAACATCAACGTTATTGCAAGGGAAAAGAGCATTTCGCCTGCAGAAACCTCTTCAGCTTCATGTGGAGCATCTTCAACCTGGATCAGCGTTCACCTCCAAACAAGCCTCGGTCCAAAGAGCTGACAAGCGGTTACAATCTGGGAAATCAAATCATTAGCAACGGAAGGTGCTGATACTTTTAGCTTCTAAAACTAGCCACTTGAAACTTGTCCCGGACAAGGGCGACGTATCATTTCAACTAACCAACAAGCCCAACTAAACACAAACTGCTTTTCATGTATGCATTGAGATGGTCACACGACAGGATTGACGCGCTCGTGTAGAAGCAATCGTGGTACCTTGCAAGAGGCGAAATCACAGTATTACAGCAGCGCCGTCAAATTGGCAATAAAAACAAAAAGATAAGAGAGGAGAACTCAAGTGAAATCAAGCCCCCCTCATCTACAATCGACACTGAAGACTAGCAAAGCGTACGGGTGCGGATGGAATCACGTGGCTCTTGTTATACTATACCCCACATTGTGCAGCTCTTTTACGTCACCTGCAATCTCGTCACACTGGAAACATGAAGCTCATTCACAGGAGGTGTTACCTATGACATAACAGACAACGCTAACCTATCGAAAGTGTTTCTGACCAATCTCTGCATTTCAACAAAATTATGGAAGGTTTCCAGGAGGCATTCATAAATCATGAAGTAGCAAAAAAAAAAAAAAGTATCAAAAACTCATTACGTTGGAAGCACATCCAGGAGCATCTAGGAATTAGAATATAAACTGTGACCAACAATCTATTTGAAAACAGAACCAATCATAAAGGAGACCCCCTCTCCTTCCATTAGAAATGACCTGGCCATCACACAGGCTTGTGACCAAAGGACATGGTCTCGTATAGTGTCAGTCCTATAAACGGCGTAGATGGGGCTCAGTGCTGACTTTCCACCGAAGCGGATCGAGATCTGGACCTGGACTGTTTCTTGTAAGCAGGGGCTGGTGAGCGGGACTTGGAGCGAGATGGAGAGCGGGACGGGGATCTTGCCGTCTTGCCCCCGCCTGGAGCTTTCTTCTCCGGGGTGCGGCTGCCAGACTTGGAGCGGCTCCTGGAGCGGCTCCTGGAGCGGGAGGAGCTGCGAGACCGAGATCTGCTCTTGCTTTGGCTGTTTGGGAGGAGAGAGGAAGGACTTCGTATTTAAAACAAAAAACAAAATCTGAACCTTTCTTTGAGCAAAAGAAATAACTAAATATGGTTTACATAAGTACATTTCAAAGGGATCTTAACTGGCTGACTTGAAAAAGTGTGTGTGTGTGTGTGTGTGTGTGTGGGCGGGGGGGTGAACGAGGCTGTCGGTGTCTTATTCTAAAGGTGAAACATTACATTAAGCACCAGCATCTCAGACCAAAACAAAAACAAACGTACCCCCCCCTTTCTTGGCTATTTTGTTTGTTTGAATTTTTTTTTTTTTACAGTAGTTATTTTATTAACATTATTAACGTATTCAGCTTGGTAAGGAGCTATTTCTTCTATCTGCTGAGTGACCTAAATCCATATAATGTAATTATTAGCTTCTAACTATCCTGCTAATGCTAGCTACCCCACATGCACTCACATGCACACGCTCACCGTCGCTGCTCAGGATGCCATTACTCCACTATCTCTTTACATAGCAAGTAGGTGTCTGTTGCTACAGTAATGTAGTAAAGCTCACACATGCAGCACCTTTACGGCTGCCCTTCCCCGCCATGTATTACAACATACCTTATGTGTTTGTCAAATGGGCCAAAAAGGATGTGTTGCCCAAACTCAACTCTACCCCACACAGGGTTAATGATTTATAACAGAAATAAAATGCTTACCCATGTTGCAGGAAGTTCGCTCTTACTATAACACAAAGCCATAACAAAAACCCCAAAAAACCAACGGGAGTAATGTTTAAGAGTGACAAAAACAGCTAACCTCCTCCCGTGATCCTCGAAGATCTTCAACTTGCGTCCGTTCAAGTCTGTTCCATCAAGTTTGGATATGGCGTTCTTCATATCACTGCGAGATGAAAACTCAACCACCCTGTTGGTACACAGAATACATTTCAACCAAACATCCAACCTAACAAAAACAAACTCAAAAAAAGATGAGTTTGCAAGTCTTGTCGTGCTTCATTGTGGGGACCCAAGAAACCCCGAGGAAAGATAAGAGGGCAACAGCAATGGACAAGAGAAGGAGACAAAGTTCCGGATGAACAACGAGAACTCACCCTTCATTTTTGTTGGTTCTATGAGCATCCACAAAGGTGACATCTCCAACTTTTCTCATCAGGTCTTTTAGGTCCTGTGTCGAAGCACGAGTGGAATTAGTGATGGTGAACACAAAGCAGCAAGCCGGTGAGAGCCTTTTTTTTTTTTTTTCTTCAGACTTGGAGCGAGAGATCTGAATAGGCAACATGAAACCAACACTCCCTACCCGTTTGTTGGCTCATCTAACGCCATCTTTTCACAGCATGACAATGTCTACCATAAACCTTTATTTCAAGGGAGGTGTGTGTTAACAGGATTCCTCACTCAAAAGGGTTTGGGGAAACGTGGACAACCATTTCCTGTGACCCAAGAGAACAATGGCTAATGAGCTCATTAACTGGTTCCTTGAAGTCGCACGTTTTGAAAAAAAAAAGAAAAAAGAAAAAAAGGGGAGCCTTATGGGCACAGAATATTCTCTATAGTTGCCACTGACAAAACTACCTTACTAGTGAAGTATTAGGCCTATACTTGCAATTACAGACTGAGTAATGTACAACAAATGTTTATATACATCTACTGGGAGGGGCTGTAAAAAAAAAAAAAGGCTAAATTTAGAGGAACAATAGAATTCAACATAGCTGAGACTTTTATTTGGTTCATGTGGCCTATCAAAACTGACTGTTGCTCAATATGGGCTCACAGCAACTACAATGACTACAAAATGTGACCACCCCCTTTTTTCTGCCCATATGAGAATGTAAAATCTCCTCCCACTTACCACCCAACCCCTTACAAACCAAATCACATGAGTTTTATGCTACTTACCATTCCAAACCCAGGGAGATATTAGATTAGAGCCACTTGTCCAAATACCAAATCGGAACCAATGTAGTGTTAAGCCCTTGAGAAACGACCTCGGCCTTGACTCCGAATCCGGCCTCCACAAGTAAGGAACCACCCGTGAGAGAGAGCAAGTGGTAGGGAGGGGGTGTGTACGCCCAACTCAACACCCCAGAGCTCCATCAGCAACAGAAAAAGACCCAAACCCGAGGGAGCGTAGGGGGGATTACAGCAGTCGGAGATGCCAGACCACAGAACCTCCAGACTGTGGCTACGGACCTCCTAAGGCTACTGTATCCTGCGCTAGACCACTTTCACCCGCTACGGGGCCCAGCCAAGACTTAGACCAGCGGCAACTGCGTGTGAGGAGAGGCACCAAAATGGACACTATTCAGAACAGCAACCAGCAGAGGGTGCTATGCACTCCAGACCCCTCCAAAGAGGGTGTGCATGCAACTCCGTTTAAAGGAAACCATATCAGAGCAGCTGTTAAATTCTTTTTTTTTTTTTTGAAAAGTCAAATGTTCTTGGTTAGAATATCCATCTGTGTTAACACAGCCTTCTCTACTAATTAGTCAATGGAGGTTAAATTAAAACAAAGATTGGGCTTGCTATTCTATATTAACCAATTAACTAGGTAAGGAGAACAATTTTTTCTGATAAATTGACTATAGACTAGGGGTCGCTCAAATGAAAACTGTTTCAACAACAAAAAAAATCCATTTCAGAAATGGTTGGTATATCAACAGTATAATCTTCCACTATATGAGCAAACAAAGGGAGCGCATCTCTCACCTGCCAGCTGATACGTGAGGAGAGGTTTTCTACAATCAGTCTGTGTTCTGTCCGTACAGGAGGGCCGTACCTGTGTTAAGGGGTCAAAGTAAGACAATTAAGCACAACACTTCCAGGTTAATAGATACAAGGAAGATCTCGACCGCGCCTTAAGGGGACAGATGGATCTGTGCACCGCAGTTTGTAAAACTGTAGTCAAGCTAGAAAGCAGGCGGTTTACCATAATCTGTCGTAACCTGCATCTTCACAACAAAGTCATTGATAGTGTGGCCAGTTTCCTGTTTCTAATTTTGCATTTATTTTTCTAGGCCGCTCCTCATTCGCCTGAGAGCTGTGTCAGTATCCGACTTCAAGAGGTGAACGGAACAGCTCTCATCTAGAAAATGCTACAGGCATTGACTTGGCTTACCTCCGCTTTCAAATTCGGTCACATTTCAGACTAAAGCTGCGCAAGGAAGTTTCTTAATTGCAAGAAAAATCGAGGATCTTCCTACTTCCTCATTGGGTTCAAGGTAATTATTACTTTTGAGCAAACAGGTTGACCCATTCTTCCTGTGCTGTTGGGTGGAACGCATGGTGTAATGGTCACAGTAAAGTGTCTTCGAATCAATGCCTTCAGATAACCGGCGTCCCCCCGCCCAACAAAAACAAAATGATCACCAATGACGACAAGAAGATGAGTTTTTATGACAGGTCTCTGTTCGCTGGAGATTAAGATAAGGCAACCCTATATCAGTGTTGTGAGGTAGTATGCAAAGCTGGTTTATCTAATCCTGTTTTAGCATTTCAAAAATAAAACAAAGCAATCAATCTGAAACGGTTGTGTCAAGATAATTATTCACAACAGTAAGTGATCTAAGACAACTGAGCTGAGACTGAGTAAAAATATTTTGTGACTAATAGATGGGAAATTACAGATACATAACATATGGATTAGAGTACACAGAAATGAATATATGAACGACCAGACACCCAACCAAATAACACTAGTTGTGCTAATGATCAGGATTTTTTCGGAAAGGGGCACTTACTTATTTTCTTAAGCATCTTTAACACTAGAACGACGGGGATTTCACTCCTACCTAAAACGACCATGGGTGGTCAAAATGACCGCCAGTTTTTAAACTCTATATTCTGTCAAGATAGATACCCAATTGAGATATCAATGCATTACATGTGTTAGTATGTCTGTTAAGAAACAGACACCAAAATTACAATTTTAATAACTTTAATACTATTTTTAAACAATTTAAAATGGCCGCTGTCCAACACCTGTAAATACTGCAATGCCTTGGTGGTAGTCATGGTGCGTCTGTAACGGCGTCTGTAACCAGACATGTTGGCAATAATCAAAAATCAAGTTTAGACTATTACTTTTCACTGGAGAACGCTAGCGTGTTTCTAGGACAGAGCAACGAACTTCATGAAGGAAATGACGCGACCAACACACGTCATTCATAGTGACATGACGTGCACGATCACACGCAAATTACGAGCGGTTGCTCATGGCCATTTTAGGTAGATCTTATCACAGCTTTTTTTGTGTAATTGATCTAAAACTAATTTTAAATGCTAATATATGCAATTTTAGGAGAATTCAGGGAGCGGCAGGTCTGTGTCTTTTTTCCCTCCACAAAGTTATGAAACTTTGAAAATCCAAAACTGTCATAATGATCGTCTTGGTCGTTCTAGTGTTAACTGTACTGAAACATCTGCAGAGGGTTTATATATTAAATGTGCGTGGCCAAACCTAAGGTGAGGCTCAGTACCTGGATGAACTGCTGCGAGACTGGCGATGACTGCTGAATCGTGGTGAAAAACGCCCCATACCAGGACCACCACCTCTTCCTCTCCTGGAGCGAGCATGCTCAATGGTTACCCTGGAGAAAATAAAAAGCGGGAATAACTACGTTAATTGTTAAAAGAAGGACTTGGTGTAATAGATCCAATCTAGAAGATTACGTACAGGATTAGTATTGTCCTTGTTGGGAAACCTCTTTTCTAACTTAGATAATAATCATACGGCTTGGCCGTGTCGTGTATGCCACCACAAAATAAATAAAATTCACCATTTTATATCCTAAGGTAGACATTTAACCTGTTGCTCTAACTGTTGTCCTAGGCTGCTGAATTCAACCACTCTTGTTACATGAGCTCAATAGTGGGGCCCGATGACCTACATCACAGAGGTGGGGGACTAGTGTAACATGACTTGAGCCAGAGTTCAATCCTGAATCTAATGACTTGACAAAAACACATGATTTGTCTTGACTTGGCATTCATTACTTGAGACTTGATGTGGATTTCAGACAGACGCCTCAAAAGGACTTGACTCTCTCTAAAACGTTTGCATTTTACTTTTTTCATCTATCAGCATTTGTGATGGCCAGCTTTAAGGTTACATTGCACGTAGAGAGCCTAGCTATCCATGTCTATTTAGGGAGCTTGAACTAACCCCCCCTCCCCCCATTTTGCACAAATAAAGAAAATCAAACATCGGGATTTTACAAAATAAAGCACTTTTTATTGAAAGTAACCACTGGTTTTAATGGTAAAAATAAAACAACATGCAATGACCGCTGTCTTTGATTGCATTTGATGGGGAAATTATTAGATCACAGGGATTCCCAAAGTGGGGTGCTCAAGCTGCCTCTAGTGCAGGGATATGCAACATGATCCAGAAAGGGCCGGTGTGGGTGCAGGTTCCAACCAAGCAGTTACAATTCTATTAGTCAACCAATAGTCTTGTTCCAACTAAGCAGTTACACAGCTGAATTTATTATTAATAATAATAATGGATTACATTAGTCAACCAATAGTCTTGTTCCAATCAAGCAGTTACACACCTGATTCTATTAGTCAACCAATGGTCTTTGCTAAGGACCTTGATTTGTGGACTCAGGTGTGTAACTGCTTGGTCGGAACAAAGACCTGCACCCACACTGGCCCTTCCTGGATCATATTCCCCATCCCTGCTCTAGGAGGTACATGAGAGGAAAAATGTGTGCAACTTTATTGCAATTTGATTCAAACTAATGGTGTTCTAATTCCCATAACCGTTATATTAGGTATCGTTAATTATAATTTAAACATAATTAATTTTTCTTTAATACAGCTGAAAATAAGAGCATTTTCCTCCATCTTCTCATGATGGGCCTATCTACCTCTGAGCCTGTGCGTGTGTCCTTGCCTTGTAACCATCCTCTTTGCTCTTTAAAAGTGACTGCTTGTGCACAACTTTGCTGCAATTCATTGAAACTTTGTTGCGGTGAAGTTTGTTCCATTCGAATGTGAATGGCTGCAATCTCGACTTGTACATGATTAAACTTGATACCTTTAATGCAGCTACGAATAAAGGATTCTGATTCTGAAATAGGCCTGTTTTTTGGGTTTTTTTTTAAAAGGTATGGGGGATTGGGGGTGCATCCGCCTCGTCTGGACGTAGAGAGGGGTATGTTGCCTACAAATTTGGGGCCCACTGAGATGATTCAAATTTTAGATGATTTGAGTTTTTTTTGCTTCACTTTTGGCAGGGGACTCTACAGTTTGTTCTGAACACCGACTCGTGACTTGATTTGAAGGTTTATACTTGAGCCTTGCTTGTGACTTACCCATACCTCTGCCACACATCACGCCAAACTGATCCATACCTTTCACTGCACAGCTCTTTCCCGTTCAGCTCATACACCGCATCATCTGCATCTCTGTGGTCGTCAAATTCCTAGCAAAAGCAAGGGATTTGGTCAAGGCAAAAAGCAAGGAAACAAGGGGGCTGGTAGTTTAACCCTGAAGGGGGCCAACAGCCCGTATCAGTGGCATTTCGGTAGCAGAACCCACCACAAAGCCAAAGCCGTTTTTCAGGTTTATCTCCCGGATTCGCCCGTAGCCCTTGAAGAACTTCTCCACGTCCCTCTCTCTGGCGTGGGGGCTCAGACGGCCGATGAAAACACGACACCCGCTCATTGTTAGCTGCAAAGACAACAAAACGGTTTAGTAAACCCAAGCTGGTGCGTTAGCTAACACGCCGGCTGTGCTTGTGAGACTTTAGCCAATACGGAATAACGCCTAGCTAGCACTCCCGTTTGCTGTAAGAGAGAAGGTAGCGTTAGCTAGCTAGCTAGCGTTAGCTTGATTCTTCCGACTTTTGCTCACGAACAAAATCATTTCCCTGTTAATGGCCCCCAAAACCATATTATGTGTATATATGTATATATATATCAACTATCTCGACGTTTGACCAGTAAAACGGTGTAATCTCGAGTATATCAAGGATCCCACCTCAATTTTTCCGACCGTGTGCGCTCGCAAAGTGTCCCTGCCTCGATCAAAATGGCGAGATGGGGCAAAGTGCACGAGACGTCACGTCAGCGCGTGGAAAACGGAAGCGGAAATGCCGGGCGGCGCGTTGCCAGTTCGGTGGCAAACCCCCACGGGTCCGCTGTCCGAGTTGCAGTTACTCGTTGGTAAATTGGCTGGACTACGTGATGCGTTGGGCCCCAATAAGCGTATTAAAAATGTGTGGTATTCATTATAAATTAATTGGTGTTTTCTGAAAATGAAAGGACCGTTAAAAACGGCGTCCCCCCCCCCGGGGGCTCTGAGCTCCTCTAAAAAGGGGGTGCAGCGCATATCTGGCAACTCATAGAAACGCGCGTTGAAACCGGTGCGACTGGAAATGTTGTTCGACGTACAACAAATATATATATAGAAAACATACCGAAGCTTTATAACGAAGCAGTTTTATCGTATCAATCATTAAAATGTTGCTGTTTTTTACCTTCCATTTTGTTGACTTGTGTTATTCTTCCCATATGTGTTTATAATCATGCTTATAATACTGGCATTAGCAAGGGTATTGAAATCCTATTTTCCCCCCCCTCAGCCATGTAATGACATTCAAAAGGAGCAAAGACGTGTATGAATACCTTGTCTCTTTATTCTAATACGGTGACAGTCTTAAAACTGGCTTAGATTAGGAAATGACTTGCAAGGTTAAGGTTGACTCAATACAATAGAAAAAGAATCTGTCTGGTCTGTTCTGCACAACAAACCAGCACTGATTTACTGGTCACTGCACAGCCCATTGCAACTCAAAATAGAAATACAGAATAATGCAACAATTAAACAATCTAAACAAAGCACGCACAGTGAAATGTAACACTGTGCAATCTGTGTAGAAAATAAATACGTACAATTTGTTTAGAAATATAAACATGAAGTCAAATCAGATTAATTTGCACTTTTGACTCTTGTCAAGGTGGTAAATTGGACTTCGACGACAGTTGATGTCTTCAGGTCATGATCTCCTTCCTGAGAGAGGGCTGGGCTGGGTGACCCTCCATAAAAAACATTACAGTAAGAAAACACCTTGAGAAATAGGAGGTGCCATGAGATCAAAATGAGGCATGAGCTCTTAAAGGGAGCTGTATGCGTTTGCTTTTAAGTGAAAGCAACACGTTGACTTGTATTGAGGTCAGTGAAACTACAGGTCGCCCGCTCTTATCTTCAGCACTGTCATAATCATCATCATCATCTGTTCAGCAGGAAAGCAAATGCAGTGTTTCACAACCTCGAATGATAAATGTGCTAAAATAACCCACAGTAACAACATTATCCTGGTACTCCCAATTTCTTATTTACCACGCCTGTTCATGAGATCTGATTCAAACCCAAGGTCACACTAGTTGGGAAAGATACACTTTTTTTTTTATCAAGTCTGTTCATGTTCATGTATCATTTGCTTAAGAAGGTTATGTGTCCCTAAACATGAAACGGTTCCATTTACAACTGAGTTGATTCATACTTGGAGGGGTGAACTCAGTGACTGATGGAAAGTTATGAGTTGCAGTGCCAATTTTGATTTTAACTATTTCTGGCAGCTCGGTCTGTATTGAGGAACACTCAACATGTCTCCATGACAAGAGACAGCAGAGAAGATCTGATGCTGCACCAACACAAACGCTCCACAGAGAAGGTTAACAGGGCACGTACGCTATTCTGTAGAGGGTATATTTCCTAGTTTAAAAGTCAGTAGCACTGTCATAATAAAAAGATCATTTATATACAAAAGTTTAGAGAAACATTACATTAGTTATCAAAGCATTCATTGTCAATGGAGCAGTTTGGTTCTCTGTCACAAGCTTAGAAATAAAGTTAGCATTTTTCACAAGTAGGGACTAGTCTGGCAGAGGTCATATAGGGCAATAGTATTTTCCTTTAACATAATCTGATTACAATTATTGATAGAGTGAGCTAAATATTACACGGGTAACTAATTTCAAGTTTACAGTCCAGGAATAAGTCAAAATATAAATAAATTGACTCAAAAATGGAATACCTCACAGTTATATAATAGATGTGGGGTCTCAACTTGGTTTGGAAGTTCTTTTTTTTGTTTTTGTTTTTGTGGTTAAATTCTACCAACTTGTCAAGTTTTATGAGTGCAGAATTGACTCAAGGAAATAAAACAAACAAACCCCTAACGTACCTAAAATGGCCAAAGCAAACAACTAAAGCTCCACACAGAGAAAGCAAATGTGCCAACATCAACCAAAGGCCACAGAGAGGTTGTTGAACTATGTCTTGAAATCTAACAGGAGAAGAAAAAAAAACACTCCACTAGCAGTCATCTCAGGTATCTATTCTACAAAAGCAGCTCTGCAGTTCAGGGCAGGGAAGAAGGCTGGCAGAGGTTTTTTTCAGAGTTCGTGGAAAAAGACTAGTGCTGCTGTACTACAAACCCTCCGACTACCAGTCACTGTTGTGTAGTCTGAGCTGCACGTCACTGCTGCCCTCTCAGACTGAGGCTTTTGTTTTCTGTGGCCTCTCAGTGTATGTGTGTGTGTGTGTGTGTGTGTGTCAAGACCCCAAGTCTCCAACAGGAAGAAGACTTTTTTTCCCCCCTTCCTCTTTACGAAGAGGACAAACATCATGAGGTCAGGTGGTTGTTTAAGCCTAAAAACGCCACAGTAACCACTGCGGCGGTGGCCGACGGGTCCAGAGTTTGGAGGTTGTTGCGTTTCAGAGGGGCCGTTTGGGCCTTTTTCGTCCGGGGGCTCGAGCTCAGACCCGCGTGTGGCGACAGCTGTGCGAGGAGCAGTGGCCCGCGGCGGCGGCGGCCCCCGACGGAGAGGAGGGCTCCTCGTCGCTGCCGGATTCGTGTGGCTCGTCTTTGTGGAGCCCGAGACTGATGTGGCTCTGGAGGGCGGCGGGGGTCAGCCACTCCTTGGGGAGGCAGCTCTGCAGGAAAGGAATGCAGGAACTGAAGTACGCCAGCCGGTTGACCCAGCGAGGGATTTCGCGTCCGCACAGCAGCTGAAACGAAAGCCGGGGTACAACGGTAACGACGTCGTCAGGGGAGGAAAAGGTTTCGGATCATATATAGGCCTCACGCAGTCACTAAAACTGCTGTCATTCTGTAACTCTCGCAGGTGGCGCCACACATTTCTGCAGATTCCCACAGTCATCACAGGAAGCTTGGAAAAACGGTGTTAACAGGAGGTATGACAGAATTATCAGACGACTTATTTGCAAGAATAAAAGGACATTATACCTGCAGATATGCAGATGTATGAAAGTGTAGGTTTAGGCCTTGTTACACAACCCCCCCCCCCTGATTTTTCCCCTCTTTTTGTTCCCAATTGTATCCGGCCAATTACCCCGCTCTCCCCCCCCGGCTGATCCGGGGAGGGCTGCAGACTACCACATGCCTCCTCTGATACATGTGGAGTCGCCAGCCGCTTCTTCTCACCTGACAGTGAGGAGTTTCGCCAGGGGGACGTAGCACGTGGGAGGATCACGCCATCTCCCCAGTTCCCCCTCCCCACCGAACAGGCGACCAGAGGCGGCGCTAGTGCAGCGACCAACACATACCCACATCCGGCTTCCCACCCACAGACACAGCCAATCGCTTCTGTAGGGACGCCTGACCAAGCCGGCGGTAGCACGGGGACTCGAACCGGCGGGTGGCAGGCAACGGAATAGACCGCCACGCTACCCGGACGCCCCTCATTACACACTTTTAATGGTAAGTGTGAATGTAGGCATAATACTTTCCCTCGTGGCCGTATTAGGACCCTTGTCAAATACAAATGATCTTGTTGTTTATCGTCTGGATTGTTTCCTTCCATCTGAATCTTATTTTTGTACATTTCAGGAGGGGGGGGGGGGGAACATAACAACACCAAGAAAACCTTGATCCCACAGATACCGGCTTTCTCCCCAGACTGACCTCAGACAGCGAGGAGGAGAAATGGTTGCAGTTTTTGTGCATTAGATGGTAGGCGTTCCCCTTGAACTCTCTGCCTAATTCCTCCATGATCTTGTCTATGTCCTCCTCCGTAAAGTCCGTCGTGCCCAAAGCTATGGCCTCCCTGTTGGAAGACCGACAAAATTCACACGCCACTCATCCCGTTTCTCGCCCCACGTCAGAACATACCGTTTCGCGAGCGGCGCTCACTCACTTGAATTTGAAGGTCTCTCCTAGTTCGGCCGCACTCCCGGGGTTTATTTCAAAGATGCCGCTGAAGGGGTAGGGATGCCCCCCGTATGCAAATTCTAGATGGGAGGAGGGCAAAGATGCAAAAACACAGGCTGGTAATGATTTAAATGAGGGCCTTCTATAGCTCAACTGGATCCTGGAATGAACGGCTGGCCCACTGTGTGCATGTCACTAACCGTGACAGGCCCTGTATGGACCGCGGCATTACAGACCGTGGCAAAGGGCACTATGGACACACAGCGCGGGACAGAGTTCCTATGGCAGGCAGTGTTTGATTCAAAGCAGTTAAACCAAGTTTATTTTCCCTGAAAAATGTCATAAACAGCTTTTTCTACTTCAGACTTCATACTCATAACTGGTATTTGAGAAGTTGGCGACGGATGAGAACTCCTCAGAGGGCCTGTGCTGTGCTACACAACTGATGACGTCTCACTCATGGCCTATCACATGCATGCTCAATAATCCAGGTAAGAAACTGAAAGAAAGACCAACACGGGGGGGCCCCGGTTCGAATTCCCGTGTGTTACCTCCGGCTTGGTCGGGTGTCCCTACAGACACACTGGCCATGTCTGAGGGTGGGAAGCCGGATGTGGGTATGTGTCCCGGTCGCTGCACTAGCACCTCCTCTGCTCGGTCGGGGCGCCTGTTCAGTGGGGAGGGGGAACTGGGGGGAATAGCGTGATCCTCCCACGTGCTGCGTCCCCCTGGTGAAACTCCTCACTGTCAGGTGAAAAGAAGCGGCTGGCGACTCCACATGTATCGGAGGAGGCGTGTGGTAGTCTGCAGCCCTCCCGGGATCGGCAGAGGGGGTGGAGCAGAGACCGGGACGGCTCGGAAGGAGGAGTGGGGTAATTGGCCGGGTACCATTGGGGAGACAAAGGGGGGGGGGGGGATAGAAAATCACAGAAAGTTGAATCAGTTCATCTGGACACAACGTTGACAGAAATGTTTCGCCATCATCTAAGCGAGCTCTTCAGTCTCACCTGACTGCAGGTGTCCCCACCCTTACAAACAATACAGTGGCATAACGACCCAAGCCAACGATCGGTTTCATATGCAAATTGCCGTGAGCATTAACTAGAGTTACGATGGCCATGTGTGCTATTCACAGAGGATTTGGTAATCACAGCATTGTAAGATGGCGACAGATGTACTTTTAGCCCCCCCCCCTCGATTAGGGGGTGGTCGTTCCCTCTTCACATAGATGGGCTCTTTGACTCCCCGTTCAAACCAGCGTTCCTCCCTGTCAAGGATGTGCACATACTCATCATTGAAAGAGTGGCCACTGGCCTGTAGACGGTGTAGACGGTGTAGACGGTGTAGACTGTGTAGATGGTGTAGACTGTGGAGTCTTGGTCTGTGGAGTCCTGGTCTGACGTGTTAGCTCTCCTGTGTTGTGCCATCCTCTTGGCCAGCGTCTGTTTGGTTTCCCCGATGTATGACTCAAAGCAATCCGCCTGGCATTGTGCAAATCCATGATAGGGGGAACGCTGGTCCGAACGCTGAGAGTCAAAGAGGCCATCTATGTTAAGGGGGAACGACCATCCCTGAACTGGGGGTGGGGGAGTAAGACTACATCTGTCACCATCTTACAATGCTGTGATTGCAAACATTCCCAAATCCTCTGTGAATAGTACACATGGCCATTGATACTCTAGTTCAGCGTTTCCCAACCCAGTCCTCAAGGAACCCCTATCCTGCAGATTTTCGTTGTAACCCTGCATAGGTAGCCCTGCTTGTACTTACTCAACCAATCATCTCACAGTACTTAATTATGCAAGGTGTGCAAATCTGACATAATTCATTGCTGATTGGTTGAATAACTACAAACAGGTACCTATTCAGGGTTGCAAAGAAAATCTGCAGGATAGGGGTTCCTTGAGGACCGGGTTGGGAAACACTGCTCTAGTTAATGGTCAGGGTAATTTGCATATGAAACTGATCATTGTTGTGGGTCGTTATACCACTGTGTTGTTTATGAGGTTGGGGATACCTGCAGATACCTGAGATAGCTGGTCCCGGGTACGATGTTAAACTGCAACCGTCGGGTTGTCGGCGACTAAACTGGCACCCCCTACTTCAACCCTTGGGTTGTTTAGAGGAGGGTGTGTGGACACCCAGCAGGACTAAAAACAAAACCCGTCAAAGGGCGGATGAGTTCCTCTGTGAACCGATGGCCATCCATACCTGGAGAGGAGATAGGGACCACCAGGTACTCCCCCTACTGGAACACAATGAGGACTCAACCAGACTCCGTCACCATAAACGTTGGTAGAGACTCGCTGAGGCATCAGCTGTGCTCCTGTGACCTCCATAGATTACGGAACTGACGATGATGATGATGATGATGATACCTGCCATCAGCTGAGACTGAAGAGGTCACTTAGATGAGCGATGAAACGTATCTGTCAATAAACGTTGTGTCCAGATGAACTGATTCAACTTCCTGTGATTGTTTTACCTGGACTATTGAGCATGCATGAATACACTCCTCTACATCAGTGTTTCTCAACCCAGTCCTCAAGGACCCCCTGTCCTGCAGATTTTCTTTGCAACCCTGAATAGGTACCTGTTTGTAGTTATTCAACCAATCAGCAATGAATGTCAGAGTTTGCACACCTTGCATAATTAAGTGCTATGAGGTCATTGGTTGAGTAAGTACAAGCAGGGCCACCTACGCAGGGTTACATTGAAAATCTGCAGGATAGGGGCTCCTTGAGGACTGGTTTGAGAAACACTGCTCTACGTGACCTCTTCAGTCTCAGCTGACTGCAGGTGTCCCCACCCTTACAACAATACAGTGGCATAATGACCCAAAACAACAATCAGTTTCATATGTAAATAGGCACGACAAGTTAAACTCTAGTTAATGGTCAGGGTAATTTGCATATGAAACTGATTACTGTTTTGGGTCGTTATGCCACTGTATTGTTTATAAGGGTAGGGACACCTAACCTGGAGACACAACAGTCACCGCCGCAGCAGCTCCTCAACGGCGGCAGGACCACGGCCTGTGTTTCTACCACGCAAAGTTTGGACCCGAGGCCAAGGGGTGCCGACCTCCGTGCAGTTTCAGCGTGGCGGGAAACGCTGGGGCCGGCGCTCAGTATGTGCGTCGGCCAAACTGGCAGGCTGCTCTTCATCCATTTCTGGGCAGCGGTTCCTGTGCGACACGGGTGCACAGAGGAGTGCCCTGCCCGCCTCGAGAGTAGACATCCTGTCCTACGGATACCCCCCCCCCCCGCCATTGAAGCCACTAACGGCAGCCCCATCCGCACTTACAGCACTAGGTACGTGGAGCCCTCGGTACGGATTTCCTATGCGCCTGTTGGCTGCTGGTGGATGTTAAAAACCAAAAAAAAAGTTGAGACTGAAGAGGTCACTTAGATGGGTGACGAAACGTTTCTCTCAATCAATGTGGTGTCCAGACGAACTGATTCAACCTTCTTTGACCGATCACATGTATTTTATCACTTGAACTGATAAAAAATGGGCTTTGATATACTGAATTTAGGTTGCTTTTGCTTTTATAAAAGAAAGGTACAAATCCCTGCCTCACTAAAGGTGGTATTTTCAAGACCATGGCTTATTAGTATTTGATACTCGCAGAACTGATATTTCTGTTGGCTAGAAGCGTCTGACAGCCTGGGACCTATGACCCATGGTGTCTTCATGTGTACACACGATCACATCACACTAAGTGTAGCATGCTGAGGCCAGCATATCTGCACGAGTCCACACGTGACTGACACACGGCGAACTCTGTCCTTTGTCACAGGCATTATTAGGATCTGACCATGTTAAGACTTTCAGAAACTGGACTACATCCCTTCATAACAAAGGCCACTACTCCCTATTATTCAAATGACTCTGTCTGTCCCTGTAATGCGTGCAACACCTCCCCGAACCAAGAAAATGAAATTGGCAAAACAAGTCAACATATTATGCTGGGAGGCTAAACTCATGTTCTGAATGGTTAGACGTGTCAGTCATTCTCGAGTCGAGAGTGAACACATCATAATCCACTGCTGTCCAATTAACTATTCAAACCATCCACTGAGTTACCTGCGGTAATTGTTATACTTCGCAGACAACATAGTCACTGTGATTCTACATTAATTTTAAAAATCTATGTCTATATGAGTGTTGTGTCACACCTCCCCCCCCCACCCTTTTCTCTCCACCTGTATCCGGCCAATTACCCCACTCTTCTGAGCCGTCCCGGTCGCTGCTCCACCTCCTCTGCCGATCCGGGGAGGTCTGCAGAGCTGCCTCTTTTCACCCGACAGTGAGGCGATTCACCAGGGGGGACGTAGCGCGTGGGAGGATCACGCTATTCCCGCCAGTTCACCCTCCCCCCTCCGAAGAGGCACCCCGACCACCCAGTGCAGCGACCAGGACCCATACCCACATCCGGCTCCCCAACCGTGCATAACTGTAGTCCATCGACTTCCGGTTTCTACTGGAGCGGTCATACCAGTTTCCTATTTGTGGGCGTGTGCAATGCCTGCAAGATTTACCACGGATAAATGTCAATGACACGCACAGAATTGTCGACCAACTTTCACCTGCCCCCACCAGCAAACGGGTGAAAAGTGGACGTAACTTGAAACTTTCCACCCTTTTGCTGGTACAAACAGGAAACCGGTATGACCGCTGCAGTAGAAGCCAGACGTTAGCGGACTAGAGTGATGCACAGAGCCTGTAGGGACACCCAACCAAGCCAGGGTAACACGGGGACTCGAACCGCCGATCCCCGTGTTGGTAGGCAACGGAATAGACCGCTTCACCACTGGACGTCCCCGTGTGTTATTTTCTTCTTCTTCTTCTTCTTTTTGTTTTGTGAAGCACTGCTTCACCTGTTGTCTTTAAGGAATCTCCTTTGCTTTACTTCTATATTGCTCTCAAAACGCGCACGCACACACAGAAGCATGACAATGAAACACAACACACTATAACTAAGTTATGACTCAACACACACACACTAGAAACAGAAACATCGTAAGAAAAATAACAGAAGAGTTTCTTCCATCCTGCGGCCCTGACTTTACCTGAGGTGACCCTAGGCCGGCTTGCCTCCTGCGAATTCACTTTGTTAAACAGCTTCAACGTCACAGACATGGAGACCCCTCCATCTTACCTCTGCCATAGATCTCAATGCCTGAGTGGAAGACCCCGATGCCCAAAGTGGAGGTATATTCGTTTATCCAGTACTAGATGGAAGAGAGAAAGAGAGACATTGAGGAGGGAACACGGTAACAGTTATTTGGTCCAGAAAGAGTCCGTACTTGCTGACTGCCTCAGCCATGACACACCTGCAGTAGGGATTTTTAATCTCAGCAAGGTTTTTCCTAGTCGAAATAAAGTTTAGAAAATATCAAACGAAGAATCTACTCATATATTTTCGAAATGAGTGCGTGTGTGGTGTTAGTGTGTGTGTGTGTGGTGTTAGTGTGTGTGTGTGTGGTGTTAGTGTAGATAGCGGGACCGAAAACTGAAGCACTTATGATCCTAATTCTTTTTTGGAGGTGGTAGGTATTGTTCCAGAGAGTAAGGGGAAAATCCCAGAAAATTAAAATTATGCATAATTATGCATAATATGCAAAATATGCATTTTTCTAAAAATGGCTAAAAAAACACTTTTCTCGGCATTTCAGATGATTCTGAGCATCTTTGATTTTTTTTTTCACCTATATAGAAAAAAATTTCTGGGACTTAGAAATGTTTTGGCATTATGCAAAATATATGCATTTTTGCAAAAATGCACTTATTATCCTCATTTTGTTTGGGAGGTGGTAGGTATTGTTCCAGAGAGGACCAGAAAAATAGCAGAAAATTAAAATAATAAAATTATGCATAACTATGCAAAATATGCATTTTCTAAAAATGGCTAAAACCCCACTTTTATCGGCATTTCAGATGATTCTGAGCATCTTTGATTTTTTTTTTCCACCTATATAGAAAAAAATTTCTGGGACTTAGAAATGTTTTGGCATTATGCAAAATATATGCATTTTTGCAAAAATGCACTTATTATCCTCATTTTGTTTGGGAGGTGGTAGGTATTGTTCCAGAGAGGACCAGAAAAATAGCAGAAAAGTAAAATAATTATGCATAATTATGCAAAATGTGCATTTTCTAAAAATGGCTAAAAACCACTTTTCTCGGCATTTCGGATGATTCTGAGCATTTGGGGGGGGGGTTAGGGGCAGGGGGAAGGCGGTTGGCTGGCAGGATGAAGAGGAGGGAGATTTAGACGGGTGGATAACCAAACCGCCACATTGTAGCGGGGTTCTTCTAGTAAATGTATATAGTATGTATACATTATTTGCATTCACATATAGGGTGATACGTGCACCGAGTATTAAATCCGCCCCAGAAAACGGCTGTAAAACGACCAATGCAAGAAAGGGAACAAAACGAGTATTGTGACTTCCGGGTTTGTACATTTGCAACCGGTTATTTTCTTGCCCGGTGCGGGTTTCGATACGGGGCGTACTTCACCACAAGGCGACATCACTAACCGCTCGGCTAACGGACCCGTTAGCTAGGGGCTAACGTGTCTAATTAGTAGTTTATACATTCATAACTAAAATTAAAGTCCTAGCCCTTTTCCGAGATACTGTGATCAGGATGTATCAATAACAATATTCAACACAGCGATTTGAATAAATAACGTTTCATTTCACTTTTGGCATCATACATCGACGGTCGACCGTTTTAGACAAGAGGATGTGCTACATCAAATCAGCGTTTAAATTATGCCACTGTAAACTACTAAGACACGTTAGCCCCTAGCTAACGGGTCCGTTAGCCGAGCGGTTAGTGCCGTCAACTTGTGGTGCAGTACACCTCGTATCGAATCCCGCACCGGGCAAGAAAATAACCTGTTACACCAGTTGTTTAAATATTAATGCTGAAGACTGAAACTTTAATGTACTTCCAACTGTTAACGAAGCCAAAACAAACTCCCGCAGACAGGTTACTCTTACCTTTAGCGGACAGCAACCAGCTTGTTTAAGTGAGTATCTCAAACTTTGTCATACCAATATCCGTTTCATTGCCATCTATCCCTGACTACGGTACATTAGCAATGAATCCCTTTACTATCGGTTCATGAAGTGTTTACTTCTTTCTGGAAGCGTTTACATTTTTAAAAAAGAGTGTACAACACTGCTAGCCAAAAAAAAAGTCTAGCTTCGCGTATGACCATGACAGGAAGTGACGTATATAACGTCAGTCAGCACTGGTTGGTCCACCAGAGAAGATAAGGCGGAACTTCCTGTCTGGTGGCCCAACCAGAGAGGAAGACAGTCAATAGCGAAAGATCGTAATCTAACAAAAAAGGGGTCCAAGTCTTCGAGATCGCCTAATAACCTCTTTGATAATAAACCCTTTGGTGCAACACTTTCTTTTCCATCTCCATACTGAGCAACTGCACACATTTGGACCGACCATGCCATCGGAGCGTATATATTCTGGAGACTGGGGTTTCATGGTAGGAACACAAGACCCCCGACCCAACCCCCACAGCCCCATCTCCAACAACACCCATCCCCCCACCGAGGCTCCCTTGGCCTTCCGGACACCCCTGAGGAAAAGTGTTAAAAGCTACTCCACACACACCCTGCAGCTGTCTCCTATTAATAATAGAACAACCTGGCTGGCTGGGGGCGACACAATGAAAGTGCAATGAAATTAAATATCTCCCTCTTTTTACCAACAAAGCTCAGTCAGTATAACTGCGATGACCTCCACTTGTAACTGGCTGACTCCCGTGCATTCACATCTTAAATGCTACTGAACGTGTGGTACCCTTCATCCATACCTCAGTAGAAAACAAAAAAAATAGCACGGGGACAAACTTGCAGTTTTGTGCCTCTTGATAAAACGATTTCCCTTTGTGAGGCTTGGAGCGCCGAGTCCAAATCACGTTCTCGAATCCCTTTTCACGCATTGTTTGGCCTGTCTGTATCAAACTTCTGTAATATTGTCCCCTCCATTCTTCACTTTGAGAAATCATGTTGCATGCCAGCACCGCTTATAATGAGCCGCGGCCTCTCCAGCATTCATCTGGCTGCGTGGTTGTGCCAAGCCTCACTGCACACATCTAAACAGACAAACGGACGGCACGCTGAAGATGATCGACCTGTCACTGTTCTCCACGTTAGTCAGTTTTGCTCAGATCCAGACTGACTTCCTACGCTGGTCTCTGGAGATGGAGCGGGAAGAGCTCCCTGTCTCTGCAGAGAGACGAGTCCTCTCTCAGCGGCCCCAGGGTGACCTGCTAAGTCCCGGCATAGCCAGAACTCACACTGGAATTTAATCAGACTTTTCAGCAGCTGTCACATTCGGCTCCACTTGGGTTCTCATCTGTGAGATGGATTGGAGATACCCGGGGATGATAGCAGGGTGTCCAGAATTGAACCTGGCGTGCACGCGCTTGTGCACGTGCGTGTTTTCCATGAGTTCATATGTGTTTTGATTCTCCCCAACCAAATTATAATATCAGCGGAGGTTTTTACAGACTGCCCCATTTTCGAAAGTCATGTCTACATCAGTATGTGGTTTGGTCCCTATATACGTCCATACATACCACTTACGTTATTTAACACAAGTTTTGCCCTTCTTAAAACTGTGCATTGCAATTGTTTGATCTTTGCATGTTATTGCAGAACACCACAACACGAGAGCATGAGCGTTCCCATTCACCACCCCGTCTGAGAGAGGAGAGGGGGTCAGCCCTGTGTTCCCTCAACCTTGAGGGTTAGCTATCGAATGGGTTAGCTATCGGTTAAGGTTAGGTTAAGGTAAGCTTTGGGTTAAGGTTAGGGTTACGTAGAGGTTAAGGTTAAGGTAGGCTAGGTTAAGTTTAGGTAAGTTCAATGACATGGAGTTGAGGGAACATAGACACGCTCCCTCCGAGAGTTAGCTGCTAGCAAGCTAGCTAGCTGACTAATAGCTGTTTTGCATTTGTCCCGTATTGGCGTATGGTTCACCACGTTTGGTGACCTTTCACCTGGCCAGATTCATAAAGCGGATGGAAACCAGATGAGGAGGTACGCGTGTGACACAAATCAAAAGCAAGAGAAAACTTCTACATGCTACGCTCCAATGTTACTCCAATGTTGACAGTAACCTGATAAAGACAATCACATAAAGGCATTAAAATGGCTGTTAGCGTCGGAGGAATGCCATTATCAGTGTGAGCTGGTGCAGCGACGAGGAGCGGAAAACAAGCGCAGACTCAGAAAGGAGCGAGTCATCAGAAAGGCCCAAACCACATCCTCAACCACTCCTTTACACCGTTGCCCACATTGCCCCAAAATATGCGGCTCCAGGATGGGCCACCTGAAGCCCTAGAAGGACCCGGAAGGACCCAGAAGGAGGACAGTCATACTTGACCCCGATGATGACGCTGGTATTATTAGGCGGCCATGCCAATACGCTCACTGTCTCTTTCATGTCATTAGTTTGCATTAATGAAGTTTTTGCAAGTATGAAGCAAGTGGTTGCGGTTGTGTTAACTAAAGTGTCATGATTCCTCCAAGCCGAAAGACTCACACACTTAGAAACATTCTTGAAGCATTTAACCCAGATCCAAAAGTTTAAGGAACAAGTCCACATTTGGGGAATTAACTTTCAAAACAATTCATTTTTTGTGTGTGTGTATGTGGGGTTGGGGGGGGATTATTCACACAGCTTTATCATTTAATAAGTAATTAAAAATGGAGAACAAAGGTTGTATAAATGATGCCTGTTTTGTTATTTTGTCCACCACGTGATCCTTTTCAAAGCCTTTTTTTAAAAAAAATTTTTACTTTACTTGGAGCCGGTCTTACGGCGCTATTACGCAACAAAGTACCAGGAAATATCTTAAAATGTTATCGTTGTCTGAATTTAAAGGGTTGTGTAATATTCACATGGGATGCTCACCGACAGTACCTTCTTATGTAAAGGCCGGGCAGTGGGCACACATCTGAACGAGAGCCCTTATCAGTTGCTAGTGTGTGTGTATGTGTACGTGAATCATGTGAGACAAGCTGTGGGCAAGGTGTCAGAGGTCAGGCGGCTGAAGCAACCCCCTGTGCAGCAGAAACGTGGCCTTTATGGTCCATAAGTACAAGCTCTACACGTTTAGCTGGCGACGTGTGCTCATTCCCGCTACGCCGTGTGGGACACAGCACAAAGCGGAGACCCAGGCAACCGAAACAGGAGCATGTGATGTTCAAACTCATTCCTCGAAACCTGTGGGCGGCCCGTGACATTGCATAATAGATGGGAATCGAAATCAGTTAACCTCTATTTCACTTTTCCCTGCACCAGAACGTCTCCTCTGCTCGGAGATTTGGGTCGCTGGCTAAAAGTGATACACTCGGTATACAGCATAGCACAACAGTGTCTTATTGTGGTGCAGCTGGGCTCTACAAAGCTGTGAGGGCCACAATATGAATCGGCTGACTTGTGGGCTTTCTTTTTCTACTTTCCTTCGTTCAACTGAGGGGTTGCCATACTGCTGACGTAACCCTACGATGTGGACGTCGTTACATGTCAAGCACGTGTGTATGTAGTGTAACGAGCACGGGCGACTAGACTCGCTAGCCCTCGGCGGGTTGGTATGCTGACGCGCGGGGATGGGCTCCCCGAAGGAGGGGGGTAGTGTAACGACCACGGATGACTAGACTCGCTAGCCCTTGGCTAATGGGTCGGACCCTTTAGTCGACTGGCTAGCGCAGTCGCCCGTGGTGTGGCCGACCCAGGTTTGCAACAAATTAAAGGGAAAACCAACATTAAAGTGTGTTAGTAAGGTGTTGGTCCACCAAGAGTCTCCAGAACGGCTTCAGCGCTCCTTGTCCTTGTCATAGATTCTACAAGTGTCTGAACTCTACTGGAGGGATGGACGCCATTCTTCCACAAGAGAGTCCCTCATTTGGTGTTTTGATGGTGGTGGTGGAGAGCGCCGTCTCACACGTCAGTCCAAAATCTCCCATAGGTGTTCAGCTGGGTTGAGATCTGGTGACTGTGAAGGCCATAGCTTATGATTCATCGTTTTTATCCTCATCAAACCATCCAGTGACCCCTCGTGCCCGGTGGATGGGGGCAGTGTCATCCTGGGAGAGACCACTCCCATCAGGACAGAAATGTCTCATCATAGGATAAAGGCGGTCCCTCAGAATAACTTGGTATTGATCTGCAATGACCCTTCCCTCTAAGGGGACAAGTGGACCCAAACCATGCCAAGAAAATGTCCCCCACTGCATAACAGAGCCCCCGGACCCCCTCACCGTAGAGGTCAAGTATTCGGGGTTTTCCTTTCATTTGTCACCTGTCTGTGTGCCAGGTCATTCAAAACCACGATGTCCTTTACCATTTTTTTTTGCAGACGACACTCAATTATACATGCCACTAAAACCCACAGATCCCAGCGCCCTAGCACATCTCACAACTCTTGACATTAAATCCTGGCTGTCAGAAAATGTTCCCAAACTTAATGGTGCCACGTCTGAGGTCATTCTGTTCGATCCCGAAAATTCCATCAGCCCAATTGCTACGAATCTTGGCGGTCTGTCAGGCAGTCTTAAGCAGGCTGCTAGGAATCTTGGGGTAATATTCGGTTTTGATAATCAAATCAAACAATGTCGTTCAGCCATGCCTTCTTCCAGCTCAAGCTAATCTCCAAAATTCATCGCCGATCTGCAAAAAGTCGCTTTCATCTACTCTCGGCCTGACTACTGTAATGCACTTTACTCGGGTATCAGCAAGGGACTCCCTGCTACTGCCTCCCTCACACTTACCCAATTCCCCCTCGGGGACGAGTAAAGGATTCTGGTTCTGATTCTGGTTCCGTCATCCGCAGTTGGTACAAAATGCTGCTGCTCGGCTCATTACCCGGGACAAGGAGGCATGACCGTCCGTATCACTCCTGCGCTCGCCTCCCTACACTGGCTCCCTGTCACATCTCACATTGATTTTAAATTTTACTGCTCACTTTGAAGGCCTTAAATGGCGGTCTTGCTCCTCCACACATGTGTGAGTTATTGACCTGGTATACACCCTCTCCACCATTAAGGTCTGCAGATGGACCCTGCTGGTTACTCCCAGGTCTGGCTTTGTCACAAAGGGTGATGGGGCTTCTGCTGTTAGAGTCCCACACTATGGACCTCTCTTCCTGTCGACCTGAGACTAACCAAGCCCCTATAGCTTCTTTTAGATCTGGTGTTAAAACCTGTCTTTTTATGACAGCTTTTGATATTTTTATTCATTTATACCGTTTCTATTTTATACTCTTACTTATTTGGTCTTACTCTTGCTTCTGGTTGTATTTCTTTGCAAAGCTCTTCATGAATAAAGTCCCTAAGCTGTGCAAGTATGGGGAGGTGTCCGGAGGGGAACTTTTCGACGACTGTTGCAACAAATTTCCACAGGATAACAGAGAATTAAAACAACAACAACAACAACAACAACTATCTGTCTGTAAAGGTTTGGTTTGGCCCCAGCAGGATAACCGCCCGAGAGGCAAAGGTCTTACCATGTCATACACGTTAAGGATGACGGGCTCACTGGCCATGATTCAGACCCGAGACCGGGAGGCGGACGTCCCACCCTCGACGCCAAGGACCGTCAGCACCTCTGAAACCCGCCGAGCCGCGACTCCATCACGATCCAGCAGAGTCCGTCACGCGCTGGCGGAGTCCATCACGCGCTTAGCGGAGTCCATCGGTCTAGCAGAGTCCATCGGAGTCCGGCTGAGTCTAGCAGAGTCCAAAGCTGCGCGTTCCCGCGTTCGGATCTGGGGAGGGGGAGGGGGGGATGTACTGAAAACTGGAGGTAGGATGAAGCAACGAAGACCAGAAACGCCGGGTCAGCGAGACGTCAGAAAATCATCTTCCGTCCGAGGTTCGGGATCATCCCGATGAGTAGAAAACTCAAACCCCAGCGGAGGCCAGAGAGTTGCTGTGGTGAACGCAGCCCATCTTCCCACCCCCCGAACATACGCGCGCGCACGCACGCACGCGCACACACGCACGCACGCACCGGGATATCTGTTGCAGAGGAAAATGATGCAAATGCACGAAGCGATAAAAAAAAACAAATAAATAAAATAAAAAGGATAATTTAATCCAGAGCTGACGTCATAGGCCCAGAGAGAGAGAGAGAGTGAATGGAGCTGAGGCGGAGAAGGACACTCGCCGATATCGCTTTCCTGTCAATGGGCGGCCGCTCCAGGGGAAAAGGCGGTAGTGATGCTGCCACGGGCCCTTTTCACCAGGGGGGAGGGGGGTCAGAGCCGCCGCGGCAGCTCTACGGAAGACGGAACAGCTGATCCGAGTCCAGACCACGAGCATCCCCCCCTCTCTCTCTCTCCCCCCGGTGATGATGATGATGATGATGATGTAGTCATTCGTTAGGAGACCCTCAGCAGACTCCCCGTCACATGGTCTCCATCTCCTGCTGGGCTAAATCCACTCGGCGCGTCCTCAAGCCGACCGAGCTCCGTCCGCATCGCACCGGGCTCAGCAGCGCGGCCGGTGTGCCGTCCGATTTGGTATCCCCACGACAACACGTCTCCCCGCTGTGCCACGGACGGGCTGCCGGCGGTGGGCGGCAGATAACCCATTTATTTTAGATGTGTCAGCACGGTTTTACACAGTAACGTACCGAAAGACGAGCTGTGCCCGGAATATTTTGTCCCCCCCCCTCCCTCTCTCGGTACGTTTGTTAAACGGTTGGTTAAAATAAATGAATCGATCAGCGTACGTGTGGCCGTTTCCCTTTCGGCCGCTTGGGAGGGAAACGCAACAAGCGAAGTCCACGTCGCGTGGACGCGCCGCGATGGACGTCTGGGATACACGTTACTTAGGGGATACATCATTTGCCCGCACACCCGCCCCCCCCCCCTCTCTCTCTCTCTCTGAGTGAAGCGTTTGATTACGTCATAGCAGCGGCCTCTGAGGCAGCATCCCCCCCGCCCTCGGCCTCGGCTGATGGGGGAGATAGGGGATGGGAGCCACAGGTGGTACCATTTCAGCACGGTTCGGTGTCATGCGACATTTCAGCTACATTTAGACCCCCCCTTTTTTTGGGGGGGTTAAAATGATTTGTAAAACAAGAAAGACCAACTGGGCGGCCACCCGGTGGTTAGCGCTGTCGCCTCGCAGCGAGAAGGTCCTGGGTTCGAACCCCAGCCCGTCCCAGGTCCTGTGTGTGTGTGTGTGTGGAGTTTGCATCTTCTCCCGCCATCAAAAAGACATGCAAGTTAGGGTTAATACTCCTGCCTGTGCCGCTGAGCAAGGCGACGGAAAGAAGAAGCGGGGTTGGTCCCCGGGCGCTGCAGCCGCCCCGCTGCTCCTCCTACACGACAGGACGGGTTAAATGCAGAAGACAAAGACAACAATAAAGCGGCTTCCCTCTGCAGGCGACACATTATTCCAGTATCCATAGAAAGGTTTTATTCGTAACATTTCGAAAACACAAGTGGGCGAATTCAACATGAATTTAATTGGTGCTTGGACATCAAACACATAGTATTTGCATAATTTAGTCTGATCAGTCTTGCTGGCGTCGAGGACCGCGGACCGCTCCCACAGATGGCCGCACAACGTTGACACGCGACACACACGCCGCAGATCGCTCAGAACCAGCACATCCAGCACATCCAGCACGTCCTCCTTCCTCTCGTCCTCTTCTATGGCAATTACTGAACAAGTGACGTGACCGCAGTTAGTGCAAAACACACTTGAGCTATGGACAGCAACACACATCGTTCATCGACTCAGCTCGCCCCCCTTCCCAGCGAAGTGCCTTAAAGCTACTCTTCGGTACGACGCTGCGGATGTCTGCGAATGGGGGTGGACGACTTCTGGGGACTCCGGAAGTCGCCTCTTGTCTCGCCTGGGCGAGTCAGTCCCTGTGTATATATATATATATATATATATATATATATATATATATATGGAGATTGTTGTGTTGTTATTCTATGTGAAGTACGCCGAGAGAGCCACCAAACCGCGGTCCAAGTCCACGCACGTGCGAAACCTACGCGGCCAATCAACACGATTCTGATTCTGGAATGTTCCGATAAACGCACACGCGATCCCTTTAACTTAGGACAAGAGTCGTCCCGGAGGACCGGAGACTTGGCAGAAACTGAACCGGCCTCCGCGCGGAAGCGGACGACGACGGGGCGAGGGGTGGGGTGGGGGGGGTGGGGGGTGGGCTGTGTAACAAATAAAAACGGCGGCGTCATTTCGGCGCCGGCCCGAGAGCGTGACATGGGCGCCCGGAAGTGAATGGTGCTCGTTAAAACCTGTCAAAAAGGGACACGCTTTACTCACAGTGTCGATTAAGAAGGTTTAAGGTCTACGGCGGTCACGTGGCCGCCCCGGCGTTTCGGAGGAATCCCGCGGATTCGCGGCGTCAGCTCGACCGGACCCGGGCCCGTGCCAGCCAGGACAGACGGGGGACGGGGGGGGGGGGACAGGACGACGGAGAAGAAAAACACACAGAAAGGCACTCAAAAGTCGACGGCACGCGAGTCGTTACGCTTAGTAAGGGGCAACTTAAAAGTTGGAGGCCCCCCAACCAGCTGCACCCAGCGCCAACCACACGTATGTAGTGTAGACCACGACAACACCTCCCCCCCCCCACCACCCCCCCTCGACTACAACACAAAACAACAACAACAGATGGTTCTCGGCAAAGGCCTCACACGCCGCCTCTCGGACCGACCTGCCATTTAGGACTGACGGTCGAGACGGGCCTGCGAGTGACCGGAAACGATGCCGCCTTTCCGTTTGCCGCCAAATTCGCCCCGAGTGGGACACGGAAGCTGGCGCCACAGGCGCACGTTTCTGCGTCACGTCTTTACAATATCGACGGACAGGGTAAGAGGTCCGGCGCTGGCCGAGGAGCTCAGCTCTGCGGCGGCGATGCGATGTGTGTATACCCCTCCCTGCACGGTCACGAGGTTAGGGGTCAAGCTAAACCTGGCGGCGTGGGGGTGCGAAAGGGACGGGGGTCAAGGAGCTATGATTATCCGATAATGCACGTGCACATGGAGAAAGTCAAGTGACATCAACACCTACTGTTCTGAAAATACAGCGTTTCACCCTCCTCCGTTATTTGGCCTCTCGGTCGAGTTTTTTTGTGTTTGTTTTTTTGTTTTTTGTTTTTTTTGGTCTTGAAATGTGAACAGAGACAGAGTCAGTGTGATTAAAAGTGCTTCCTAAAGTATGGCTGAATCCGCATGTACAGGAAGGCCACGGCCGCGGCCGCTCCCACCGCGGCGACCAGCACTCCCAGGGAGACGTGAGAGTCGGACTTGGGCTGTGAGCTGCCGCCGCTGGGTCCGTTCATGTGTGACGAGGACTGAAAGACAGAGACGCAAAAAAGCAACCACATAAAATCTTTTGTAATCAAAACTACGTTTACAATGATTAAAAAAAAAGTTCATCAATGAAATACTCTTATGCACAAATTTGCTCTTACACACCCAGGTAATATTTTACCCTTTTAGTTTGTCTCACAAAAGGTGGTGGGGCCTGGGTAACCCCTGGACTTTTAGTTTGTCTCACAAAAGGTGGTGGGGCCTGGGTAACCCCTGAACTTTTAGTTTATCTCACAGAGAAGTGGTGGGGCCTGGCTAACCCCTGAACTTTCAGTTTGTCTCACAGAGAAGTGGTGGGGCCTGGGTAACCCCTGGACTTTTAGTTTGTCTCACAAAAGGTGGTGGGGCCTGGGTAACCCCTGAACTTTTAGTTTATCTCACAGAGAAGTGGTGGGGCCTGGCTAACCCCTGAACTTTCAGTTTGTCTCACAGAGAAGTGGTGGGGCCTGGGTAACCCCTGGACTTTTAGTTTGTCTCACAGAGAAGTGGTGGGGCCTGGGTAACCCCTGAACTTTTAAGTTTGTCTCACAGAGAAGTGGTGGGGCCTGGGTAACCCCTGAACTTTTAGTTTGTCTCACAGAGAAGTGGTGGGGCCTGGGTAACCCCTGGACTTTTAGTTTGTCTCACAGAGAAGTAGTGGGGCCTGGGTAACCCCTGAACTTTTAGTTTGTCTCACAGAGGGTGGTGGGGCCTGGGTAACCCCTGAACTTTCAGTTTGTCTCACAGAGAAGTGGTGGGGCCTGGGTAACCCCTGGACTTTTAGTTTGTATCACAGAGAAGTGGTGGGGCCTGGGTAACCCCTGGACTTTTAGTTTGTCTCACAGAGAAGTGGTGGGGCCTGGGTAACCCCTGAACTTTTAAGTTTGTCTCACAGAGAAGTGGTGGGGCCTGGGTAACCCCTGGACTTTTAGTTTGTCTCAGAGAAGTGGTGGGGCCTGGGTAACCCCTGGACTTTTACTTTGTCTCACACAGAAGTGGTGGGGCCTGGGTAACCCCTGAACTTTTAGTTTGTCTCACAGAGAAGTGGTGGGGCCTGGGTAACCCCTGAACTTTTAGTTTGTCTCACAGAGAAGTGGTGGGGCCTGGGTAACCCCTGAACTTTTAGTTTGTCTCACACAGAAGTGGTGGGGCCTGGGTAACCCCTGAACTTTCAGTTTGTCTCACAGAGAAGTAGTGGGGCCTGGGTAACCCCTGGACTTTTAAGTTTGTCTCACAGAGAAGTGGTGGGGCCTGGGTAACCCCTGGACTTTTAGTTTGTCTCACAGAGAAGTGGTGGGGCCTGGGTAACCCCTGAACTTTTAGTTTGTCTCACAGAGAAGTGGTGGGGCCTGGGTAACCCCTGAACTTTTAGTTTGTCTCACAGAGAAGTGGTGGGGCCTGGGTAACCCCTGAACTTTCAGTTTGTCTCACAGAGAAGTGGTGGGGCCTGGGTAACCCCTGAACTTAGACACACGCTAGCTAACGTTAACGTCTTTGCAAGCCTGGGTGACTGCTAGTTGCAAGAGGTGGACGACAGATGTCAGCTGGGAGGCGCTATGAATAACCATCAGGCATTGCTGCCGTCTGGAAGGCAAATTTGAGGGTTAAAGAAAACCCATGAGCATGTAAGGCCAAATTTGTGCTTAAGAACATTTCATGAATGAGGCCCATTGATTTGTCATGGGGTGGAGGGTGGGGGGGCTTACTGAAAGGACCCAGAATCCCACGTGGAATCATAGTACCTACCTTCTGCTGTACGTGGAGCTCCACGTCCTCCCCTGCGGTGCGGAATAACTCCACGGCTGCGTTATGCGTGAGACCCTCGAGCTTGATTCCGTTTATCTGCACAAACCACACGAGAGAAAACACTTCCTGAAATGTGAAATTCTGATTTCCTCACCTCATTCATTTTTCTGTCAGTCAGTCACATACGGTACCAATCTTCATCCCAGTTGGCAAAATTTGGGTAAAATCGTTGTCCGAATTATATTTTCTGTTTGATCATCCATCCATTATCCAAGCCGCTTATCTGAATTCGGCTCGCGGGGATGCTGGAGCCTATCCCAGCAGTCATTGGGCAGCAGGCGAGGAGACACCCTGGACAGGCCGCCAGTCCATCACAGGGCCAACACACACACACACACCAAGGGACAATCTCATTATTATTATTATGTCATATTCTTCATATATTTTATAATTTCATTATAATTCTGGTGTCCTCTTTCTATGTTGTATTGTGTAAATTGTGTACACACAACCTCCACTGCACGTTGTCTGTCTTGGGAGAGAGACCCCTCCTCTGTTGCTCTCCCTGAGGGTTTCTCCCCGTTTTTTCTCCCTGTTAAAGTTGTTTTTTTTTTTTTTTTTTTAGAGAGAATTGTTCCTCATCTGATGTGAGGGTCTAAAGACAGGATGGTGTGTTGCTGTAAAGCCCACTGAGGCAAATTTGTAACTTTTGATAATGGGCTATACAAATAAAATTGACTCGACTTGACTTTTTGATTTTGACTTGTTCGGTCGATATCTATCAAATTGTGAATTGTTTGAATGTTTACTCTCGTTTATATAGAAAACTGGTGTTTCCTAACCTAAGCCCTGTTTTCTTTTCACGGGGAGTTTAGCTGAGTGATGTGCGGCAGAATCTTTTAAAATGATTCAGTATTGAGCAAGCTTGCGTCAGCCGACTGCTGCACACCAAGCTGCAACATAATCCTTTTTCACTCAGAGAGCTCCTTCTTGGCACAGGCACAGCATGTCATAAGAGGTGTCTGTAGAGCCACGATATCAATCATGCAGTTATATACGAGTTGTACCGGAGTCAAATTCCTTGTGCGTGTGCACACTTGGCTAATAAAGCCGATTCTGATCACTCCATTTGCTACCAGGAGCAGAAGCTCCATAATCTGGCAAGGAGTGAGCTGCTGCAGCAAGACAACAGCGGAGGTATGAGATACTTGGCGAGACGTGCAGAAAAGAAAGCTGGACCGTACTGGGATGGTCCTCTCATAATACAAAGCGTTTTCAGACACTTTTCGAAACATCGCGAGCCTGTTAGTGCCACAAAATGCTCTTTTAGAGGACGTTATTTGGCCAAGGATGATATTGCAGCTTGGTGCTCTATCAACTTGAACCATTCTGCCACCCATCACTTGGGTTGACTCCCAACGACGGGGAAATGGGGTTTAGATTAAAAAAAAAAACACCGGGGTTTTCCTTTAACCCTCGTGTTCTGTCGAGGCAAAACTCGCCCATTTTATACGACAACCCTTAACCATACATATTGTTCACATTATTGTTGATGAAATGAAGATTGGGGATTTTCAAATGAATATATGCGGGCCCTGTGATGGGTCTGGCGGCCTGTCCAGGGTGTCTCCTCACCCGCCGCCCAATGGCTGCTGGGATAGGCTCCACAGCATCCCCTGAGAGCAGGATAAGCGGTTTGGATAATGGATGGATGGATGTTATAAAGCACGAGTCAACCATACCGGCCCACAAATAAAACACATTTTGTGGAACAATTTCTTTGGGTCGTCCCGGTTGTCCCCCAGTAGATAAGAGGGATGGACTCGCAAGTACATCAGGAACTCTTAAACCTGAATGGCACCGTGTGCAACACCCGAGAAGGCAGACGTAGCCAGTGGTAGTGGGTCATCCGTTCATATGGGGTGGGTATTTACCGCTACTATCTTGTCCCCTTCTCTCAGGCGTCCGTCCAGCGCTGCCGCCCCGTCCTCTTTGATTTTGGACACATAGATGCCGCTGTCATTCAGAACATACTGCTGGTCCAACCCGCCCACAATGTTGAAGCCCAGGCCTGTAAGAGTCCACAGAGAGACAGTCAAACCAGGGGGGGGGGAGGGGGGAAGGGAGAGAGACATGAAACGGGACTTCCTTGTTCACCGGAAGGCTCCCACGACGCGTTGATGTGAATGGACCAAAGTGCATGCGGGATCTGTGCAACACCAGAGTCCACCACACACCTTTGACCCCCCCCATCACCACGTCACGAATAACCACAAAACGTTACATAACGCGCGTGCAGGGACAATCAGCCTCGAGCCACCCCGGTTGTGACAGCACCCCAACTAATAACGGACGTTATTAATCCCCCCTCTCTCTCTCTAGTCTGGTGCTTTTGGGGAACTGGCGTGGAGCGCACAACGCCATTGATCCAGCGACCGGCTGGTGGCTGGCAGTCCCCGCAGGCCTCGCAAGACTCTCCCCGGCTTTAAACGCTATGTACACCAGCACGTCTCCTCTACTCAGAACCCGGGCCATGGGGACACCCCTGGCCATGGGGACACCCGGGCCATGGGGACACTCTGGCCACGGGGACACCCTGACCATGGGGACACCCTGGCCCTGGGGAGAGAGTAGGGTTACATCAGCTTGGTCCCGCTACCGGGCTCAGCAGTCCGCCCTGGTCGGGCAGGCAGGCAGTCCGGGCTGGCCAGCGCTGGCAGCGGGCATTCTAACCCGCTGCCCGGTCACCGTGCTCCTAGTTAGCCGGCTAGCCTTACGCGCAAAGTTGCTAGCCGTCCGCGCCTCCCCCCCCCTCCCCCCTCAAACGCGTCCGCCACTTACCTGCCGGTCCCCTCTTGAGTTTGATGTCCACGACGTTGCTCGTAGAATACATTGAGCCATTCATCTCGTCCGGAGGGCGGCCGAATTCCGCTTTTGTGTTTTGAGGAGGAGGAGGAGGAAGGGGGGGGCGCAAAACTTATTTTGTCCGAAGGCGCACTCATTCGGCACTTTCGATTCCGCTGCGCCCGCCTCCTCCGGCGCACTGGAGTTGCGTGCTTCCCCCTGACGGAGAGAGGCGGTATTGCACCCCCCCCATTCTCGCTGCTGCTGCACTTGGAACCAGACGTTCCCTGAGAAACGCGGCTGGGAGACCCCTCTAACATCACCTATCCCCATGCTGCCCTCAAGAGAAGCACACAATAATCTTATTTAAACGCTAGGCTGTTGTTTGTTTTTTCTTTCCTTTATTCATAAGCATATATTCTCAAAATACTGTACCACTGTTATGTCTTTGGCAACAACTTATAAGTCCTCTACTCTCCCCGTTCCAGCATGGACATTTCAGTCCTAATCGTGTAATTTAGGTTTAGATGTGATTTCATCATTAAATCGTATTTAGTAAAACATGACTTGAGCCTCCGGTCAAAAGACTGAGGCAAAGGAATAATACTGAAGAAAGTTAAGATTCAAACTTGATACATAAATAATTGTACAAATGAACCGGACCTAAAAAAAAATAAAATAGTGTATATTGGAAGGTCAGCAAAGCGATGGTTCAAATTCCAGGGGTCGTCAAGCAATGAGATAGAATATACAATGATTTTCAGCATCATACTCCCATGCATCGACACCGTAAATGTGTATCGCATACAAAAACAAAATAAAGTAAATGCAGCATTCAATTAGAAAAAGAAAATCTTTGCGATACAACACTTTCCTTCTTGGCCTGCAGTCTTTCCACTGGGTATAAATTAGTATTGCCGTAAAACATTTGAAATAACGGCTTAAGGTACATTTCAACTCAGTGGCTACTTTACAGATATCATTGTCATAAAATACACTGCGCTTTTTAGTAGCTACAAATGACTTTGCCTGGTATAATGTATCAAACCTGGGTCAATTTGTGCTTCGATCAACAAGTGCCAGGTGGACAGATTGGTATGACTCGGCTGGTTATGTGCCTCACAAGTTCCTCCAAATTGCGTCACAGTATTTGAAAGGATTTCAAATACGGTGGGTCAAGTTTGACCCAGGCTTCCCATCACACCATGTGACATGGGTCAGAAGGTTTAGATCATGCTTGGGGCGGCGCTGTAGAGGGTGAGGTCTCCAACCACGCGGACCAGGTTGACCTGCTCCAGCCCACCGACTCTGTGCTCGTATTCCAGCAGGTGGGTGCCATCCACAGCAACCTTAAACATATCCTCCTCCACCAGGATCTTGAGCTGTACAGAGATAAACAGAAGAGGAAAAAAAAACTACAGCTATGTCCGTCACTTCTGGAGGCACCGCATTTGGCCCTGCTGCACTTAGGATTTAATCGGGGACGGTCAAGGGTCAACTTTATAGGTCTCACAAGAGAAATTTGTGTTGGGCAATCGAGGATACTACAGCATACAGCCCAGTGTGTGTATATATGTATACAAACATATATACATACTATATCTTGTACCGATTGGCTAGACAGAGGGACCGAGCTGGGAAGGATGTGCAGCAGGTGAGGGTGATGAAGGATAGAGATGGAAATGTGCTGACAAGTGAGGAGAGTGTGCTGAGAAGGTGGAAGGAGTACTTCGAGGGGCTGATGAATGAAGAACACGAGAGAGAGAGAAGGTGGGCCGATGTGGGGATAGTGAATCAGGAAGTAAGATGGACTAACAAGGCTGCAGTGAGGGCAGCTATGAAGAAGATGAAGAGTGGAAAGGTGGTTGGTCCAGATAACATACCTGTGGAGGCATGGAGATGTTTAGGAGAAATGGCAGTGGAGTCCCCACCCCCCCTTTTCTCCCCAGTTGTGTCCGGCCAATTATCCCACTCTTCCGAGCCACCCCGATCTCTGCACCACCCCCTCTGCCAATCCAGGGAGGGCTGCAGACTATCACATGCCTCCTCCGATACATGTGGAGTCGCCAGCTGCTTCTTTTCACCCGACAGTGAGTTTTGCCAGGGGGAAGTAGCGTGTGGGAGGATCATGCTATTCCCCCCCAGTTCCCCCCCCCCCCCCAAAAGGTGCCCCGACTGACCAGAGGAGGTGCCAGTGCAGCAACCAGGACACATATCCACATCTGGTTTCCCACCCGCAGACACGGCCAATTGTGTCAGTAGGGACGCTTGACCAAGCCAAGAGGTACACAGGGATTCGAACCGGCAATCCCCGTGTTGGTAGGCAACGGAATAGACCACCACGCCACCTGGACACCACGCAGTGGAGTTTTAAACTAGATTATTAAACACAATCTTGAAAAGCAGAGGATGCCCGAGGAGTGGAGAAGAACCAAACTGGTACCGATTTTCAAGAATAAGGGTGATGTGCAGAACTGTAGCAACTACAGAGGTATAAAGTTGATCAGCCACAGCATGAAGATATGGGAAAGAGAAATAGAAGCTAGGTTAAGAGGAGAGGTGATGATCAGCGAGCAGCAGTATGGTTTCATGCCACGAAAGAGCACCACAGATGTGATGTTTGCTTTGGAGAAGTATATAGAGAAGGTCAGAAGGAGGTACATTGTGTCTTTGTGGATTTACAGAAAGCACATGACAGAGTGCTGACAGAGGAGGTGTGGTATTGTATGAGGAAGTCGGGAGTGGCAGAGAAGTATGTAGGAGTGGTGCAGGATACGTAAGAGGGAAGTGTGACAGTGGTGAGGTGTGTGGTTGGAATGACAGATGGGTTCAAGGTGGAGGTGGGATTACATCAAGGATCGGCTCTGAGCCCTTTCTTATTTGCAATGGTGATGCACAGGTTGACGGACGAGATCAGGCAGGAGTCTCCGTGGACTATGATGTTTGCAGATGACATTATGATCTGTAGTGAGAGTAGGGAGCAGGTTGAGGAGGACCTGGAGAGGTGGAGGTATGCACTGGAGAGAAGAGGAATGAAAGTCAGTAGGAGCAAGACGGAATACATATGTGTGAATGAGAGGGAGGACAGTGGAATGGTGAGGATGCAAGGAGTAGAGGTGATGAAGGTGGATGAGTTTAAATACTTGGGGTCGACTGTCCAAAGTAACGGGGAGTGCAGTAGAGAGGTCAAGAAGAGAGTACAGACAGGGTGGAGTGGGTGGAGAAGAGTGTCAGGAGTGATTTGTGACAGAAGGGTACCAGCAAGAGTTAAAGGGAAGGTTTACAAGATGGTAGTGAGACCAGCTATGTTATATGGTTTAGGGACAGTGGCACTGATGAAAAGACAAGAGGCGGAGCTGGAGGTGGCAGAGTTGAAGATGCTAAGATTTTCATTGGGAGTGATGAAGAAGGACAGGATTAGGAACAATTATATTAGAGGGACAGCTCAGGTTGGACGGTTTGGAGACAAAGCAAGAGAGGCAAGCTTGAGATTGTTTGGACATGTGTGGAGGAGAGATGCTGGGTATATTGGGAGAAAGATGCTGAATATGGAGCTGCCAGGGAAGAGGAGAAGAGGAAGGCCAAAGAGGAGGTTTATGGATGTGGTGAGGGTGGACATGCAGGTGGCTGACGTGACAGTGGAAGATGCAGAAGACAGGACGAGATGGAAATGGATGATCCGCTGTGGCGACCCCTAATGGGACCAGCTGAAAGTAGTAGTATAGTAGATATATATCTATATATACACACACACACAATCATCCATCCACCTTAAAATATAGCACATAACACCCCATTACATCCACACAACATCCCTGCATGATACTCCTAATGGCTGAAATGGGGGAATAATAAATATCACTGGCGCACAGTAGACATTAAAGATAATATAAATAAGACAGTAACAGCTTTAAAGAGATAGCTAATATAATACAATACCACCAGAAAAGATTTCTAGCTTGTTTTTCCCCTACTCTGTCTTCATCTAAGCAAGCAATTGTTGATTGCAAAAAAATCTCTCAATTTGAGAAAAGACTAGCTGGCTGGGTCATGTCAGCCAATTAGGAAGTTAGGATGATGTTTTTGGTATTTTTGTTTTTACTTAGAATTTCTGCTTCTCTAGACAAAGTGAAGAGTGAAGACACAAACTCTCTTCCAGTAGCACCCTGATTCAAATTCACACACATCGCCACATGGGTAAACCAGTCATCAAGTGCTGGCCACTGAGCAGGCTCTGCAAGAGCAGGTAGAAGCAAGTGCTTTGCTCAAAGCATCTTTTTTTTCTTCTCTTTCTCTTTTGGATTTTTCCCCCTTTTTCTCCCCAGTTGTATCTGGCCAATTACCCCACTCTTCTGAGCCGTCCCGGTCGCTGCTCCACCCCCTCTGCTGATCCGGGGAGGGCTGCAGACTACCACATGCCTCCTCCGATACATGTGGAGTCACCAGCCTCTTCTTTTCACCTGACAGTGAGGAGTTTCACCAGGGGGACGTAGTGCGTGGGAGGCTCACGCTATTTCCCGAGTCCCCCCCCCCCCGAACAGGCGCCCTGACTGACCAGAGGAGGCGCTAGTGCAGCAATCAGGACACATACCCAAATCCGGCTTCCCACCCGCAGACATGACCAATTGTGTCTGTAGGGACGCCCGACTAAGCTGGAGATAACATGGGGATTCAAACCAGCGATCCCCATGTCGGTAGGCATGGAATAGACCGCGACGCTACCCAGATGCCCTAGCATCTGTATTTAGGGAAATTAAATCAGTCCCCTGCTGGTAACAAACCCTTCTCTCAAACCCTGAGAACTTAATCTTCAGGGCTCATACCTTAAGACTCATGAACGTATTGGAATATCAACAAAAGATTTAAGAAAAACCACTACGCAAAACACGCAAAAATAAATGTCTTTTACAGAATAACAGCCTGAAAGTCAATATCAGTGGAATTTCCAGTTAAATGTCACATTATTCCATTATAGATTAAGAGAAATGAGGTCAAAATGGATGTTACTTGTAAGTGCCAGATGTTAAAGCATGTTAAGTTTTACATGGTTGGGGGATGATTCCTGCTGCTCTAACACCGTACCTCGAAACGACGACCCTGAACGAAGGGGAACCCTCCTTCCCGTTCCTCTGGTCCCCAGTGTCCGCCCAAATTGGAATTTCGGACAATGGTTTGCTCGTGAAACCGCGGGTTGAAGTGAAAGACGACGTCTGTGCCTTTGATGAAGTCAACGTTGAACCTACAAGCAGGAGGCAATTTAGATCGTTGTGCATTAATCTCACACCCTTCTTCATTATCACAGCTCTGATAAAGTGTAAGTACAGTACTAACAAAAGAGAAAAAAGCATAACAATACCATTAATTCAGAGGAACATTTTCATTTTTAAAGAGACACAGTGCTGCAAAAGGTCAAAGATTTTCACTTTCAATGAAAGCAACAACCATGTCTATTTACCCCACCTTCCCATCAGTCAACACTGATGGGAAGGTGGGGTCATGAAGCCTACAGTTATGCCTTTGCAACACATCTTATCAGATATCTTTGTGCAAAAAATTCTGTTCATACCTGTCACTCCCGGGGACAGGCTCCCCAACTATAGTGATCAGAAGCCGGGGCATGATTCCAGCATGGAGTGGCAGATCGTAGGGCACCATCTGGAAGAAATAGTTCGATTCCAAATCAGTAAAATATGTCTCCTCCTGCAGCCTCTCTAAAAATAGAGTTCATTTCTCATCTTGTATCTTTTTAGTAAAACTTGATTGGAAAAAATGAAAACACTGCAAAAAATTGTTTACCCTGTTGATAATGTCCGAGGGCGTGTAGAAATGTAATAGTAGAAAAGTTCAAATTTATTCATTAATAGACTGAAATAAGGAGCCTTAAGGTTGTAGGCATCACGTCAGCAAAAATATAAAAATTTAAGTTGAACATTATTCAATGTCGGACCTCACCCACATTCCATACTAAGTCCAACAACAACACAATGAGTCATCATCTCCCCAGTAGCATCGACACTCTTCTGCAAGCTAACTGTGATTCATCAAATATAACGCCAAGCTCACAAACCTAACAAAAAAAATCCAATTTCTTTTATTTGTAGAACTACAAAGTTATGAAAAATGTATCAGTGTTTTCATTTCTAAGGACAAAGATGGAAACAAATAAACAAGACATTTGTTTGATGTTAATTGGGTACATCGGTGTCAAGGTAGTCAGGACAGTTAGCCTACACAGAATATGGTTTTATTAGAGAGAAGTATCAATTACAAAAATGCATCAAGATTTATACAGTAAACTAAAATTGGCAAAAGTCATATTGCACTTGATTAATACAGTCGTGGACCTCCAAGGCAGTTTAAAACTTCTAGCTGGATGACTTCTGTCTTCATACATTTTATAAGGCCTATTTAGCTGTATGAATTCGGTCTTGAAACATTTCAAAAGCCTAATCAAACCACAAGTTGATTCTGGAGATGATGTCCTGGTCCGACTGAAAAGCTGAGTTCATTGTTTTCAATAATATGGTGGGTTATATCTCGGCTGAAAGACAAGAATACAGTTTTCATAACTAAGTAATTTCAGCTCTTGTTTTAACTTGTGTTTTTTTCTGCTTTAAAAAGTGATCGGAATACAGCGCTCACCGAAGCCTCCACAACCCAGCAGTGAATCACAACAGTACACACTTCCTCTACCAGCCACAGTTAAATATGAAAAACCATTACTTCAGTTCACTTATTTCTGGCCAACTAGTTGTTTTAGACAGGAATAGGACATATTTACAGTGATTGGTGACCCGCAGAAGTGGCTGGCAGTGTAGGCAAACCTGTCAGAGAATTTACCACCCACAGCCAAAGATTTGCCAGCATTTAGCTTGTGACTAAATTCTTTAGACTTTTAATTCCAGAGGGACCCACACCAAGTGAAAAGATGCTTCACTGCAAACCACAGCTGGCTCGCAATACATCTAGTTAGTATGCAGCAATCGTCACAAGATTATGTGTGAAAGAAAAGGGCGCAAAATGCATTACTTCCTCATAAACAGTACTGATACTTACCAGCATGCCTCCTGGAGCCGAAGGTCCACCATATGGTCCCATGGGCCCAGGGCCAAAGGGTCCAGGGGCAGGTGCAGGGGCAGGAGGAAAACCTCCACCCCCAGGTGGGCCCCATGATCCAGCGGGAACTGGAGGGAAGGCTCCACCAGCAAATCCAGGGAATGAGCCTGGACCAGCTTCATGGGGAAAGGTGCCTGGGCCACCAGGTCCATACATCCCATTCCCTCCAGGTGGACCCCCTGGGAAAGGCACATTAGGGTAGGGCCCAGGGGGTGCTCCAGGACAAGACGGAAAAGGTCCAGAAGGGTAGGGAACAGGAGCTCCAGGTAGCTGTCCCGGAGCTCCTTCAGGTGGGTACTGCCCCGGGAACTGCCTGGGAGCTCCCGGGCCAGATGGGAACTGCCCTGGAGCCCCTGGTCCAGATGGATATTGTCCTGGTATCCCAGGACCTGGTGGGAAACCACTAGGTGCTGAAGGAGGTCCGGGGTATTGCCCTGGAGCTCCGGGACTGGAAGGAAACGGACCCTGCCCTCCAGGGAACTGCCCTGGTGCTCCCGGGCCAGATGATCCCCCAGGAAAGTCACCCGGAGCCGAGGGCTGGGCCGGGGCGCCAGGGGCCGAGCCAGGCCATCCTGGGTTTGTAGCAGGAGGGGGGTTGTTTGCAGGGGCAGATGGGTTAGTGGTCCCTATTTTGCTTGCCTGGCCTGGGACGTCATCTAATATGGCATCTGCCAGCTACAGTTAAAAAAAAAAGAGGGATGAGAGCACCGTTGTCCTCATAAGCAAAAGATAATGAAACCAAAATAGTCCATTCAACATGGTAACATCCGTTCATTACAATATGTTTTCATAAGCATCATAAAAGATGGATAATCATGTAAGGATTTTAACTCACCGAGAAATCCGCCATGATCTATGAGAAAAAAAAAACAAAAACATTGTAGGACACAACTTTCGTTAATTCCTAGATAGTTACTGCGGGCTAATAACAGCTGTCAAACCAAATCTGACGTCATGGCTAACACAGGCTCTGTGAGCAATGGTAGTTCCCAAGGCTTGTGAGCCACAACGTCCATGTTAGGAGGGCCGAACTGGCCGAGCAGAAACACACACAAAGGGCCGATATGCCGGCGCCACATTAGCTTCGACGACACACCCGACAACGCGCCGGCTACTTACCGACACACAGTTACACGGCCCAAAGCAAGCTAACGCTACATCGCTGGCTAGCTAACTTTAGCCGCTAATCGACGCCAGCTCGACCCAAACGTTAGCAACAAAGGGGGGGCTGAAAAGTACAGTGAGTTGAATTATTACCTCTCCAGACGACGGCCTCCCTTCGAAACGGCGGCGGGCAACAACGACGGTTTCTCCCAATTTTTGGGGTTTTTTTTTGGGTCGGGTGAGGCGGCCAGCGGGAAACGGTAGCCGCTAATCTGGCTGCCGGAGCATTCGGCGACGGGCCGGGATCGCGCAACCGAGGCTGGCCGGAGACCGAACCCCTCGCGAGGAGGAGGCGTGTCGGCGGTGACGTCACGCCGAGCGAAGGGCGTGTGCGTTCGGGAGCGACGGAAAAACAGACGCATTGTACACGGTCCAACCACACACTAGTTGTCACGCTATTTACAATGCTGCTTCGCTAATATATATATATATATATATATATATAGTAGCGAATTCAGGGGACAACGCAACCACAGAAAGTGCCGCGGCCGGAAAGCGAACCCGTATCGCCCGCACCGCAGGAGGCATAGCTAACCGCTGGACTAAAGGGTCTGTAGCGCCGCATTTATGTAATAACGCCGCATTATGTAATAATGTAATACATTTTCACATCATTATGTAATAACGCCACGTTTTTTTCAAATCAAGACATACATTTCGGTGGTTTATTACATAACGCACCAAATTATTACATTTTCTTCATAAAAAAGGGTAAAAAATGCGGATGTTACACTTTTTTATGAAGAAAATGTAATAATTTGTAAAATTAACTGTAAAAAAAACCCCTATTCATTCCCTAAGTCAGTGGTTCTCAACCTTTTTGGGGTCCTGGACCCCCTGCGTATTTTTGATCTACCCTGAGGACCCCTCCACCTGATCTTGGGGGAGGGGGGTTGCAATTTGATAGAAACAGTAGAAACTGCATTTTAAATTGCATTATAGCATTTATTCACTCTTTGGGGAAAAAATAAGAGCTTTCAGTTGTAACTTAGATATAGTTAACAACAGAATTTTTATGCAGTAACTTTTAACAATGCAAACGGGAGCGAGATCTCTTATTAAAATACAATAAATTACACTTGTGAAACAGATGTAATTAGAGAAAAAAAGTCATGTTACCCTTTATAGTTTAGGTAGATAAAGGTCTCAGTCACATTTGAGTAAAATAATCCTATTTCTATAAATGTCATAGGATCTTTTTTTTTAAAGATATTTTATTTTCACGGACCCCTTGTAATTACACCACGGACCACTAGGGGTCCGCGGACCCCCGGTTGAGAAACACTGCCCTAAGTAATGTCATGCTGGGCTGAGCGTTTATTTATTCACTGTAATCAGTTTTTGCATCCATCGATCTTCTAATGCGACAGTGTTTTTCTTTAACTTCGAGTGTAAAATTGCTGCTTTCTCAAAAATAATGATTTTTTTTCATAGTTCAAAAACCTGACGCGAGAGGCAAAAAACTAATGCCGGATTTGGCTTCAGCACCCAAAAGTGAGCAAGAATCCGTTGAAAACCCCCATGCAAGAAACATTGGTCTTGACCAGTGTTGTACTTGCCATCGGTGCGTTTGAGCCAATTCTTTTATTTTTTTTGGAAGGGGGCGGGGCTTGTGCGAGATTGGATTGGTCGATCCAGTCACATGACGCGTGAGAGACGCCCCGCCCCTCCCCAAAAAAAACAACAGTGGAAGCGTCCATACCCTCCGGAGCAGCAGCTGTAGGTCCGGGCGGAATCTCAGCCTACAACAATGGTGAGTTGGAGGGGGGGGGGCTCTCTCTCGGCCGGTGGGTTTGCTCGGTAGCTGCCCCGGTCGTCCGAAATGGAGACGTTTAAATGAAGACGAGCGGCTCGCCTTGTAACCCAGCTAGCCTAGCTCCGGTTCCGCCCTCCGTCCATTCATCGCGACGTGCCGCAACACGTCTCCGGCGCGGGGCGAGCTAGCTAAACAAGCTAACGCGCTTGTCGAGATTGGCCTTTTCCAGGTGGGCTATTAGCAGCCTAGCTTAAGTCAGCCGACTCTCATTTCCTTTAAAAAAAACAAAACTTCCACGTGGTCGAGGGATCTGACGCGTTGCACACAGTTGGGAGAAGAATGCGTTGGATTTTTTATTGATAAAACCAACTTGTTCTAAGGAGAATAGGTGCGCACTTAAGGGGTTAGGGGGACGCGTTTTTCTCCACCTGGGGTCCGATTTTTTGACACATCTAAGCAAACTAAAAACTCTGCCTGATGACCTAATAATAATTAGTCATGCGGACTACCTATTATATTCTTGCCCGGTGCGGGATTCGATACGAGGTGTTCTGCACCACAAGGCGACGTCGCTAACCGCTCGACTAAAGGGTCAGGCACGTCGCCCCACTAGTAGTTCACAGTCATATAGAACAGTGTTTCTCAACCGGGGGTCCGCGGACCCCTAGTGGTCCGTGGTGTAATTGCAAGGGGTCCGTGAAAATAAAATATCTTTAAAAAAAGATCCTATGACATTTATAGAAATAGGATTATTTTACTCAAATGTGACTGAGACCTTTATCTACCTAAACTATAAAGGGTAACAGTAACAGGACTTTTTTCTCTAATTACATCTGTTTCACAAGTGTCATTTATTGTATTTTAATAAGAGATCTCGCTCCCGTTTGCATTGTTAAAAGTTACTGCATAAAAATTCTGTGTTGTTACATATATCTGAAAGTTACTGAATACATATTCTGTTTTGTTACATATATCTGAAAGTTACTGAATACATATTCTGTTTTGTTACATATATCTGAAAGTTACTGCATAAGAATTCTGTTTTGTTACATATATCTGAAAGTTACTGAATACATATTCTGTTTTGTTACATATATCTGAAAGTTACTGCATAAGAACTCTGTTTTGTTAACTATATCTAAGTTACAACTGAAAGCTCTTATTTTTGCCCCAAAGAGTGAATAAATGCTATAATGCAATTTAAAATGCAGTTTCTACTGTTTCTACAAATTGCAACCCCCCTCCCCCAAGATCAGGTGGAGGGGTCCTCAGGGTAGATCAAAAATACGCAGGGGGTCCAGGACCCCAAAAAGGTTGAGAACCACTGATGTAAACTACCAATTATATTCTTGCCCGGTGCGGGATTCGATACGGGGTGTTCTGCACCACAAGGCGAGATCGCTAACCGCTCAGCTAAAGGGTCAGATTCGTCGCCCTATTAGTAGTTTACAGTCATATAGACCACAGTAGGCCTATATAACGTTTCACAAATATGTTCATTTATTTTTCCTTTCCCATATATCTTATTTTTTCTTTATTATGTGCCAATTACTAGGGATTGTATATTCTGGGGATATACATAATGTGGATATTTAAATTGTATTGAAGTTGTTCCCACCTTGGACTGATGCCAGGCATGTGTGACTGCAATCGTGAATATGTATGTACACAGAGACATTGAACATGGTTGAATGTGATCTCTTTCACATGCAAATTTATGTATTATTATTATTATTATGTGTTATTATGTTATTTTCTTTCTCTGCTTCTCTAGGCAGGTGCACTCCATGTTTGGGTGGGTGGTTGAGGTGTTTGTTTAAAAGAAAAAGAAAAATGGAAATAGTCTTAAGTACATGCCTGTTATATTTTGTGCTTGTTAACATTTCCAGATAAAAAGATTATTAAAAAAAAAAAAAGAGGACAAAACTGGCTAGCTAGCTGTTCAGGTAGCCAGAGCAGCAAGACGCCACGATGATCAGGCTGTTAACACCTCCATCGTGTGTGTCTATGTTTTGGCACCTTTACATGACGTTTGGCTATGATTGTAAAAAAAAAAGAAAAACCCTCCAGTACAGTGTTTCTCAAGCCAGTCCTCAAGGAACCCCTATCCTGCATATTTTCTTTGCAACCCTGAATAGGTACCTGTTTGTAGTTATTCAACCAATCAGCAATGAATTTTGTCAGACGTTGCACACCTTGCATAATTAAGTGCTGCGAGACGATTGGTCGAGTAAGTACAAGCAGGGCTACCTATGTGGGGTTACAATGAAAATCTGCAGGACAGGGGTTCCTTGAGGACAGGGTTGAGAAACACTGCTCCAGTATATACTCTAATCTGTGAAGCTCTTCTGAGCTCAGAGAGAAACCCCGACTCCCACCGGCCATCTGTTCAGGAAGGCGTCGTTGTGGGATTGTTGGTTTGAGCCCCTCTGCCCGCCGTGCAGGTCTCCACACAGAAAACCTCTGCAGGGATTCTGTTGACATGTAAGCCTCTCTGACAGGCTTTTGTGGCTGGCTGACTCACGGAAGTCGGGTTCAGTCAACGTTGTAGTCAGTTTTTTTGCCCTTCCTTGTCCGTGTATGTCCTGAGGGATTTGCTATTAATATCATGTAGTGTTCAAAGACTCGCAGGATCACATTTGTTTTTATGTTTGACACAAAGTACTTCATAGAGCAAAACAAGAGGACGCAAACGGTTTAGAGGAGGAGGGAAAGTAAACGGATGGCGGGTAATAAACCGGAGGGCCATGCGTGCGGGTACATGCCTCTACAAGGGTGTGAAGTTGTGAGAGTTCTGGAAGTGACATGAATTCCTGCAGAGCATGCGGGAGCATTTCCTGTGGGAACTGGCCCGTTGTTGTCTTTGCTGGATATAGGCCTGGTGCAGTCTCTTGCTGGAGTCCCGTAAGACAAAAAAGACGAGTCTAACCCTGGTTCAAATCCCCGTGTTACCTCCGGCTTGGTCGGGCATCCCTACAGACACAATTGGCCGTGTCTGTGGGTGGGAAGCTGGATGTGGGTATATGTCCTGGTCGCTGCACTAGCGCCTCCTCTGGCCCCCCCCCCAAAAAAAGAGCAGAGGCTAGCTTGAAAAAATAACCTTCTATTCAAAAACTGGCTCTCCGTGATGCTAAAAACAAAGTTATATGCCGTTATGTTGATGCGAAATCCCACAATATATCTCATCAAACACGTTGAAAAATCTTCCCAACTCGGAATAATGACTTCAAGGCCTGTTCCGTCGCATTTTTCCTCGTTGGAAATCAGAGCTTCCAAGTTCCCACTTTGAATGGAATGTGACACTAGACCCAGTGTACAATGGTTGTCACAAAGGCAGGAAGTTGAAGGAAACAAAGGACATCACTTGTGGCCAAGGATGCTAAAGAGCACGAAATCTGACCGCCAGCTGAAACGGGGAGAAACTCACGCTGTTGACATAAACAGTTTATTGGCATCATTTTCGACTTCCCTCTCGAAGAACGGAAAAGACATGACTGGAGGGAAGTGTGGACTTCCCTTGATAGCTTTCATAAGAAGATCACAAGCTTGACAAAAATGTTAGACAATTTAGCGAGACGTCCCATTATACGTGGGCAGTTCACACAAAAGAATCACCTCGTCACATTGCTTATGGAAAGATCCGCGTCTTATTGATGTGCCTTTCTCCGTTTGTTTCCTTTTACCTTCTGGGTTTGTGATGAAAGAGACCGGCAGTGCGAATGACCTGGCATGCTTCACTGGAGAATGTCAGTGCCCGGTCGTGGCAGTAACAACAGGAGGTATTGGATGAAGCGACACACCATTGGCTGATTATTATAAAGAAATAAGGGGCATCCGGGTGGCGTGGCGGTCTATTCCGCTGCCTACCAACACTGGGATCGCCGGTTCGAATCCCCGTGTTACCTCCGGCTTGGTCGGGCGTCCCTACAGACACAATTGGGTGGGAAGCCAGCTGTGGGTGTGTGTCCTGGTTGCTGAACTAGCGCCTGCTCTGGTCGGTCGGGGCAACTGGGGGGAATAGCGTGATCCTCCCACGCGCTACATCCCCCTGGTGAAACTCTTCAATGTCAGGTGAAAAGAAACGGCTGGTGACTCCGCATATATGGGAGGAGGCATGTGGTAGTCTGCAGCCCTCCCCGGATCGGCAGAGGGGGTGGAGCAGAGACCGGTACAGCTCTGAAGAGTGGGGTAATTGGCCGGTTACAATTTGGGAGAGAAAAGGGGAAAATTCCAAATGAATAAATAAATCTATGTACTGTCCCTAGAAGCCCCCCCCCCTCTTTTTCGTCCCAAACCTATCCGGCCAATTACCCCACTCTTCCGAGCAGTCCCGGTTGCTGTTCCACCCCCTCCGGGGAGGGCTGCAGACTACCACATACCACATACATGTGGAGTCACCAGCCGCTTGTTTTCACCTGACAGTGAGGAGTTTCACCAAGGGGACGTAGCGCATGGGAGGATCACGCTATTCCCCCCCGAACATGCACCCCGACCGACCAGAGGAGGCGCTAGTGAAGCGACCAGGACACATACCCACATCCGGCTTCCCACCCGCAGAAACGGCCAATTGTGTCTGTAGGGACACCCTACCAAGCCGGAGGTAACACGGGGATTCGAACTGGCGATCCCTGTGTTGGTGGTGAACCGAATAGACCACCACCCGGACCCCCTGTCCCTAAGAAGCTTTACGTGGAACCTCACTGCTAGCCACAGAAATGACCAACCCACTTGAATTGGTTCCGGGTTTGAGTATTGGATAGAAATGTGAAGATGGACAGGAAATGGGGTTGAAAGGAAGGTGGAGACGTGCATTAAAGGTCCTCAGTTGTATGTGCTTATCAGGTTGAGTTCCTGGGAAGACACCCCTGATTCTGGACTTCAGGTGGACCAGCAGAATATTTCAACACGTTGTCGTCTTCTTCTTGTGTTTCTCCTGTCCTCAGAGCGAGTCACTGGTAGTATGTGATGTGGACGAAGATCTGGTTCAAAAGCTGAGGGAGTTCCGGTTCCGGAAGCAGACCAACAACGCTGCCGTCATCAGTAAGTATCGGCTCGACGTCGCCTTGTTTTTCCTGGTTGCCTTGCATCTTTACAGGTCATACAGTCCAGACCACGATTCGGCACGAGCGCCGACACCCTCGACGTTAACGCTTGTGTCATTTAAGCCCATCTTCCCCCCCATTCATCTGCAAGAGAAATAAGTTGATAACTGTCGGGTCGCTGGTTCAATTCCCTGCTCGGCTGGTTGAGGTGTACACACCCTTCATTTGATGTTCCTTATTTAGAAAGGTACTTCGCTTTAGCATGAATCTGTCAGTCCGAGGCCAATACCTGAAGTACAGCTACCAGTGTAGCATCAGTTTCAGAACTCCAATCTAGCCCGGGTCTCATTTTGCAGTCTTTTTTTTCCTGGACCAAAATATAATTGACGGTAATTTGCATTATGGGTGTGTTCGCACGGCACTCAGTCAGCCTTAAAGGTACACGCCTCCTTTTACCCAGGGGCGTGTGCTGGGAAAACCTGAACTTCCAGATCTAAAATGGATGACACATTTCATACACTTGTGTTTGCCTCTTGGCATGAAATAAGTGTTTTGTCCAGCAACCCACTTCAGGTCTGTCATTTTTGACTCGGCGAACCACTGGCGGTCCGATAAGACTGTCGCGGTGGTAATTGTCTGTTCTGAAGACTTTGAAAGAAAGCTGCTAACACGTTTCCCCTGTGCTCTCCCTCAGTGAAGATCGATAAAGACAAGCAGCTTGTCATTCTGGACGAGGAACATGAGGCAAGTCATTTTGTTGATCTTATAAATAATTGTCATAGTGGATCCTGCTGACCTACACTTAATGCTAAACTTCATACAGTATGTATAGGTAGGGGGCGCCCCGATGGCTCACCTGGTAGAGGGGTACCACATAAGACTTGAGTCCTTTACCGCAGCGGCCTGGGTTCGAATGCGGCCCGGGGCCCTTTTGCTGCATGTCATCCCCTCTCTCTCCCTTGTCTTTACTGTCTCTCTACTATCACTATACAATAAAAGTTTAAAAGGAAATGTATAGGATAGGCACCAAAATACCCGTTTTGACAAATTTGAAGGAACTGCAGATGTCTGCTATGAAACGTTGTTCCATTAACCTTAATAGTTTGCTGACTGTTCGGCTGTTAGGCACTAACAGATGGAGTGTTCTGGGTAAAGTGTAACTTCAGATACTGCATGGCGTGGAGGGAACATCATCTAAGTGTCGTTGTTAATGACATGTTTGTCCTGTTTTAGGATATTTCTCCTGATGAACTTAAGGATGAACTGCCTGAAAGACAGCCAAGATATCCTTTTGACAGAAAAAAATACAGACGTGACTTCATTTACCATTATCAGAATATCAGGCATGCGGGCGGCGTGGTGGTCTATTCCGTTGCCTAGCAACATGAGGATCGGCGGTTCGAACCCCCGTGTTGCCTCGGGCTTGGTCGGGCGTCCCTACAGACACAACTGGCCGTGTCTGCAGGTGGGAAGCTGGATGTGGGTATGTGTCCTGGTCGCTGCACTAGCGCCTCTTCTGGTCAGTCAGAGCGCCTGTTCAGGGGGGAGGGGAAACTGGGGGGGGAATAGCGTGATCCTCCCGCACGTGCAACGTCCCCCTGGTGAAACTCCTCACTGTCAGGTGAAAAGAAGCGGCCGGCGACTCCACATGTATCGGAGGAGGCATGTGGTAGTCTGCAGCCGTCCTCCGGGTCGGCAGAGGAGGTGGAGCAGCGACCGGGATGACTCAGAAGAGTCATTGGGGAACAGTTGGGGAGAAAAGGGGGGGGGGGATTTAGTTAGCCTTTTTTATCTTTAAAATGCTCGTTTACTCTAAGTGCCACTAAAATGGGGGAGAGTGGACTACTGTTAGTGTAGCATCCCTGATACCATTGCTGTTCTATATTTCGATACATCCTTTGAATAAGCAGATAAAGTTACACACTTAACCCTTCGAAGTACTGACATAAGATATCCAAGCTGACCCATTTGTCTTGTAAAAGTTAGCTCTGCTCTGTTAATGCCAGTAAAACGAGCGGCGAGGTGGATGGCGTTGCGTTGCCGTTACCTTTGCCTCGCTATGCTGCAGTTCCCCATGTGTGCGAACAGTCCTTAGCCCCAGCCACATTTGTCGTCTACAGCTACAAGTACCAGCATGATGATGGACGCGTCTCCTATCCCCTCTGCTTCATTTTCTCAAGTCCAGTGGGTAAGAACATTTCTGGAACCTTATTCGCACGCTAGAGAACAGTTTTTAAAACAACGTGGAAACAAATTGCCGCTGTTTTGAATTTCAACTTTTTATTGACAACTCAGTCAGTGTGCGCGTGCACGCCATTTGTCTTGGTGAGATGGTTAATGCGGTCGCCTCACAGCAAGAGGGTCCTGGGTTCGAGCCCCGGGGTAGCCCAACCTTGGGGGTCGTCCTCCGTGTGGAGTTTGCATGTTCTCCCCGTGTCTGTGTGGGTTTCTGTTTTTACGTTTTCCCTATGTTTCTTTTTCAGGATGCAAACCAGAGCAGCAGATGATGTATGCAGGAAGCAAAAACAAACTGGTGCAAACTGTGGAACTGACCAAGGTAGAGTCAGGGCTACCTGTCACATTAGTACAGTCTTTTGACGCTATATTGTATTACACTGGGATTATACATAAGGAGCATGATGATGTGTACAGAACATGTTACACTGGACTTAATCCCAGAGTGTTTTTCATTTTTATTTGTTTGAATTAAGTTACTTTTATTGATCGCCAAGTTTGCACATACAAGTAATACAATTTTGTTCAATGCTCACGTGAAAGCTACAAGGGGTGTAACGCAACAATTTAAGCTAAAAGCGACTAAGACTAAAGAGTTTACTACTACTTTTGGCTGCCTCACACACTCACACGGAAGCACCTATTTTCTTGAATGAAGTGCATATATCTTAGCTACTACAACTACTTTCGGCTGCTCCCGTTAGGGGTCGCCACAGCGGACCATCCATTTCCATCTCTTCTTGTCCTCTGCATCTTCCTCTATCACACCAACCACCTGCATGTCCTCCCTCACCACATCCATTAACCTCCTCTTTGGCCCTCCTCTTCTCCTCTTCCCTGGCAGCTCCATATTCAGCATCCTTCTCCCAATATACCCAGCATCTCTCCTCCACACATGTCCAAACCGTCTCAATCTTGCCTCTCTTGCTTTGTCTCCAAACCGTCCAACCTGACCTGTCCCTCTAATGGACTCGTTCCTAATCCTGTCCTTCTTCATCACTCCCAAAGAAAATCTTATCATCTTCAACTCTGCCACCTCCAGTTCCGCCTCCTGTCTTTTCATCAGTGCCACCATCTCCAAACCATACAACATAGCTGGTCTCTACCATCTTGTAAACCTTCCCTTTAACTCTTGCTGGTACCCTTCTGACACTCTTCTCCACCCACTCCACCCTGCCTGCACTCTCTTCTTCACTCCCCCTTACTTTGGACAGTTGACCCCAAGTATTTAAACTCGTACACCTTCATCACCTCTACTCCTTGCATCCTCACCATTCCGCCATCCTCCCTCTCGTTCACGCATATGTATTCCGTCTTGCTCCTACTGACTTTCATTCCTCTTCTCTCCAGTGCATACCTCCACCTCTGCAGGCTCTCCTCAACCTGCTCCCTACTCCCACTACAGATCACAATGTCATCTGCAAACATCGTAGTCCATGTACACTCCTGCCTGATCTCGTCCATCAACCTGTCCATCACCATTATCCAAAGGAGTTGAATCAAGTGCAACTGGACTTGGTATATATCCATGAAGACGTTTCGCCTCTCATCTAAGAGGCTTCCTCAGTTCGTGCCTTTCTGTCTAGACCAAGCTAGTCTTCACAGATATATACCAAGTTCAGTTGCACTTGATTCAACTCCTGTGGATAACCATGACCTGGATGAATGAGAACATTCACAGACAAGTCCATCACCATTGCAAACAAGAAAGGGCTCAGAGCCGATCCTTGCTGTTATCCCACCTCCACCTTGAACCCATCCGTCATTCCTACCGCACACCTCACCACTGTCACACTTCCCTCATATATATCCTACACCACTCCTACATACTTCTCTGCAACTCCTGACTTCCTCATACAATACCACACCTCCTCTGTCAGCACCCTGTCATACGCTTTCTCTAAACCTACAAAGACACAATGTAACTCCTTCTGGCCTTCTCTATACTTCTCCATCAACATTCTCAAAGCAGACATCACATCTGTGGTGCTCTTTCATGGCATGAAACCATACTGCTGCTCGCTGATCATCACCTCTCCTCTTAACCTAGCTTCTATTTCTCTTTCCCATATCTTCATGCTGTGGCTGATCAACTTTATACCTCTGTAGTTGCTACAGTTCTGCACATCACCCTTATTCTTGAAAGTCAGTACCAGTATGCTTCTTCTCCACTCCTCAGGCATCCTCTCACTTTCCAAGATTGTGTTAAACAATCTAGTTAAAAAACCCACTGTCATCTCTCGTAAACATCTCCATGCCACCACAGGTATGTCATCTGGACCAATAGCCTTTCTACTCTTCATTCTCTTCATAGTTGCCCTCACTTCCTCCTTGCTAATCCACCGTACTTCCTAATTCACTATCCCCACATCATCCAACCAACCTTCTCTCTTTTTCTTCATTCATCAGCCCCTCAAAGTACTCCTTCCACCTTCTCAACACACTCTACTTGCTTGTCAGCACATTTCCATCTTTATTCTTAATCACCCTAACCTGCTGCACATCCTTCCCAGCTCGGTCCCTCATCTAGTCAATCAGTACAAGTTCTTTGCTCCTTCATTAGCGTCCAACCTCTCATACAACTCAACACACACCTTTTCCTCTGCCTTCCTCACCTCTTTCTTCACTTTACGCTGCATCTCCTTGTACTCCTGTCTACTTTCTTCATCTCTATGACTATCCCACTTTTTCTTTGCTAACCTCTTCTTCTGTATACTTTGCTGTACTTCCTCATTCCACCACCAAGTCTCTTTGTCTTTCTTCCTTTGTCCAGATGACACACCAGATAACTTCCTAGCTGTCTCCCTTACTATTTCTGCAGTGGTTGCCCAGCCATCCGGCAACTCTTCACTACCACCCAGTGCCTGTCTTAATTCCTCCCTGAACTCTACACAGCAGTCGTCCTTCTTCAACTTCCACCATTTGATCCTTGGCTCTGCCTTCACTCTCTTCCTCTTCTTGATCTCCAAAGTCATCCTACAGACCACCATCCGATGCTGCCTAGCTATGTTCTCCCGTCACCACCTCTCAGTTTCCAGTGCTTTTCAGATCACGCCTCTTGCATAGGATATATTCCACCTGTGTGCACCTTCCTCCACTGTCACCCTGTGTTCCTCCCTCTTATTGAAATATGTATTCACCACAGCCATTTCCATCCTTTTGCAAAATTCACCAACATCTGTCCTTCCACATTCCTCTCCTTGAAACCATACCTACCCATCACCTCCTCATTTCACCTCTGTTCTCTTCACCAAAATGCCCATTGAAGTCTGCTCCAATCACCACTCTCTCCCTCTTGGGTACCCTCTCCACCACTTCATCCAGCTCACTCCAGAATTCTTCTTTCTCTTCCATCTCAAACCCAGCTTGCAGGTCATATGCACTGTTAACATTCATCATCACACCTTCGATTTCCAGCTTCATACTCATCACTCTGTCTGACACTCTCTTCACCTCCAGCACACTCTTGACATACTCTTCCTTCAGAATTACCCTACCCCATTTCTCCTCCCATCCGCACCATGGTAGAAGAGTTTGAACCCACCTCTGATGGTCCTGGCCTTAATCCCCTTCCACTGGTCTCTTGCACCCACAGTATATCTACTCTCCTTCTCTCCATCATCTCAGGCAGCTCTCTCCCTTTACCAGTCATAGTGCCAACATTCAAAGTTCCGACTCTCACCTCCATGCTCCTACCCTTCCTCCTCTCCTGCTGCCTCTGGACATGCCTTCCCCCTCTCCTTCTCCTTCACCCAACAGTATCATAGTTTCCACCGGCACCCTGCTGCCCAACAGTACTGGCGGCGGTCATTGGTCACCTAGGCCTCAACCGATCTTGTAGGAAAATTTGATTTATGATCTGCCCATTTGATTTTGGCAAAGTTTTTATGCCTGATGCCCTCCAAATTTATCCAGGCTTGGGACCGGCACTAACAATGCCCTGGCTTGTGCATCCTCAGTGGCTGGGTATCTTGTAAACTAAAGGGTATCTACGTCATATTAGGGATATTGATTGGGTAACCAAGAGTTATCCCGTCAAATCATCTGCCTTTTTTTTTCCAGGTGTTTGAGATTAGAAACACCGAGGACCTAACGGAGGAATGGCTGAGGGAGAAACTAGGCTTTTTCCGCTAAAGACATCTCACCGTGCCGGGTAAGATGTCCGGAGGGAGGATGAAGATTGCACAGCCTGTGCGGTCTGTTGGGGCGAACCCCCACCACAGTTCATGTTTTCCTCCTCCTTTTACCAGACCTGCATCAAATAGTGTTTAGAAATACTTAATTATGGTTTGTTTTGGGTTACTTAGGTGCCTGATGGGTGAAGTATGCCCCACATGACAGTTCAATATTGGGAACATTTTTAACCACAAACGCAGAACAAAACGTAATAGCTGCTGTGAAAACCAGCAAGTTTTGGCTGAAAAGAAAACCCAGGTGTTCACGTTTACAGCATATATGAAAGATACGGTGGAAATCCATTTCGTCAACCCAAAGTTGGCCACATCAGTTCAATCTGATGATTATGATGATGACGATGATGAGAGAGAAGTGCCGGACAATCACAGAAATGTATTTGAAACTAACTTGGCACACTTTTCTTTGGTGTGCAGCACAATTACCTAAAACCATATTGTACCGATTAGGTAAAACGCCACCCATGTGATACACCTAGCAAGTTAAAACAACCGCTAAGAATTATTTGGTCGATACTAATTCATGCAAGTCTGCTCTGTACCTCCCATACAATCTCTCCATGTGCCAGTTTTGTGTCTGTACTGAACTAATATTCCTATAACTATCGAAGTGGAACAAAAATTTTTTTTTAAAACGTGTCCACCCTCATGTAATGCGTTAAGGAGAAATCAAAAAGGCATTGTAACATCGGCTTCTGTTAATATTTCCTCCAGTAATTTACACAGTTTGTTTTGCGCTACGATAAAACTCTGCATTCCATTTTTTATTTTTTTCTTTCAAAATTAAACTCAAACCTCGTTTAGCTGATTATTTAACGAGGGAGCAGTACTTTTAGGAATTTATATTTTTTAGGAATCAAAGTTTAGTGTCTAGGGTTATGGAGAAATATATATATAAATATACTGTAGCATCTATCTAATTGTGTTCTTAACAATTACCGAACAATCATAAGCTCAACTCAAAGACCAGTGTACATTTCTGTCACACAAGTCTCTTAACTCAGTATTCCTACATGGGGCCATTTTATTCGGGTCACAAACATGTGATCACTACAGAGATGCTAGCGCTAAACTGACAACTGGCATTCCGGATTAGGATGTCGTATTGCAGCGCGTCGTGCAGACGTACACACAGTAAACGCATGCTGGAGCTGGTAGAACCCGGCGGTGTGTTAGATAACCGCGCAGCTCCTTCCAGGCGGACGGTGCTCTCTACTCGCATCCTGCTGAGAGGTCCCTTGTTAGACGGCTAGCCGGTGACACCGAGTCCCAGTTTCGTCTTTGGATTCGAGGTTGAAATGGCAGTGAGGTAAAACTGTGCTGTATCTGTACCTTTTTTTTTTAGAGTGGGTTTTTTTTATATTCCTGGATTTATAATAATAATACCCCTGGTGATGATTTTACCACTGAAACGTTTCTGAAAGATTCCCCCCCCCCCCCAAAGCAACAACTGACAAACAACCTCCGCCTTGCAAACGTGACAGTTTTTGAAGTAACTCCACACAGGGTGGCGTCACCAGCCCACCTTTTACTTTACTAAAGCGGTGACTGACTGTACCATATGAGAGATTGTTGGCTATTATAGTGCATTATTGCTATTCATATCTGTGAATGTCGTGCTGATTTTTATGTATGCGGTTTGATTGCGGTAGTGGTTGTTTTTACCCTTCGGGCACGTGGTTTTTCATGACGGTACACATGACGTCTCATAATGCCAGTTGTGCTTAAATTTTAGACTTGGTGACAAAAGAGAACCCAGTTCTCCAGTTCTATGTACCCAGTGTACCTTCTCCAACCAGGCCAGTCTCTTGAGCTGATCACATTGGTCAAGGTTGGTGACGGGGTCTCCGTATCAGTTGATGCGATTTGAAAAAGGCGGGCCCGAGCAAAGACCGGATGGTCTGATCACAGCTTCAGAGATTGCTCTCAATGGACTAGGTGAGAAGGTGATGGGGGGGAGGGGGTAGAATCGGGTTCGCTGAATTAGGTATCTCAGGAATCGGGGACAATTTATCGTCATTTCTTTCATGTACTTGCGTTATACAGAAGAAACGAAATTCCGTATCCCCCGGCCCGCAGCAGTGCGACACAAAAGACAAAAACACATACCCAAAATTCCCCAAAACGACACCACCAAAAACATACAAAATCAGAGAGAACAAAGCACACAAAAAAACACGAACAGTTAACAACACAGTCCACTCAGTGCAACACAGTCCAAAAATTCCACGGTCCAGGAGAACGAACGCCAGCCAGGATGACTGTCAGAACTGCCAGTCTGCATGGGCTAGCAGTTAGCTTAGCCTGCCCCGCTTCCGCGTCCTGTCAGACCGCCCTCGGTGTTTCCTCCTTGGCCGCAGGTCCGGCAGGGCTGTGGTCCTTGGGCCACCAGATTCAGCAGACCAGCCTCCCCCAGCCGAACCAATGCCAGCTCTCCCAAAATATCTTAAAATATCTGAAAATGTCTTCTCTTAGGAGGGAAGTCTTACTGTGAGCTGCAAGCTATCTGTTAGCTCGGAGATTGCGCTACTTATCTTGGTGCCAGGTCTGCCAGATAGTCCCGTAAACCTGCAAATTGGACCATCCACTTCTTGGCTAGACTCGTCTTTCTGAAATCGTTCTCAGTAAGAGGGAAACTAGACCCCCGTCTTTGACATAATTTCAAACACATTCAATGTTTTTGACCTGTGAGATTGCTCGGGCTCTCAAGGCTGGATTTCACCTGTAACGATGACACAATTTCAAGACCCCCCCACCTGTTGCCCAGCGTGATCAGTGTTGTGTCATCTGGAGACGACACCTACATAAGAACAGATAAGTGAGGGTTAATTGTGGCAGATTTGAGGCCAGTAGGGAGGGAAAAGCCACGTTAAGCATAATGTTCTGTTGTTAAGTCTGTTTTACCGATGCCTTTTCTTAAATGTTTTTGTCATATTTTGTCTCATTTGAAAAATCGTTAGCCAAAATGGACAAAAGGAATTGTGTATCTCAGTTTATCTCCTCTAACGACATACCGGTGAGCAGAGGATGCCTGAAACAGCTTTTGATGGTCAAAACTATTTTTTTGATGTGAAGCAACTCATGGACATGGTAAAGAAACCAGTCACTCATTCTCACACGTTCATAGTCACACACAGCCAGTCCATGTCTGCAGGGGGGAGGAAAAATCAATCGACAGCAAAGTTAAGATGTGTCTAGAGAGGCTTGAGAGATGTCAATGAAAACAATTTTGAGTAGAACATAAAAATGAACAGCTTGGTTGTTCAGCCACCCGTGGCTCCCCCTCTGATGGATCGTACCATTCTTCCTTTCATTTAGTGCTGCTTGCAGCTTTTTGTCAGTTTCATGCCCGTTGACACAGAAAAAGACTGTCTGTCCACTGGAGACCTCTTTCAAAGAAACGTCGTAACGCTGGACCTGAGCACTTGCATAGCACTTTGTGTGGAAAGCAGGTGCCGAGTTCTGGGACGAGATGCTCGGTAGTTGCCGCACAATAAGTTTGGCTGTAAACCTTCCTTCAGCTTCCTTTTATGATAACACGCAAGTAAAATGTCGCATAAATGGGGATTTTTCTGGTGTCGACGCTACAAATTTGAACCCTTTTCACCAGAAAGAGAACCAGAAGTGGCATTGATAAGCTAGCTAGGCGAAGGAGATGTGGCGGTGCGCTCAAGGCTAGAGGCTCAAAAAAGAGGTCAGGTCCTTCCAGTCGGATCAAGAGCATTCAAATTGCGACCTTTCTGTTGAAAACAACACAAAAATACTTTTTTTTTTTTTACAGCTCCAGTGGATACGTGACTTAAATCTACTGAACCTAAATTCACCAAGTCCTCTGGACTCTTAACAGTAGTGCTTCACATCTATGACTGTGCCCTTGTTTGTCGAGAGGCTCCTTTTGTATAGGCCACAGACAAAACATGGAAAAAGGACTTTTGATCTGTCATGTCAGAGCAGGTTCGCCTTCTTTTGTCCTGTATTTTTCAAAATCTGAATATAATTCAAGGTATGGGGAGATAACCGAAGCAGTTTGACTGAAATAAGTCACTGAAGATGTACGCACAACACTAGCTTTTCATGTAAACCATGCACTGGTATCAAACTTTGTGCTTAAGATGTTGATATTGTGTGTTTTACATGTAAGTATAAGGCTTTGCTCATCAAGAATTGATGGGATGTAACTGTTAATCCCCTGTCTGGTATCTACTGATGGAATAAAGGCGTTGGTTTCTAGCCACGCCAACTTCTCATTACCTATTGCTGTTCCCACACAGGGAGGTGGGAGTGTGTACCTCCAGCCTGAGTGACTTTTCTTGTTCGAGATTCTCACGTGTTTACTTGAACCGAAGGTTGACTCAATCCTTCACTGATGGAGCAAGTTTTAGGAGCTATGAAACATTTTTTAAAACCCCAGTAAACTCGTCAAAATATTTGGGATTTAGTCCATAAATGAGGCTAGGCCCCCCGCCTCCCTAAAATTATTTTTTTTACAAGTTTACTTGTAAAAGATACAATTTGATCCGACCGAAGAGATGTAGCCTAACTTTCTCAACAGTCTTTGCATGTAATTTGAATGAACTGCAATGTAGTGGTCTCAGTGCGAATACAAAATTACTTAAGATGTTCTGTTTTTTTTTTCACGAGGAAATTCTAAGTGCATGTTGTGTGTTTGTGTCTGAACAGTCTGCATAAACCTTAAAAGGTATCCCAGCAATGATTTCAGCATTTTGTGATTAGGAGCCATGCATGTTCTCTTCCCACTGAGGTGAAGATATTGGATATTATCGGTGTGATTTGACTGCTTGGGTGCAAGCAGCAGCTGCAGACAGTTTATTTGCACATACTTTCCTCTATTATGATTCCTTAATAAACAAACTTGACAAATATTCCCCACGTAGATCTAAGAGGTGCGTTTTAAATATCTTGTTCCTTTGTGGTTGTGAGCCATGGGGGGTTATTGTCCTGTGGATCTGTTGACTTTTCCTTACAAAATAACTTTTCCTACGTGGTGAACTTGTATATTTGGCCTCTCTCGATCTTATTTCATTCGTAACGTATTTGTCAACTCGCCTCATGTTCTCTTTAGTTAAATGCCTGTTCTTTTTCCTTTTCTTTTTAATAAAACTGCACCTGAAGTATGCAACATAACCAGCTGTCTCATGGCATCAATGAAACGTGAGATATTTGTATTTTTCCATACTTTATACAACGTCTAATAATGTCCCAATAAAATGACAGTGATGTTTAAAGCCTCTGTTTTGTTTTTGTGAGGGTTACTATTTTTCATCCATCCATCCATTATCTGAACCCCTTATCCTGCTCTCAGGGTCGCTGGAGTCTATCCCAGCAGTCATTGGGCGGAGGGACACCCTGGACAGGCCACCACACAGGGCCGAGTCTCTCTCTCTCTCTCTCTCTCTCTCTCTCTCTCTCTCTCTCTCTCTCTCTCTCTCTCTCTCTCTCTCTCTCTCTCTCTCTCTCTCTCTCTCTCTCTCTCTCTCTCACACACACACACACACACACACACACACACACACACACACACACACCTAGGGGTAGTTTAGTACGGCCGATTCACCTGACCTCCATGTCTTTGGACTGTGGGCCCACGCAGAGAACGCGCAAACGCCACACAGAGGACGACCTCCAAGGTTGGACTACCCCGGCGTTCGAACCCACGACCATCTTGCTGTGAGGCGACTGCACTAACCACTGCACCGCCCACTATTTTTCATATTGATAATAAATGATGCAATTCCACGTACTCACATTCCATTAAAACTGATCACACTAATCAAATCAGCGATAAATTACCCCCCCCCAAAAAAGTGGAAACGATCAAATGGAAGGTGTATTTTTGAAATAGTTTGAAATAGTATCACACGTGGCAACTTTATTGCGCTACTAGATTTAATCAGAATACCGTGGCGTAAAAAAAGAAAAGCTTACGGTCCGTATCCGGTGCTCACGGTCCGTATCCGGTGACGTGCGCAGGCTTGGTTACTTGACCTTTCACCTTTCTGCCACACAGAGGACGACCTCGGCGACTGCGCCACCGCGCCGCCCACTATTTTACATATTGATAATAAATGACGCAATTCCACGTACTCACATTCCATTAAAACTGATCACACTAATCAAATCACCGATAAATTACCCCCAAAAAAGTGGAAATGATCAAATGGAAGGTGGATTTTTGAAACAGTATCACACGTGGCAACTTTATTGCGCTGCTAGATTTAATCAGAATATCGTGGCGTAAAAAAAAAAGAAAAAGCTTACGGTCCGTATCCGGTGCTCACGGTCCGTATCCGGTGACGTGCGCAGGCTTGGCGACTTGACCTTTCACCTTTCCGGTCGCTTCTCTCGCGGTGTCTGGCGTCGCGCTGGTCTCGGCGTGACGACGACAGGCGGGCGACGAGAGCTCCGATCCGGTGCCATCCGAGCCAGCAGCGATCCAGCTTGGAGGGGGGGGAGAAAGAAAACATGGCGTTCACATTCGCGGCCTTTTGTTACATGCTCGCTCTGCTGCTGACGGCGGCTCTCATCTTCTTCGCCATTTGGCACGTAAGTACAGCGGCTGAACGTTGACGTCCGCCGCTAAACACGACCGGCCGGACGCCCCCCGCTAACCGGACCCGCTGCGTGTGCCGGTAGCGAGCGGGCTGGGCCGGCCTTCGAGATAGCTTAGCCGGCTAACGGGGGGGGGGGGTGTTTGAAGTCGTGCGTCGTGGAATGAATGGCACACACCCTCACGTCTCGCTAGCTCCGGAGCTAACGCCGCGTTAGCACGCTAGCTGCTAGCGTTAGCACGCTAGCTGGCTAGCGCCGCGGCTTCACAAACGTCGTTTAGTTTTATTTTGCCGTTTCTTTTTTTTCTTCTTCTTCTTCTATCATACGCGTCTCTTCGCGTGGGCTGGTTAGCAAGTCGGCTAGTAGGCCGACGAGCTAACCAGCTAGCGGCGATCGGAAGGCAACTTCAGCTTTGTTCGTCATCGCTCCGCTGTTGTGACGGCTACTGGTCACGTTGAATCACCTTTTGTTTGACACACGAATGCCATTAGCGTTTGATCTTATTCAGAATGTCACATTGTAACCGGTTACTTTCTTGCCCGGTGCGGGATTCGATACGGGGGTGTACCGCGCCACAAGGCGGCGTCGCTAACCGCTCGGCTAAAGGGTCAGACCCGTTAGCTAGGGGGCTAACGTGTCGTATTAGTAGTTTACAGCCATAATGGGGGGGGGGGGCTCCTTCATCGCAAGCCTTCCCAATCGGATCGCCTGTTGATTTTATGGTCATACGCACTGGTACGTCACCATGTTTCGAAACGCCCCCCCCCCCGCTGTGTTTACGAGTCACTTGTGAGACGTACTTAAGGCCAGAGGTGTAAAAACCCGGTCCAGAAAGTACAAAATCCTAACCGTGTCTTTACTCCATCCACGTATTAAACGGCTGATTTGGGAAACTAGTCAGTGCAATCTGACGGTTTAGTACATGGCTGGAGTAAAGACACGGTTAGGGTTTTGTACTTTCTGGACCGGGTTTTTACACCTCTGACTTAAGCCATTATACAGCCCCCCCCCCCAACGAGCTGCTCGGCGGTTGTGTTCACGGTTAACCTCTCTCACTGTCCCCCCAGATAATCGCTTTCGACGAGCTGAAGACCGACTACAAGAATCCCATTGACCAGTGTAACACTTTAAATCCGGTAAGTGGCGCCACCGCCAGCGGCGTGACTTCCTCGCCTCTCTGGCCAAGCATGCGGAGGGTGCTCGTGTAAGGATGCGGCCAGGCCGCCTGTAACTCTTCTTCTAAGCTGTATCTCTGCACCGTCACGCTGAATAACATGCCTGTTGTGAATCAAGAGTGATCTTGTCAGCTGTCAAACTCTAACGCTTTCCCTCCCTCCCCCTCCCCCCAATCTGCTTTTTTTACATTTTGTTAACGGCCCAAAAGACAGTTGAAAAGGTCAAAAAGATAAAAAGAGTCAAAATTGCATTAAAGGTTTGTACCAATCTTCCATTCAAAGTGCCCGCTCGGTTCAGTTCAGTCTGCAGTCTGTCATTTCGCACGGGGGAGTGTTTGCAAACGTCTTTTCAGTTAACTAATCTGGGATGAGAGGCTGCGGTGCAGAGCAGGGTCAGGTTGAAGCGAGGCTTGCGTCTCGGGGGTTTGGCAGCTCGTGGCGTGTTAAGGTTTCTGACTGGACGCCCTTATTCTAGTGGAGACGTCATTTTTGACTCCCCTCTGTTCAAACATCCAGTATTGGAAAGGCTCCTGTATTGGATATGAGCCAATGCACTTGGCTGATTTTTTTTTTACACATTAATTATAGACTAGATTACCACAGGAATATTTGTTTTGTTTTAGGGTGTATTGATTTGTAATTATTGCCAATATTGTATCAGGGCGTTATTGCTCATTAAACACTTGGAAATAGTAGGGACACAGTAGTATGATAAATTATCCAGATTTGCTGACGCTACAACGTGCAGGTGTTAACTGAAAAGACTTGCAAATGCTCAAAACATGCATGATCTCTTTTACAACCTCCCCTTTGTTTGCATATAGTCTTGTATTTCAAGTTACTGGTAACTCCCCAACAAACTAACTGTGATTCAAGTGGGACTACAATCTTTTGTATCAAACTTTTTAAACCTGATTTTTGGCATTTTTTTTTTCTCTTAAATTGTAATGCCGACGTTCACATGGAGCCATCCTTTCATTTATTTTGTTTGGTTTTGTTATAGCGTTAATAAAGTCTGTGTTTTTAGAAGTACTTGAATTGTGTTGCTATTATTTGGCTGAGCAATTTGTAAAACATAGAAATCATTTCCAAAATTTTGGCTGTAAACCTGAATCACCCGGAGTTTGAAACAGATGGCTTCAGAGTCCGCACATTCTAGCTCAGCAACATTTGTGGTCTCCGATTGGTTTGCAACTTCATTGGTAGGCGGGATTATTTTAGTTAAGGGCACCGATTTTTCCGTCTTTATCTTATTTCTACCCAAAATGTAGTCCCCACAACCATGTACAGTTTTGAACATGGCAAGTGGAAATCTGTAAACTCATTTGCCATATTTTTTTCATGTGCGGCGATCGATTATTTTGCATCTGGCAACACAGTGCAGGGCTTAATAACGTCAGCTTCACTCCCTGCACCTTCTTCCTCCCACACATGCCCCTCACCTCTCCATCTGTGGGCTGCTGGCCCCCTTCTTACCCCAGCCCCGCCCTTGAATGTATTGGAATGCATGGCTTCCATGTGGTGATTCCATCTGCCCCCCTCGTCTTCCGCTCAACATTGTCACACTAGCTCTTACCTCCGTTGCCCAGAAACAGGCTGCCATATTGAGACTGCTAGCCAAAATCATTGAATGCACCCCTTCCCCCGACTCGGTGGTGTGTTGCCCCTGCCCCTGTTCATAAGAAAGTGGGATGGTCTGTAGTTGTTTACTCACTGCTAAGCTGAGCAAGCCCTTTCCAGGCCCATGTGCTGGTTATGGCCCCTCCCCATCATCTGTGGTCAGACCCAGTGATGCATATTACTACCAATTGGTGTTAGTAGACAGTGCAAGATACAGTACACTGTAACCAAGCATAATATATCATCTATGGTTCAATTCCAATCCTTTAGACCAGGGGTCGGCAACCTATGACATGTGTGCCCATGGGTGCACGCGAGGTCATTAACACGGGCACGAGGAGCAATTCAATAAAAAAATATTTTTTTAATATACTTTTTTTAATAAAGAACATTTTAGTATAAAATATAGCCGAATGGTGAACTAAACGAACAATTCAGTTTAAAATAATGCTGAAATAATTGGTCTCAAAATACACCATTGTTTTTGACAGCAAGAGTGCACACAAGTGACTGGTCTTAACATGCCCCTCTGCCCCCTCTCTCTGATCTGCCCATGAGCGCAGCATTACAGCGGTAGGGACAACGTAGTATAGCTACCTAGCTAGCGTTCTGTATTGCTTCATGACAAAAACAACTGACAATGGCAGAAACAAAGCAAAATAGGTTGTCTAATATTCGCACCTTTCGGCCATCTTGGACAAACGAATTCGGATTTATTTCACGAAAGGACCGAACTGTGTGCACTTTCTGCTGGGAAAATGTTGTGTGTCGAGCTTCAAGTGTAAAACATAATTGTCGAACAGGGTGTGAGAAAAACGTCAAAAATGAGGCTGATAAAGCTGAATCAGTCCAGAGGGTAGCAGCCCAGTACGGGAAGCAAGGCAGCATCATTACAACCCGATGTGCCGCCTAAAACCAGGCTCCAGAGGGCAGCTGTAAAGTCGTACCGTACATTGCTTAACATGAGAAGCCATTCTCCGATGGAGAGACCATAAAGCAGGCTTTCAGCAGGTCACAGGTCATATTTGATGGGTTACCCAGCAAAGACACGGTCATCAACAGGACCAAAGAAAGCACTGCACTGAAAGATGCGTCGGTACTCAGCCTAGCTCGTGACGAGAGCGGGGGCGTAAACGACACTACGTCTAGCGGTGGTTACCAGATATTGCAACAAACAAGGGTTGCGGTAAATCGGTAATACTCAATTTTGTGCGTGCATGTGTATGTGTGTAGAGCACAGATCTTTCAGTGTGCAGAATCTTGAGTGCAGAAAGATGGGAAGAGTCGCTGCCCATCTTTTGGAGCAGGTTGAAAACTCACCTCTTCAAGAACTTCTACCCTGTTACTTGCCCTTAGCACTTATTGTATTCACTCATTTAAAAAAACAAAATCTCTTTCTTGCGCTTTTACTTTAGCACAGGTTTTGCTCGTAGATGCTTGTTTAGAGAGAAGATGCACTTATGACCTCTGATGACTAGTACTTCTCATTTCCTACGTTAAATGCACTTATTGTAAGCCGCTTTGGATAAAAGCGTCGGCTAAATGACTGTAATGTAATGTAATCTAGATGGGGAGGCGAGCAGCAGCAGTAAATAAATAATGAAACGCTTGTTTTTTAAACTTTGTAAAGTGGCACGGGACGTCCAAAAGGTTGCCGACCCCTGCTTTAGACTATAGCGAACGTCACGCCAAGGTAGACACGATGTTGTCAATCCAGCCTGCTCTGCCAAAAAAAAGTGCAAAGCAGCAACATTTTTATGTAAATTGGACTAATCTGACCGCTAGTACAAGTTTCCCATTCGCCCTTTCTCATTCTCTTGGAATCATTCTTTTGACTTTCACCCAGCCATTTATAGATGCCTGCCTATTTTTGATAGCTCAGTTTGGTTCTTATTAGGGGGCTATATTTCCTTTTTTTTTTCTCCAGGTTTGTTTGTGGCCGATCGATGTATTTTCCGTGCCCTGTTCGTAAATTGCTCTGCATTCCTAAAATCTGATCTCACGTGTCATGTTAGATGAAAACAGCATCTTCTCTCCAAGACAGTTTGGCATTTCCTTAGGTTTTATGATATCAGTAAGTGCGTCTACAGCTATCTGCAGATAGGGCAGGGTAAATTGTAGCAGGGTAGCTATCGGTCGCCCTTCAGTTTGTTCCTTATATGTGGCCTCTGATGTTTGCTGCTCTCTGTTCTCTCCAGCTGGTGCTCCCGGAGTATCTCATCCATGTTTTCTTCTGTGTCATGTTTTTCTGCGCCGCGGAGTGGCTCACCCTCGGTCTCAACATGCCACTGCTGGCTTACCACGTCTGGAGGTAGGGACTACTTACCAAATAAAGAGTACCATCTTTTCTGAATGAGCTCTCTGATCGACTCACTGTTTTGCTAAGATGGGTAGCAGATTTTGCCTCTTCTTGTCATTTAGTATTTAGAGCACAGATGTGATCTAGCAAGCTTGTATGGTTGACCAAACGTGCACAGCATGCTAAACTGTTAGCATTCACTATGCCAGATTTAATCATTAGTTAGATTGAAGCTGTTACCAGTCTTCTCATTGCACACTGCTAATTTGAACGAAGAGCTTATTAAGGGGAAATAGCGGTATCCTTTTCACACTCAGATCACACATTAAGACACGTTCTCAAAAAAAAAACAACGCATGTATCCCATCTTAGACCCTTTTTGTTTTTTTAAATCTGCAATCTAGGTATATGAGTCGTCCAGTGATGAGCACTCCAGGACTTTACGACCCAACAACCATCATGAACGCTGACATCCTCGCCTACTGTCAAAAGGAGGGCTGGTGCAAATTGGCTTTCTACCTCCTGTCCTTCTTCTACTATCTCTATGGGTACCCAGATGTCTTTTTTTTCTCTCCCCTGTTTTTTACACTTGAACCCTTTTTTGTAAAACCGTTTAAAGCTACAATCCCGAAGACTTTAAGAGTAACTAAACCCGACAATTTTAGTGAATTTGCTGGTTAAAAACCATGTAAAGGTTAAAAACGTGGGAGGCTGGTCTTGGGTGCTATGCGATGTTGGCGTAACAGGATAAACACAGCTGCAGATAATAACATTAATAATGTCTCTATTGGGTGTAGGTGTATATCGGCACATCTATCAGCATTGACAGACAGAGCCAGCACGATTGATCGTCAATAGTACTGTCAGTGCTGGTTCTTCAGCACATCTACATCCAACGGATCCATTATTATTAATGTTATTAGCTGCAGCTGTGTTTATCCTACGCTAACATCTGCTGCCACCAGTATCACCATAGCTGTCAGTAAGTTAAGCAAAGCCAGCAACCTTCAGGATTGAAGTTTTAAGTTAGGCGTGCTGTTGACAGCACGAGCAACTCAACCGCAATCTGGTTGTCAGCTGAAACGGAAATCAGCGCCGACATATTTCCCAAAGTGATAAACGTTATCAGTTAGGTAGCACAGAGTTGTAAGAAACGTGATGACAATGTGTGCGATTAGCGTGAATGCAGTTTAACAGGTCTCCAGTTATTCCATTGTCTTACCAACTTGAAGGCCTGTCCCTGAGGTTTTTGCTGCCATAGGCAAGATAAAATGAAAAGATTCACTGCTAATTTGTAATAATCATTGCTGTCAGCTATATCATAAATGCTAGTGCAACCCACCGCCACACACACATAAGCAGTGAAAAGAACAAGAAATGCAAAGAAATCATGGTTTATTTAATATGGCTTACAGCTGCAATTTTAGAAGGCCACCTAGTCGGCACACAATGAGCTAAAGAAATCTGGTAGTGGCCCTTACTGAACCTTTAACACTCAGCAGCCTTCTACTTTATAAAGATAACGATGAAAATAGGCTTATTTTTTTTACCTTATTATTTCCCTCGTCATATTATGCACCAATTCAACAATGCATGGCAAAAAAAATCTCAAAACTTCTGCTCTTTATTTTGAATCAAAATCTAATCATCTTAACTTCCCCTAAAACAGCCGAGATTTTGTGACATGTGACTCACCAAGTCCGAGCAGGCAGGCGAGCAACATTACGTCCAATAATGTCATAAAATATTTTGCGCCATCCAGTCATATTCTGAAGGATCAAATTGCATCCATCCCATCCCAATATCCTGTTTTATATGGAAGTAAGTCACATTACAGAAGCAGGATGTGCTCTGAATGCAGTTTCACCTAGTCCTTAAACGCCATGGCGAGCCCTGTCTGTTGGTGATATGCATTCTTCTGGGCTGGGAAATGGCATGAATAGAGGTAAAGGTAAGAAGAGAGTGAGTGCTAAAATTCTGAACACAATAATTCAGTTACAAGGAAAGAAATAACGGCATGATCTAGGTCTAGACTAGGTGTTAGTTTCAGGAGGACAGATTACCTTAATTTCAGGATGGTTTCCCAGGCTTTTTTGGCGGCACGGTGGTGCAGTGGTTAGCGCGGTCGCCTCATAGCAAGAAGGTCCTGGGTTTGAACCCCAGGATAGGCCAACCTTGGCATTCGTCCCGGGTCGTCCTCTGTGTGGAGTTTGCATGTTCTCCCCGTGTCTGCGTGGGTTTCCTCCAGGTGCTCCGGTTTCCTCCCACAGTCCAAAGACATGTAGGTCAGGTGAATTGGCCGTATTAAATTGCCCCTAGGTGTAAATGTGTTGGCCCTGTGATGGCCTGGCGGCCTGTCCAGGGTGTCTCCCCGGCTGCCGCCCAGTGACTGCTGGGATAGGCTCCAGCATCCCTGCAACCCTGAGAGCAGGATAAGCAGTTCGGATAACGGATGGATGGATGGATTTCCAGGCTTTCCTTGTGTGGTAAAGAAGTGAATGGCGTGGCACAGGAAAAGTAAAATATTACCTGTGGCGGGGTGTTATGCGTGCCACCACCAACTGCAGACGGTTGCTGCTGCGCCTTGTTCGGTGCCACCCAAGTAAGTCGCCTATTTTGTAATGGAACAGCAGGCCCTGCCTACAACTTGTGTTCTCTCTCTCTCTCTCTCTCTCTCTCTCTCTCTGTCTCTGTCTTAATAGGATGATCTACGTGTTGGTGAGCTCTTAAAACCAGGAGAGGACTGAGAAGGACGGGCGCGTGTACAGTAGACGACCAAACACTATGATCCTAGTGGTTGGTGCTGGAAACTGGACCTGCTGAAAACCACCTTTCGGCAACATTACAACACCCATTTCAAGAGGACGAACTCTTGACTTCCCCTACACCACCCCCCACAGTGCAGCGTTTCATTTTTGGAAACATTAGGCCCTTTCTAAAAAAAAGAAAAGAAAAACCCAGTATCTCAGTCACAGCCTTCATGTAATAAATAGTTCGGCAGTTTGAATTCAAAAGAAGAGCAAGAAGCCTTGGGACTGACTACTTTTTATTATTTTGTTTTTTTTTGTTTTGTTTTGTTTTTTATTATTTTTTTTAGGGTGCAGTGATTTCATGCTTAGAATTTACAATAAAGGTTTTCATGTTGTATCCCGGTTTTTGATTGTTTACAGTTAGCATAGACATTGACTTAAGAGTGTGCGTCACAAACGAGATTCCAAGCTGTGTGCTCGGCGGTGGCGGCGTCTTCTGCGAATCAGATTCCAGGCTTTCAGAATAAGCTTCTACATGTGACTTCATCCTAAGTAAAGTCGTTGTAAAGCAAAATTTTGACTTGACACCCCCCCCCCCCATAACACTCACAGATGAACTAGTTGGTCTGAAGTGAACGTAGTTTTGGGACTCAGAAGTGTGTACATGTGGGTCATTATCACTCGATAAAACTTGCACATAGACAATCATATGGTTGTCACAAAATCAACTTTCAGACCAATTACATCGATTTCATACTTTGTGCTACAACATCCTCGTGCGTCTCTTGAGAGACTGGCGTGTAGATGACCCGTCAATCTCCCTGTGAGGACCCGCAACTATTAAAACGTTGTCTAGAAGACTCGACAGCACTATAACCAAGGCTCAGCGTTTTCGGTTTTCACCGAAAAATGCCCAGATTTTAAACCGATTTTACGCTTCCACGGATCCAGAAGTTGTTCCTGTTCGTGCGAGGTTGTGTAACAGTGCCCTCTTGTGGCCAAATTCGGCATGCCGGATGGCTTTGAAAAATAAAAACCGAGAAGGCCGAGCCTTGCCTATAACGAATATTGGCAGCCAGGGGCGCGTTCGTTCTGTTCTTTTGACGCCTCAGTAGAAAACGGCTACTGTGCCATTCCGTTGACTGTTCTGTCTGTATTCCACGACTGTTGTGGACATTCTGTCAGTTTGTTTTGTTGGTTTGAAAGGAAAAAATGTCCTGGGACATTTCCCGGGACATTTTTCTTTCCGACTCCCGAGATATTGTACACTCCTTGTTGTGTTAACTGTTCTACATCAGACCTTGGGAGTGTTGACATTTCAATTTCTTCAGAGTTGACAGGGAACAGAAGTTTCCGGTCTGTTTATTTATTGCCATTTCCATACTTGTAAATTAATCAGGGAAAGGGATGACCATTCGTCACGCTTACTTTTTTTCCTTCTCGGTGTGTTGCTTAGTCATCTCTAGGGAGTGACAACATATGAGTTGATATGAGATTGAATAAATGTATCCCACTGAACGATGCTGTTGACATGTCATTTCAGCTCTGCAGACAGCCGTGTGCCGTTTGAGTGTTGTCGGAGGAAACGCTGAGGAGTGAGACGGCCCTGCTGTGTTGTGTTTGTAACGCGGTGGAGGTCAGACAGGTTAAAAATGGCACTGCTGACACCACAGTGATCTCCAGCGGTACTTCCTCTGGCCCAAACATTCCCCCCCGACCAGGGGCGGATCTACGGGGTGGCAACAGGGGTGGCAGCTGCCACCTCTGGGACACAGTCTTGCCACCCCTGTTGCCACCCCATTTATAAATCAGATAATATGTTTTTAAAGTATATTTTAAGTACATGCATGGTGAAGGTCAACGAGACCCGCACCAAACTCATCTCAAACAGATTTAGAACCCCCCCTCCCCCTCACAGGCGCGGATCTACAGGGTGGCAAAGGGGTGGCAGCTGCAGTCTTGCCACCCCAGGAAAAAATCTCTAGATCCACTACTGCACCCGACCCACTGAGATGCAGCTCCTCGCAAAACGCACCACAGCCCCACTTGTGCAGAGCTGGCATTGTAAATGAGTTTTTCTTGCAGTTCAGGCTGAACTGCAAAAAAAAAATCAAAAAGAAATCTCAACAGATCTGTGTTTTAGCCAAGTTCTGTTTAGATCCAGAGTAGAAGCCAAACATCCCAAGTTGGTTGAGAAATATAGGAAGATGTGTGTCAGGGTCCTCTAAATAACACTCCGTCATCAGCATAAATTCCCAACGTTGATCCCTTTAAGGTCTTGATTCTGTCCGATCGCTTGTGCCAGTGGCTCTATAAACGCTGTGAACAGGGTTGGTGAAAGACAACATCCCTGCCTGGTACACCGTTCTAATGTTACACTATCAGTCAGGATACCATTTATTTTTATCCTTTGCAGTTGGTTTTGGATAGTGTTTTAACACATTGTATGGCCTTGTCATTTAATCCAAATTTCTCGAGTACCTGATACAGAAATGTCCAGTTTACACTATACTATCAGCATCAAGCCTGCACCAAGGCTTATTAAGGCTGCACTGATATTTTTGTGCTTAACATGTTCAATGATGTGTAGAGTTCTCCTTGTGTTGGCACTTTGAGTGGCTGTTGCAGCTAGAAAAGCGTAGCTCTCTTGTGTGTCATGCCTTTTTTTCCGGGTAAATTGAATTGTGGCTCACGTGACTTGTCACGTGAATCCTGTCTCAGACCAATTGTTGTTCAACTTTTCTACCTTTAATTAATGTAACTACCTAGTTTGTGCGTTTCCTACTGTGGTTGCTCTCCAAACCTTCTGAGAAGAATCTCCTACACCTCAAATGGAGTAGATGGCACGGTGCATTACCTTCTGACAAGGCACGCGTTGCCTTACACATGCTGCATGACATCAGCCTCAACAACAAAATCTGAAGAGGGTCAGCGACATATTTTCCTCAAATATTTTCCTCTCATCTTCAGCTGCTTTTCCGGGGTCGGGTCGCGGTGGCAGCTAGCTAAGTAGGGCACTCCAGACGTTCCTCTCCCCAGCAATGCCCTCTAGCTCCTGGGCAGTGGCGCCCCCAGAAATTTTTCATAGGGGTGGCACACCAAAACCAAAAGCCATGACTGAATTTCGGGAATTCTATGCTGCTGTTGTAGTATACTGTATAGCCTAGTGGAAAACTGTCAATATGAGAGTTAAGAAAAATATACATTATTGATTTAAACGATCAGCACCTAATGCAAACTATCAGATAGAAGCATATTATGCATAATCAGAAGCATATTCTGCATATGCGCCTCGTGGCTGGGGGGGCCAGCGGGGGGGCCAGGGATAGTATCAGGGTGGCCGTGGCCACCCCTGGCCACCCCTTGGGGGTGCCACTGCTCCTGGGGGATCCCAAGCGTTCCCCGGCCAGAATGGACATGTAGTCCCTCCAGCGAGTTCTGGGTCTACCCCGGGGTCTCCTCCCAGTTGGACGTGCCCGGTAAACCTCCAAAGGAAGGCACCCAGGAGGCATCCTAATCAGATGGCTGAACCACCTCAACTGGCTCCTTTCGATGCGAAGGAGCAGCGGCTCTACTCCAAGCTCCCTCCAGATGTCTGAGCTCCTCACCCTATCTCTAAGGCTGAGCCCAGACACCCCACGGAGGAAACTAATTTCAGCTACTTGTATCCATGATCTCACCCTTTCGGTCACCACCCAAAGCTCATGACCATAGGTGAGGGTTGGAACGAAGATTGACTGGTAAATTGAGAGCTTTGCCTTCCGGCTCAGCTCCCTCTTCACCACAACGGTCCGGTACAACGTCCGCATTACTGCTGATGCTGCACCAATCCGCCTGTCAACCTCCCGCTCCATCCTGCCCTCACTCGTGAGGAAGACCCCGAGATACTCGAACTCTTCACTTGAGGCAACAACTCATCCCCAACCCGGAGGGAGCAATCCACCATTTTCCAGTAGAGAACCACGGCCTCAGACTTGGAGGTGCTGACTCTCATCCCGGCCATTTCACACCAAACACCTGGAGAGTGGCTGGACTCAAATATTTTTATTTGGTTATAATTTAGATGAACAAAAAGCAGTTCTGCACATGTTGGGAAAAGCAAAGCATGTCGCAACAGTAATATATTATTCTTTTAAAGAGCAATTACCAGAGAATGTAATCACACAGGAAAACAGATGCTGATACATTGATTTTCGCCTGCTTATGCTGCACCTGTCACGTAAGATGGACTGCCCGGCGAGAGGTCGGGGCTCATCGGGAGATGGCGCGCTCTATCTCAATGTCCATACTCTCTTGGTAGGCTGCGTACCTTTCCCGAAACTCCTGGAGGAAGTTATATTGCTGCAGGAAAGGGAAATGACAAATAAGAGACCCGTAAAACAGAGCCGTATACTAACTGGCTAATCGTTCATTCCTTCGCTATTCTCAGTCAATCAAATACAGTGCTACAGGGCGGACTGGAGCCAATCCGAGCACAGAGTGGGCACCAGGCGAGATACTTCACCCGTTCATTGCAGGGTGCCAGAGGTGGGACAAAGTCATTGTTTTCTACGTCACAAGTAAGCCTAAAGTTTTAGCACTCGAGTCCCAAGTCAAGACCCCCCAAGTCCCTAAACTTTCCCTAAACTTGGACTTTAGGGACTTGCAATGACATGTAATGCCATTTCAAAAGTTTTAACAACAGATTAATAGTTAATATTAAATTTACACTAATCACGAATGCTTTTTAAAATGCGTTTTTATTACAGATTGATTCAAAGTGGATCTGTAATTACGGAAACGAAGACCTGACTGGCTGCACACTTTTTAAAAGCATCTTATCTTTTGTGGGCTTGGAGAAGGTATCCAGTCTGACAAGTCAAAAGGCTCGAGTCCATATGAAGCCATGAATCACTTAAAGTGAAGTTAGAAATCTTTTTCGTATTTGCCAAGTCTAAAGTCATCAAATTTCTGGTGGGAATCTGACTGGAGCCCAGGTCATATGACTGGAGCCCAGGTCCCGTGACTGGAGTCCGCACCTCTGCAAGACACACAGACCAATTCACTCCTACGGCTGTGGGTGCAGTTTAGATTCTCCACTTCACCTCTTCCACATGTCTTTGAATTGTAGGATCAGAGACAACTTGCAGACCCCACACAGAAGAGCAGGGATTTGAACCCAACACCCTCTTGCTGCTCTGACCGTTGTACAAACCCCAATTCCAATGAAGTTGGGACGTCGTGTAAAACGTAAATAAAGACAGAATACAATGACTTTCAAATCCTTTTCGACCTATATTCAATTGAATACACTACAAAGACAAGATATTTAATGTTCAAACTGATAAACTTTATTGTTTTTTTTCTTGTAAATATTCACTCATTTTGAATTTGATGCCTGCAACATGTTCCAAAGAAGCTGGGACAGGGGCATGTTCACCACTGTGTTACACCACCTTTCCTTTTAACAACACTCAATAAGCCTTTGGGAACTGAGGACACTAATTGTTGAAGCTTCGTAGGTGGAATTCTTCCCCATTCTTGCTTGATGTGCGACTTCAGTTGCTCAGCAGTCCGGGGTCTCCGTTGTCGTATTTCGTGCTTCATAATGCGCCACACATGTTCAATGGGAGACAGGTCTGGACTGCAGGCCAGTCCAGTACCCGCACTCTTTTACTACGAAGCCCCGCTGGTGGACCACGTGCAGAATGTGGCTTGGCATTGTCTTGCTGAAATAAGCAGGGACGTCCCTGAAAAAGACGTCGCTTGGATGGCAGCACATGTTGCTCCAAAACCTGTATGTACCTTCAGCATTAATGGCGCCTTCACAGATGTGCAAGCTACCCATGATGCCATGGGGCACTAACACACCTCCATACCGTCACAGATGCTGGCCTCTGGACTTTGTGCTGATAACAATCTGGACGGTCCTTTTCCTCTTTAGCCCGGAGGACACAACATCCATGATTTCCAAAAACAATGTGAAATGTGGACTCGTCAGACCACAGCACACTTGTCCACTTTGCGTCAGTCCATCTCAGATGAGCTCAGCCCAGAGAAGCCGGTGGTGTTTCTGGGTGGTGTTGATATATGGCTTTGGCTTTGCATGGGAGAGTTTTAACTTGCACTTGTAGATGTAGCGACCAACTGTGTTAACTGACGATGGTTTTCCCAAGTGTTCCTGAGCCCACGTGGTAATATCCTTTACAGAATGATGTCGGTTTTTAATGCAGTGCCGCCTGAGGGGTCAAAGGTCACGGGCATTCAATGTTGGTTTTCGGCCTTGCCACTTACGTGCAGAGAGTTCTCCGGATTCTCTGAATCTTGTGATGGAGATGATGAAATCCCTAAATTCCTTGCAATTGTACGTTGAGAAACATTGTTCTTCAACTGTTGGACTATTTGCTCACGCAGTTGTTCACAAAGTGGTGAACCTCGCCCCATCCTTGCTTGTGAACGACTGAGCCTTTCGGGGATGCTCCTTTTATACCCAGTCATGACACTCACCTGTTTCCAGTTAACCTGTTCGCCTGAGGAATGTCCCCAACAGGTGTTTTTTGAGCATTCCTCAACTTTCCCAGTCTTTTGTTGCCCCTGTCCCAGCTTCTTTGGAACGTGTTGCAGGCATCAAATTCAAAATGAGTGAATATTTGCAAGAAAACAATAAAGTTTATCAGTTTGAACATTAAATATCTTGTCTTTGTAGTGTATTCAATTGGAAAAGGATTTGCAAATCATTGTATTCTGTTTCTATTCACGTCTTACACAACGTCCCAACTTCACTGGAATTGGGGTTTGTAAATATGAAACTTACTGAACCCAAAAAGAATCCCTTGATTTCGCTCGCCTCCACTCCACAAGGAGGTCAGACTGCTGGTTCACCTACTGAACAGTGCAGTTGGAGCTGGCAGGCCTTTGGGATCTCGCTCAATGACACACAGTCTCCTTACTTATCGTCAAGCCTACGGCCATTCATTTTTCCCAGCCAGTTCAGGGTTTCACACTACTGAATTTTCTGTCACAAGCCTTTTATCCACGCTAAACTCTACGATACAGCCGCCTCCCACCAAAGCACGGGTAATAGATTTGAGGGCTAGGGAAAAGTAAACAGCGGCGACGGAGAAATGCCCAAAAAACAGAGGATGAACCGCTCACTTTAACAGTCTGTATGGCTCCACTTCCTCTGTGCTCCCGGAGGATCTCGATGGCTTTGTTTGCAGTCATGGTCACAGACAGCTGGAGCAGCAGACAGGCAGCAACTGAACAACAAAACAGCAGCATTTAACAAAAAAAGCTATTAAGAAATCCATCCGTTATCCGAACCGCTTATCTCGCTCTCAGGGATGCTGGAGCCTATCCCAGCAGTCATTGAGCGGCAGGCGGGGAGACACCCTGGACAGGCCGCCAGGCCATCACACAGGGCCAACACACACACATTCACACCTAGGGGCAATTTAGTACGGCCGATTCACCTGACCTGCATGTCTTTGGACTGCGGGAGGAAACCCACACAGACACGAGGAGAACATACAAACTCCACACAGACGACGACCCCCAAGGTTGGACTACCCCGGGGCTCGAACCCAGGACCTTCTCGCTGTGAGACGACCGCGCTAACCACTGCGCCAGCGTGCCGCCTCCCAGTAGGAAATATAAGATTTCTATGTCATCTTTAGGTTAAACGTAACTGAATATAATCACTCAATGAGTCAAGCTGTACATGCAATGCAAGGCCTTTTACGTTAAGTGAGCAAAAGATGAGAACAAGTGTGCAGAGACAGGAAATGCAATGCAATCTCATGCACGTGTGCACACACACTACATTTAAAAAGAAGCTTCTTCTGAAGCATTGAGGGAGGGGGGGGGAAGACATGCACGGATGATAGGGTTGGCAAGACACAAAGAGGAAAATAAAAAAAGCAGAGTAGCTTGTTCTTACTTAATCCAGAGCGCCCCAGACCTCCAAAGCAGCTGAGGAGGGAAGCAGAAAATCCTGTCAGCTTGCAGCAACAACACATGTGAGAGTACAGCTCGAGAGTCTCGAGTTAGGATATTTTCAGGAAAGATGTCTTTTTTGAAGGATACCACACTTGCGCACGTCAAAATAAGCCGAGATAAGTTGTGACTTTTTATTAATAAATTAAAAAGTAAAACGCAGGGCTTGCATAAGCACTCAACCCCCTCGTGCTCCGACAGCTCCCAAGTTTACACGAATGACAACAATTTATTTGAAAAGGTCAATGTAAGTGGCCCACTCGTCCCCTCTATATGATCTTAAAAAACAAAGCTGAATCGAATATAGACCCACGTACTGGATTACCGTCCTCTTGTTGTTCTCCAGGTTGGTCTGAAGCTCCTGTAGGATCTGGCAGCACTGGTCCAGTTGAGGAGTTTCCCCGTCGGGGAAAGGCATGTGATGGACCTTGAAGCCCCACTGCTGGTAAGTCCCCAGCAGGGAGGGGACCCGGTACTTGTGAAGCTCACCTCTGGTGCAGAAAACAAACACGTCCTGCACACCCTGGTTTTTGAGTTCCTCTGTCACACCGACCAGACGTCATGTTGAGAAGGAACAAAGTGTTTAGTTAACACTAGTTAAAACTAGAGTCCGCCAGGCCACAGGTTTTTCACACTGCAGCAAAATTATTAATGAAATTCAAATATAAGGATTTCTTTTGAAAGCGTGTCCAGTAGTCAAGAAGAAAATTCAAAACGTGATGCTTAACTGGTCAAATAGGGAATATTTAGACCCGGCTATGCAAATGTTTCATGGCATTTGTTTGGATTTCCCTGACGTGCTCGACAGATGAGAGGGCTTCATCACATCAGCACAACGGCAATAGTGTTGGATAAGATGCTGTTTGCATATTCATCCATATCTGATTCAGCTGTACTGACTGAAATATCATGCGTAAATCCGCCCAAATATATATATAAAAAAAACAAAAAACAAAAGCTGAGCTTTGCTTTGCTTGCAAATACTATTTTATCCAGGTCTTGTCATTTCAAACGTAATAAAAATAAACTGTTGTCACCAACTGGGTTATCTTACCAACGTCTCTTTGCAGATTTCTCCGGATATCTTTGTATTTGCACCCTGAAGTCAGAACCCAACAAATACATCTTATCAGGGATCACTTAATCTATGGGTGTACAGAAAGTAAAAAAGAAGAAAAAGAAGCAAACAAACAGTTGAAACAAGCCTACAGCTTTTCTTTTTTTTTTTACATTTTACCTGGTAATGGACATATACCCAGAAACTGGGAGCACTCAGCCACAGCCAGCGGCAACCTTAAAGCCAGTAAAAAATACAAGTTAGTACACCAGCAATTAGATATACTTCTAGACCAGTGGTTCTCAACCTTTCTGGGGTCCTGGACCCCCTGCGTATTTTTGATCTACCCTGAGGACCCCTCCACGTGACCTTGGGGGAGGGGGGTTGCAATTTGATAGAAACAGTAGAAACTGCATTTTAAATTGCATTATAGCATTTATTCACTCTTTGGGGCAAAAATAAGAGCTTTCAGTTGTAACTTAGATATAGTTAACAAAACAGAATTCTTATGCAGTAACTTTCAGATATATGTAACAAAACAGAATATGTATTCAGTAACTTTCAGATATATGTAACAAAACAGAATATGTATTCAGTAACTTTCAGATATAGTTAACAAAACAGAATATGTATTCAGTAACTTTCAGATATATGTAGCAAAACAGAATATGTATTCAGTAACTTTCAGATATATGTAACAAAACAGAATATGTATTCAGTAACTTTCAGATATATGTAACAAAACAGAATATGTATTCAGTAACTTTCAGATATATGTAACAAAACAGAATATGTATTCAGTAACTTTCAGATATATGCAACAACAGAATGTTTATGCAGTAACTTTTAACAATGCAAACGGGAGCGAGATCTCTTATTAAAATACAATAAATTACACTTGTGAAACAGATGTAATTAGAGAAAAACGCCGTTACCCTTTATAGTTGAGGTAGATAAAGGTCTCAGTCACATTTGAGTAAAATAATCCTATTTCTATAAATGTCATAGGATCTTTTTTTTAAAGATATTTTATTTTCACGGACCCCTTGCAATTACACCACGGACCACTAGGGGTCCGCGGACCCCCGGTTGAGAAACACTGCTCTAGAGGAGGTTTGAACACTAGTGCTCATCAAAACTGGCTGTTGGCCTCAGATCATCCTGATATGAACTGACACACAGAGACATAATTACACTTCCGTGGTCTGAACAAGACAGACAGCTGCTTAGACTTGCCAAGAGACGTGAAATGGTGTCAGTTGCTCTTCTCCAACCTCCTCGTCAGACGAGGAGTCGAACTCATTTGTCTTCATGACTTTCAGGCCACCAGACAGACTTCTGAGAAGTTTGTAAAGAAGTTGTGAATTAAATTCCAGTTAAGAGGGGGAACTGATCAGCTCGCAAAATCCCAGAAAGCCCCGACACGTTTTAACCCACTGTGGTCCATAATAAACAAGCTAATTAAAAAAAAGGGGTGGGGGCTTTGAATCAAGTTTGAAACCAAATGCGAAATATTGTAACGTGCATGGATAAGAAGCCACGCTGGCCGCTGGCTGGCGGGTCTGACCCTATAGTCCAGCGGTTAGCGATGCCTCCTGCGGTGCGGGCGACACGGGTTCGCGTCCCGGCCGCGGCAGTTCCCGTGGTTGCGTTGTCCCCCGAATTCGCTACATTGGTGTCAGAAGTGGGATGGAGCGACCGTAAGGCCATTGGAAGCGCATGCGCCCTGAGGCGTGAAGGAGCTGATATGCTTAATCGCGGGGACGCGCTTCCCGAAGGAGGGGGTAGTGTAACGTGCATGGATAACGTGCTGGCCGCTGAGTGGCGGGTCTGACCCTTTAGTCCTGCGGTGCGGGCGATACGGGTTCGCTTCCCGGCCGCGGCAGTTCCCGTGGTTGCGTTGTCCCCCCGAATTCGCTACAATATTATAAAAATTGTATAAAAATATAAAAGCAACAGCTAACACGTGCTATTACAGCCGTACACACGCCCAATGACAACCAGCGCACACCTATGATATTGTGAATTCGGCGGACGACGCAACCACAGGAAGTGCCGCGTCCGGGAGGCGAACCCGCATCGCCCGCACCGCGGGAGGCATCGCTAACCGCTCGACGACAGGGTCAGACTCGCCCGCGAGAGGCCAGCGGGTCTTCTTATCCATGCGCGTTCCACTATTAAACGGCGCATGCTAGCGCAGCTAAGCTACCCGCGCGGGGCTGAAGCCGCGCGCGCTCCTCATCGGCAGCGCAGGTTCGGCTGTAAAAACAAAACGACAAGCGGGTTCGTCCGCGGTCCGCACTCTTAACACGGCACGAAGGTAAAATCCACCCCCCAAAACGGTTATTCCGCGCCTCCGAATCCACCTTTTCGAGGAAAAGGTGCGTCTCTCTCGCGCCGTTAATTAGAACAGTCGCACCGTCTGTTAACGAACTAACTACAAATACGCACGTTCAAAACAGGCGTTATCCCGTCGCCGGTCCCGCGCCGAGCCCTCTTTTTGACAGCGTCGCTCGCTCGCTCCGTCCTCGACCCTCCGGTTTAAAAAAGGGCCGAGAATCTTACCAGCCAATCATAGCCAAGCGCCGCCTTTAAAGCCCCGCCCATTCAAAAAAAAGACGCGCTCGACATCGGGGACGCTCGACAAATTCCCCGGCGTGCCGCTACGGCGCGCTCACGTGAGCGGTGAACGCAGCGGACAACGCGCGCGCGCGCGCGCCGTATCCCGGTAGGGTCCGTTTGTGAAATCAAACAGCTGGAAGCGGTGCCCATAGGTTGATACGGCGCGGAGTTAAATCCGCCCGCTCCTCCGAATATGTTAACGTTTTTGTATGAAGACGAACTAACTACCTTTGTTTACCGAGGCTACTAAGTATCCACTGAACGGGGGGAAAAGGATACAATCTATCGCAAGACAGAACCGGGCCAGGATAAGGCTGCCTCTGGTCTCCCCCCCCCCCCCCGTGGGACCGCTGCCGTGCCCGCCCACCGGGGCGCTCCGCGGACCGCAAGCCCGCCGCTGGACCAGCGGGGCGGTTTTTGTCGGGAGGAAACTGGATTTGAAGTTTTTCCGGATTTTCATATAATGACCCTCACTTTATAGAGTAGTTGTTATATGGGGGTGAGTAACAATGTGCGTCAAGTGCAGGTTTTCCCTCTCTGTGTGTGTGTGTGTGTGTGTGTGTGCGCGCGCGCGCGCGCGTCTAATATGAAAAATAGCACTTCTTGGAGATTCTTGGCGCTGTGTATACATGCATATGCGATATTTGGATGATGATGATGATGATGATGGTGATGACATGTCTATAGGAAGCAGTGTTATAGAATTATTCCATGAACACGACGGGTTAAAGCTCAGGTTTTGAACAACTACACCCAGCATGCATGAAGTGATTGTGAACACTCTTGTCAAACGAGGTGAGTTGGGACTTGCTTCTAGGGGACAGGTGTGCGTCTCTGCAGAATTCGTCGTTGGCCCGTTTGGGTTCATTCCTCCAAGACGAGGCTGTTGCTCGTTGCTTTTTACTCGTTTTTTTTGCTGATCTACCGCTTCTCCTTCTGTCACCAGGCATAAGAGGAGGGATTTTGGCTCGCTCGGACGGTTCTCCTGCAGAGCTGAGAGCTCTTTGGCCGGCGTCTCACTTCCTAAACAGAGGGGCTGCTGGCAGGGGCCAACATCTGAGCAGGTACTGCACACAAGCAAGCATAAAAAGACACTGAAACAGGTTGTGCATGGACACGTTGGGGTATTTCAGAATATAGCTTATTAGTAAGCATGCTATAACATCCGGGAACAATTTGTAATTCGTTTCAATCAGCCAATGCAATCATGTCATAGCTGCTAGTGAGCATAGCTGAGATGCACTGATCCAACGTTGAGGGCTGATAGACAGGGAGGAAATACTTTTCTCTGAGATTTTTTTTTTAAAAATTCAGTCAACCAGAGAAACGACATGCAGTCTAATGAGTGTTTGTGTACATGGACGACAGCTTGTTTGCAGACTGCCTTGTTTTGCGTGCTTGCTGTGTAGGTCATGAAGCCTCAAGAGGGAGAGCTTGTGACCGAGATCTCCAAGGTAATCCATTCCCCGTCCTACACCGGCTGTCATAACAGCCGCAAAACTCATCTTAAACACACCCTTTATAACCCGTATACAAATTCAGCCTTCACTGATCTGTCTGGTGTTCACTCTCAGCATGTGGTTTCCACAGAAACTGTTGGAAATGCCTGAGATCATCTGAATTGCTTCTAATGCAGCCTCAGATGTTTTACCAGCGGGCGCCATCTTGAAACATGGCAGATAGCTGCACGAGCGTTGAGAAAATGATAGTGAGTCCGGAAACATTTGGAAGATTTTATTGTAAATCAAGGGAAGGATCTCAACCAGTTAAAGTTCCCTCATCCTCTTAGGGGGGGGGGGGGGAAGAGATTTTAGGACTCAATAGACTAATCATATATTGTTAAAGATATAATTCAAATCAGTCTGGCGGCACGGTGGCCCAGTGGTCAGCACTGTTGCCTCACAGCGAGAAGGTCCTGGGTTCGAACGCCAGGCCGTCCCGGGTCCTTTCTGTGTGGAGTTTGCATGTTCTCCCCGTGTCCGTGTGGGTTTCCACCCGCCGTCAAAAGCACGTGCATGTTAGGGTTAATACTCCTGCCTGACGGGACCCGTAACCAAGGTGTGGCTCTGCTGTCCCCCCCCCCCCCCCCCAGCTACAGTGCATGGTCGCCGAGCTGAAGACCGGCTTCACCGGCGCCTTGTCGGAGCTGAGCCAGATCCAGCATGGAGACACTCACCTGAGAGACGAGATGGAGGAGGACCGCCGCAGCTGCCAGAAGAAGGCCCTTCACCTGGAGGCCCTGGTGGAGTCACTGAGGGTGAAGTCGCTTTGTTAATGAACACGTCTTTCCTCGCATCATGTCACTGTCTGTACACGCGTCCTCCGGGTCACGGTTATGGTTAGCTGGAGCGTATCCCAGCAGGCCTTGTGGTAAGGCAGAGAGACACCCTGGACAGCTTTGCAGTACAGTCCATCACAGGACTGAACACGCACACACACACACACACACACACAAGAAGAAACATTTTTTTTCAACCCCCCCCCCCAATTACCCCACTCCTCCGAGCCGCCCCGGTTACTGCTCCACCCCCTCTGCCGATCCAGGGAGGGCTGCAGACTACCACATGCCTCCTCCCATACATGTGGAGTCGCCAGCCGCTTCTTTTCACCTGGCAGTGAGGGGTTTCACCAGGGGGGTGTAGCGCGTGGGAAGGTCATGGTATCCCCCCCCCGAACAGGCGGCCCGGCCGACGAGAGGAGGTGCTGGTGCAGCAACCAGGACACACACCCACATCCGGCTTCCCACCCACAGACACGACCAATTGTGTCTGTAGGGAGGCCCGACCAAGCCGGAGGTAACGCGGGGATTCGAACCGGCGATCCCCATGTTGGTAGGCAACAGAATAGACCGCGACGCCACTCAGACGCCCCTCACACAAACATTTTAAACTCTCCTATTCATCCAACACGCGTCTCTTTGGGCCGTGGGAGGAAACTGGAGTAACCACATGAAACCCATACAAACTCCACAGAGAGGTGGGGGTTGAACCTGGGAGGCCCCTTGCTGCTGGGCCACAGTACCGAGCACCAAGCCTGCAGCCACCTCCATCTTCAGTTTATCGCTATTTAGTTATTCAGGGCAGCATGGCGAGCAGTTAACGTGTCATGCCCTCGTGCAGGCCTGCAGTCCAAACAGAAAATCAACCGAAGCTTATGGAGCTCATGTAGCGCCGGTTGAGGTTTTCTGGATTTGGCACAAAGAAGTGAAGGTGGAGTTGAGGCAGGCTGAATGGCTGTTACGGCTGTTTGAAGCATGGGATGATCACCGTTTCAGCTTTTATCCCGTTTCGGGCGGTAAAACGGTAACGATAACGAGACGGCTCTTAGTTTCAGTCTGTCGCTTGCTGTGCAGGAGGAACTCGGGGTGATGCAGCGTCAGATCCTGCAGCTGTACGGCGCCAGCAGAGCCAGGCCACAGCAGGACGGGAGGGGCTGCGCGTCCAGACGGAAAGAGAGGTAGCAAAACAAACCCCCCGCACTACACATGGCCGCAACAAATACACGGAGTACACTTCTAGAGTAGAGCGCCTCCTGGAGGTGGAGGTGTTCTGTGTGTAGCTCCTATAAGGGACTGATGGGTAATATCGTAATGACCACGAGTGACCAGACTCGCGAGCCCTCGGCCGACGGGTCGCCCCCTTCAGGTTGGCCGGTTAGCGCTGTGGTGCGGGCGACCCGGGTTCGCATCCCGGCCACGGCGGTTCCCGGCTGCCTCCTGGTTTGGCTACACTATTCTGGACCAGCGGGGTTCGGCTGCTGGAGCACAGTGGAACGAGACTCAGTCGTACTGGCCCAATTACCCCACCCTTCCCAGCCGTCCTGGTCGCTGCCCCACCCCGTCTGCCGATCCGGGGAGGGCCAGACTACGCGTCTCCTCCCATACACGTGGAGTCGCCAGCCGCTTCTTTTCACCTGACAGTGAGGAGTTTCACCAGGACACACACGGCCTATTGTGTCTGTAGGGACACCCAACCATGGCGGCGGTGGCGCTGGGATTCAAACCGGCGATCCCCGTGGTGGTAGGCAACGGAATAGACCACCACGCTACCCGGACACCCCCCCCTCCCCCATTTATTATTTCTTGAGTAAAATTACTGGACTATAGCAGCTACATACTGTCTTTTTTGGTACGTAATCCATTATGTTACCTGGGTTACGGGTGTGCGTAAAGCGCCAGAGCAACATCTTGTTCTGTTCTGTTTCGCTACGCACCCCAGCGAGTCCCAGTCCCCGTGTGCAAATGCACCGCTACCGATAAAACCCGAGTATGACACGTGAAGGACTTGCCTCCTAATGCCGAGCTGCGTGGGGTAAACCTGATTCGTCCCCTTTGTTCTATCATGTTGTGGTGTAACTTGCATTGCAGAGCCCTCCCCCCCCCCCTCCAATCAGGCAGAACCACGTGTATTGACAATTACATGCATACGTGTTTTTTTTCGAATGCATATTTCACAAACCGGTGTGAATTTCAGCAGGGGCGCGTCTTCTCTGTCTGTTTCTCTGTAACTCCGCAGTGACCCGGGAGGCTCGGCCGGTGGGGGGAACCAGTGTGAACACTGCTCGCCCTCGTCCAGGGGCAAAGTCCTCCTCCACTGTTACCTCCAGGGTCTTAAAGCAGGACTGTGTGAAGGGACAGGTGGGTGCACACCGGTACTCGCCAATATGTTTCATCAAATCCTGATTCGCCCAGACCGGTGCACTACAAATACAGCGTTATTCGTGTGTGTGTGTGTGTGTGGGGGGGGGGGCCCTGTGCTGGCCTGGCGGCCTGTCCAGGGTGTCTCCCCGCCTGCCGCCCAATGACTGCTGGGATAGGCCCCAGCATCCCCGCCACCCTGACAGCAGGATAAGCGGTCTGGATAATGGACGGACGGCTATCCATCCATTATCCAAACCTGTCTCACTGTCTGCTACAGATGCCCAATGAGCTCAGTGCAAGCCACGGTTTGGTGTCTTGCTCAAGGGCACTTTGACACTAGCTGTTAAGAAGGAGGAAAGAGTTTCATATTCCAGTGGCTCTAATTTTCCCAGCTCATGTTGAGATTCAAATTAGCTCAACTCCTGTTCCCAAGCTGAAGTACAAGTCGGGCGGTCTGGCCAGCGGGTATTACAGTAGGTTCCCTGTTGGCACCTCTTTGAATGACGTACTTAACGCCTGCGTACTCCAGGGTTGCTGTGCTAGCTGTCTTCCTGTTACCTCACCCAGTGTACAGGGGCTTCAGTTGCCCTCTTTACACCGTCTCTCAATTGCTTAGACACCCAATTCCTGAAAAAAAAAAAACTCGTTATTTTCTCAGATCATCGCACACAATTTTGAAAACTCACCCTCAGCGGTACAAACGTCTAGCTTCTGGGTCCCAATTCACACTTGGTGGAGCAGCGACCGGGACTGCTTATGGTTATGGGAAGTGTGTGTGTGTGTTTGGGAATGACGTAATGGCACAGGAACCAGATTTGGTGATTACGCAATCGAGATAAACTGTAAAAAAGCATATCAATACAAAGAACATAATTTTGGTTTTTGGTTTTTGCTGATAGATGCATAAGAGGTTCCATCCAACCTGATGATTTATTTGTGTACAGATGCAAGACACCAGGAGGCGATGCAGCTTCTCCACTCCGAGTGGGAGTACGTGTCGACGTTAAACCAGCTTTGTGACAAGTATAAGACGCCTCCGGCCAAGCAGACGCATGTGGAGCCACAGTGAGTCCTCGTCGGGTTACAGCAAGGCACATTGCACCTCAGTCAGCTGCTGTGATCCTTTAGCCCAGTGTTTCTCAACCCAGTCCTCAAGGACCCCCTATCCTGCATGTTTTCTTTGCAACCCTGTTTGTAGTTATTCAACCAATCAGCAATGAATTTTGTCAGATGTGGCACACCTTGCATAATGAAGTGCTGCGAGATGATTGGTCGAGTAAGTACAAGCAGGGCTACCTATGCAGGGTTACGATGAAAACCTGCAGGATAGGGGCTCCTTGAGGACTGGGTTGGGAAACACTGCTTTAATGGCTGAAACAGAGACTGCATATGAAATCCCATTTCGATGCTGTCTTGTGTGTGTGTGTGTGTTGTTTTCAGTCAGACTTATCTGAGATTTGTGGAGCAGCTGTTACAGCGCCACCTGCTGTTCAGGAACAGCCTGCAGGAGCGGCTCGCCGCCGAGCACTGGAAGTCCCTCGTTGGAGACATACTGGTCCAGCTTATCGGTCATAATGACGTAACTAGATATTTCCCCTCATCATTTCTGAACGAATTACCGTCAAACCGAGACCCCCGTTAACAGGTTTATCTTGTGTTCCCCAGACATCTTTCGTGGATGTGTACCTCGGATACACGACGTCCCTCGCGACCTTCCTCCCGCTGGAGTTCGACAGAATTCATCTTGACCAAACGCACAAAACGGAGGTAGGGAGTTGCATTTATTTCCCTGTATCCCTTCCGTCCGTCATCTCTGAGCGCTTTGAGTCTTTCCTGTTTTGTGTTGATCCATTTGTGCTTCATGCTGTACTGCATGTTGTTTCACACATGCGTGCAACGCCAACCGCACGTTTACACTCACTCACATGCACACACTAAGACAACACACTCGTGCCTTACCTGAATCAGGGTTTGCATCCTGCTTCAGCACTGCTCATCCATAGTACCTGCATACATCCACACATACTACATACATGCACTAACCAGGGTTTGTACTCACCTTCTACGCACAAACGTGTATGTAGGTAAATGCATGACTTGTCTCTCTTTTAACCTGCTCTCATGCTAAGTCAAAGTGCATTGGATTTTGATGTATGAAATGTGATTGATCGATCATCAGAATCGTGTTTCTTGGCCATGTGGTTTGCACATACATGGAATATGACTCCAGTTTCGTGGCTCTCTCGGTGTACTTAACGTAGAACAACAACACAGTGTTAAGTGTTCATTTGAATGACAGCCTGTGGAAAGAAACTGTTTTTATATCTGGTTGTTTTTGGGGTACAGTACTCTGTAGCGCCTGCCAGAAGGGGGGGGGGTTGAACAGGTTGTGACCAGGGTGTGATGGGTGTGCAGGGATGCCGCCTGCCTGTTTCCTGAGCCTGGAGGTGTGTAAGTCCTGAATGGAGGGCAGGTTGGCACCAATGATTTACTCTGCAGACCTAACTGTCAGTTGTAGTCTGTCCCTGTCCTGTTTGGTGGCCGATCCAAACCAGACAGGGATGGATGTGCAGAGGACAGACTGGATTTTGCAGTGTAGAGCTGAGTCAGCAGTTCCTGAGGCAGGTTGAATCTCCTGAGCTGGTGGAAAAGTACATCCTCTGCTGGGCCTTTTTCATGATTGTGTCTATGTTGGATGTCCACCTTAGGTCCTGGGAGATTGTGGAACTCAGAAATCTGTAGGTTTTCACCATAGACACTGTGCTGTTGAGTATGAGGAGGGGGTGGGGGGGGCAGTACTGGTGGACTCCTCCTGAAGTCCACTGTCAGCTCCACCATTTTGAGTGTGTTCAGGTCCAGGTTGTTATGGCCGCACCAGAGGGCCACCTGATCAACCTCCATCTATATGCAGACTCGTCAGCCTCCTGGATAAGCCAGTGATGGTTGTATCATCCACAAACTTCAGGAGTTTAACAGACGGGTCACCTGAGGTGCAGTCATTTGTGTAGAGGGAGAAGAGTAGAGGGGAGAGCACACATCCCTGGGGGACGCCAGTGCTAATTGCTTGGGTGCTGGATGTGATTTTCCCCAGCCTCACCAGCTGCCTCCTGTCTGTCAGGAAGTTTTTAATCCACTGGCAGATGGGGGCTGGTAACAGTGAGCCGGGTGAGTTTGGAGTGGAGGATATCTGGGACGATGGTGTTGAACGCTGAGCTGAACAGGACCCTTGCGTATGTCCCTGGGGAGTCAAGGTGTTGGAAGATGTAGTGCAATCCCATGTTGACTTGCATCCTCCACTGACCTGTTTGCTCAGTAGGGGGTCGAGCAGGGGGCCTGTGATTTCCTTCAGGTGGACACCAGTCTCTGGAAGGAGTTCATGACCACAGACGTTAGGGCAAGACGTAATGTGCCCTTGAAGTCCCGACACTCGTGCTTCTCACTTTTGTTAAGACACCACTCATATTTTTGTTAAGATACCATTTACTTTTTTGGAAAATCAACCTTCTATATTTGTCCTAGTTGTCTGTTGCTCTGGATGAGAGCATTATGTCAATGCCTTCATAAGAAACTGGTAGAACAACTCTCTCTTGGTAATGTGCTTGAACACAGATCTAAATAGCTGCTTTTCTTTTTTAAATCACAGAGTGGTCAGATGGAAGGAGAGGAAGTAAAACTGCTCTCCCTGCTATTAGCGCCCATCTCCCGTATACACAGCTACCAGCGCCATATCCAGGTGAGACATCGTACACGGTCCCACGGCCTTCAGGACATCCTTTTCCAGCACTTTAAGGACATTTTCCATGAATTTGCTTGGATACACATGACATCCATTGCTCACAGAAGGTCGTATCATTCAGTATTAACTCGCAGTGAAAGTCTTAAAAGTCTCAAATATGGACCGGTCACCGAACATACCGCCCCAAAACGTCACTGATGTGACAGCAGATTAACATCAGTAAGCTCAGCTGAACGCTGTGCTCACAAATGCTTTCTTAGTGAGTGTAAATACAACTTTATAACCAATCACCTCAATAATATACCCAGGACTGTTGATCAATCTTTTATTTTCCATAACTGGAACACTAGTCTATAAATTTCCAGGTTTTCCAGGGTGCACGGCAACCCTGATGAGACCATTCTGGCCCATGTCTGATTAGAAATCAGATTCAGTACAGAAACACTGTCTGCCAAATGAGTTTTCCCACACCGGGGTTTCGACTTATGGGTTTCACACAAAACAATATTACGAGGTTGATATAAAAGCATATAAGCATAGATCTGGGCTTAAACTGGAACTTAATTTTTATAAATCTGTGCAAGAACAACCAGATTGTTTTTGATTCCCCGCCCCCCTTTTCTCCCCAATTGTACTTGGCCAATAACCCCACTCTTCCGAGCCGTCCCAGTCGCTGCTCCACCCCCTCTGCCAATCTGGGGAGGGCTGCAGACTACCACATGCCTCCTCCCATACATGTGGAGTCCCCAGCCGCTTCTTTTCACCTGACAGCGAGGAGTTTCACCAGGGGAACGTAGCACATGGGAGGGTCACGCTATTCCCCCCAGTTCCCCCTCCCCCCTGAACAGGTGCCCCGACCGACCAGAGGAGGTGCTAGTGTAGTGACCAGGACACATACCCACATCCGGCTTCCCACCTGCAGACACGGCCAATTGTATCTGTAGGGACGCCCGACCAAGCCGGAGGCAACACGGGGATTCGAACCGGCGATCCCCGTGTTGGTAGGCAACGGAATAGACCACCACGCTACTCAGACGCCCCAGAACAACCAGATTTTAAGTGTTTGGTTGCTGTTACACACACACACACACACACACACAGCCACCTTCCTTAGCAGTGAATATTAGATTTGCTAGTTTCAGTTCAGCCATTTGCACACCAAAAAAGTGACATCTCCACTTACAGAATGACTCATAGCACAAATACAGTACAAGTGATACGTGACTCAAGTCCTTGGTCGTCAAAGCAGTAACACCTTTTTATACAGTAGATTGTTATTGTACCTGAAAATTGAACTGATAGTTTCGGTTCATGTTTCTTTCCAAAGTGGATAACCTTCTTTTCTGAAGACCAACTTTTCCTTTTTCCTTTGCCCCAGAATCTGTTGCAGTGGACGGGTAAGGAGCATCCTGACTGCAGTCTGCTGCAGGGCACAGAGCGGGCGCTGACGGGGCTCCTGTCCCGCTGCCATCTGATCCTGGAGGAGGACGGAGAGGCAGCCGGACAAAGGTCAGTTAAAATCCCGTGGTCTCCCACCACGTGCCACAAAGAGCCATGTGTGTGCAGGTTTTATTTTAGCTCCATCCTAGTGGCACACCAGCCTGATCCTACTAATACGCACACCTTCAGCCAGACAGAGAGGGGTCAGTTACTGAAATACAAAACTCTTTGGTTGTGTGGTTATGTTTGATAAAACAATACTTGGTCCATACACGCTCACATGTCACCTGTATGTGATTTTGACTTAAAGGGAAATTCCAGGTTTTTTCCAACCTGGGTCTCATGCTGCACTGCAGACAATGCAGGAAGTCGGAATTAATTTCCACCATCCTGCTGGAAACCAATAATGCAAAGAGACGCCACTTGTTGTCAGACTTCCAACTCGTATACAGGGGCGGAACTGAACAACCCCGAGCATGATGTCATAAGAACATGGCGGCATGCTGGGATAAATGCACTGTTGATTGTAAATAATCAACTGAAAACAGTTTTAAGCTATTAAAATGCATTGTTGAGTCAAATTTCCTGCGTGGTTTGATCATACAACCTGCTGTACTTGCAGAGACAAGTGTGTAACTACATGGGCGAATCACACATCGTTAGTACTTACTACTTAGTATTTTTCACAATTCCTATGTTATTTGAAATGTCAAATTAATTAGCTGAAATTAAAGGGGAGATTATTTAATCAAACACTGGGACTAGTCCCAGTAGAAATGGGATTTCATATGCAGTCTCTGTTTCTGCACAGCCGCTACAACGGCCAGGATTTCACTCCCTAAAACGACCGCGGGCGGTCAAAATGACCGCCGGTTTCTAAACTCTATATTCTGTCAAGATAAACACCCAGCCAAGATAGTAATGCATTGCGTAAGTTAGTATGTCTGTTAAGAAATGACTTGACACCAAAATTAACATTTTAACAACTTTTAATACTACTTTTCAAACAAGTTAAAATGGCCGCTGTCCAACGCCTGTAAATACCGCAACGCCCCGCTGGTAGTCACGGGGCGCCTGCACCCAGACACGTGTTGTGTAGATCAGCGACTGTGTCGTTGCTGATGTTTATTGAGCCACCGCAGACGCCGTACTGAGGAACACTCGGTTATACAGGTTACCGGGCCAGGGCCCGCGAAGCGATAGTGCTGGATGCCGGCTACACGTATGTCGTCTTATTGCATCCTCGTCGTGTTGGTTAATAAACCAGATTATGAGCACTAACCCTGCGTCATTCATGAGAACACCAAACATGTGGGCAATAATACCCAAAAAACAAAACGGAAAACACATGTTGCTGACACGGCCTATAAAACGTGAAATGTAAAAAAAAAACAAAAACAAACTCAACGTTGCGAATGACGCGGCCAATAGACGTCATAAACAGTGACGTGACGCGCACGATGACGCACAAATTACGCGCGGCCATTTTGACCGCTCACTGTCGTTTCAGGTAGCTCTTGTCGTAACTTTTTTTGGTGCAGTTGAGCTAAAACTCATTTTAATGCAAATACCTGCCACTTTACGAGCGTTCAGGGAGGGGCAGGTGTGTGTCTTTTTTTTCCAAAGCTATCAAACTTTGAAAAGCCAAAACGGTCAAAATGGCGGCCTTCGTCGTGCTAGTAGTTTTTAAGTTCCGGTCGTTGTTTGGGACTGTTTCAACGGTTATTTTCACTTCTTCTTTTTTAATCATTTCACGTTTTATAGGCCTCGTTACGTTTGTTAGATTAGCAACACGTGTTTTCCGTTTTGTTTTTCAGGTAATATTTTCCCTTTTTCAATTTTGCTATTCAAGTTCCACCACGTCTCTCTGAAGTTTAAATTCTTTAAACATAGTATTAAAGTTGTTAAAGTGTTAATTTTGGTGCCAGTTAGCTTCCTAACAGACACACTAGCATATGCGATGCATTAATATCTCAACTGGGTATTTATCTTGACAGAATATGGAGTTTCGTTTCAGATAGGGCTTCTCAGATGAACTGATTCAACTTCCGGTGGTTTCCTCATCTGGATGGCTGCGCATGCATACAGACTTTTGTTTAGGCTACACTGGTGAGTCTCTCCAGGGAAATACAAGTCTTATACCGGGTGTATAAGAGGTTAAGTACGGTAGCTGCTTCCTGCAAGTTGTAGCTCCTGTATTTAATTAGAGAATGTCACTTTTAATTTCCGCTAATTTAAAACGTCTCCTTCATTTTAACTTGCAAATAAAGAAGTTTAGATTACTGGACTTGCATGTTACCATGTCCTATTGTGAAGCGGCGTGTCTGTCTGGGCTCATCTCCACAAACCTGCACAATGAGACAGGTTCCTAAAATACTACGACAATCAATGGGACTGATGAAAAATACTATGAAAATAACACCCAGGTTGTAAACCCCCCCTCCAAAAAAACAGTGGCGCCCCCAGATATTTTTTATAGGGGTGGCCAAATGGGGCCACTGAAAATCTTGGGGTGGCACACCAAAACCAAAAGCCGTGACTGAATTTCGGGAATTTATGATGCTGTTGTAGTGTACTGTATAGGTTAGTTGAAAACTGTCAATATGAGAGTTAAGAAAAATATACATTATTGATTTAAATGAACAGCACCTAATGTAAAATATCAGATAGAAGCATATTATGCATAATCAGAAGCATATTCTGCATATGCGACTCGTGGCTGGGGGGGGCAGCGGGGGGGCCAGGGATAGTATCAGGGTGGCCGTGGCCACCCCTGGCCACCCCATGGGGGCGCCACTGCCCAAAAAACTGGATGTGGTACTTTAAACCGCAGCAGGTCTTTAGACTTGTATTAAGTTTGTATTCTTTATGCTTATAGCAGCTCTTGTGGAGCAGCTCCTGCATGTGCATCCTCTGCCAGTTGTGCACGGAGCCAACTTAGTCTCAACAGAGAGAGTCGATCCAGCGCTGCAGCTCAGAGGTGAGCGCGTCTCGGCTGGCTTCACGTGGTAAAGCAGGCACCAGGCACCGCATGAGAAAACTGTCCATTCACACGACGTCTAATAAATCAGCTGTCTCTATAAACATTGCACAACTTTACATTGAGAGGTTAAGGTACATGAGCAAGAGGTGTCCGGATGGCATGGCGGTCTATTCCGTTGCCTACCAACACGGGGATCGGTGGTTCGAATGCCTGTGTTACCTCCAGGTTGGTCGGGCGTCCCTACAGACACAATTGGCCGTGTCTGCGGATGGGAAGCCGGATGTGACTATGTGTCCTGGTCGCTGCACTAGGACCTCCTCTGGTCGGTCGGGGCACCTGTTCGGGCGGAGGAGACTGGGGGGAATAGCGTGATCCTTCCATGCGCTACGTCTCCCTGGTGAAACTCCTCACTGTCAGGTGAAAAGAAGCTGCTGGCGACTCCACATGTATCGGAGGAGGCATGTGGTAGTCTGCAGCCCTCCCTGGATCGGCAGAGGGGGTGGAGCAGCGACCGGGATGACTCAGAAGTTGACCATATACAATTGGGGAGAAAAAGGGGGGGAAGCCCCCCCCCCAAAAAAAAGATAAGATACATGAGCAAAATTAGAAATGCTCTTGTAAAGCATTTTAAGTTGGGGTGTACCGATACTGAACTGGTATCAGATGATGGGACGATACCAGGCTAAAATGGAGTATCGGTATCTGAGATTTTACCCAAGACCAAAATCCGATACCAAAATCCATGAGTAATATGTCATGAATAAAAGCAAAATGGCTTCTTTAATGACAGAAAAAAATAATTCTGTCTCAATTGCTTTGCTCATTGACCCCAATCTACATGAAATTTACACTGCTCAGCAAAAGCAATGGATTGGTTCGGTACTCGGTATTGACCAATACTTAGATTTGTACTGGGAATTGGCATCAGCATTTAGAAAGTGATATCGGTGCAACCCTAATTTATGTAACAGACTTGTATTTAACCGTTATTGCTGGAGCTGAAACTGAAAAGGCAGAGATTTATCTGTCTTTTTGGGCATATGCCCTTGTTTAAGTGATGCATGGATTATATGTTGGGTTATCACTCATATTTGCTCATATTACACAAAAACACCTAGATGTTGTGTAGTACACCCGCAATCATGGCTGCAACTGAATTGAAGCGTTTACAGTTAGAGCTAAATTATGATTGTTGTCAAAGGTAAAAGTGACAACTGACTCACTTCCTTCACCCGCATTTAAAACTCAGTTTGAGTATCGGAACCAATTAACTTTCCACCGACTTGCCCACTTCTGTTAGTCTAATTCATAACATTCAGCTTATTGAGATCTGGTTATTTTTTTAGACTTCCACCTCACTTCTGGTATTGACAAGTCGTGACTGTATCCCGGTATTCCTAGCCTCCTGCTCCATAGAGGGGACCAGCAGCCGGCCAACCTCACCAGTGGTTCCAGCGGCTGCCACACCATGCATCTGGAGTGCTGGTCTTGCAGCCCGGTGAGAAGAAAGAGCGTCGGCAGAGACAAGGCCAGCCGCAACCAGCCGGCCTGCGACTGCAACCCTGCTGGGACAGACCATCACGGAGACATCTGCTCCCTCCTCCGCACCCCTGACGCTTCGGGATGGGCCGACAATAGCGACTCAGGCCAGGGCACTTCCAGCCAGCCCACCGGCAAGGAGACCAACGAGCTGGAGGAGGCAGCCACCAACCGCAGCCTCGATGACGGAGAGACAGACACCGACGACACCTCTGCCTTTGATTATTCCTCAGTCACCTCCTGCAGTCCCGACGGCACCCTGCGGATGGCTATGGTCGGCAGCAACAGCGCAGTGGAAGAAGAGGAGGAAGAAGAGGAGGAGGAGGAGGAGGACAGCCAAGTGCCGGTGCTTTTGAAACCCACATGCCCGCAGGAGCAGATGAGGGATGCGCCCAGAGAAAGGACGGTGTGTCTGAGGTGGCAGATCCCCCGATTAACGCCTCACCCTCCTCCGAGGAACCCGGTGGGGTCGTGCGCGGAGGGGCCGACCCCTTGCTTGGTGAACTCCTACGGGAAGAGGCTGGTCAGCATCAAAAAGGGATCCCCAACGCTCCATCCTAAAAGTGCCTTCCGACCCATCTGGGATGACCCATCCAGACAGGTATCACTCACTTTAACAACCATGCTGTGTCTATATTGAGTCTGCTGTTTTTGCTCAATTTCTACATATCAGAGTGTACGGTTTCACACTTAAACACAAACCCTAAGACAAACGGCATCATATCGTAAAAGTAAAATTACCTCCTGGTGCTGAGTTCGGTACCGTCTCACCTGTGTCTTTTGCTTAACCCATTAAAGCTCAGAGACTATTTGTAAATTTCCACAAGTGCCCCAAAATGGCAAAATTAACTGTACAGTATTTTTCCCAACTAGAAATACCAGACGCAGGTACATTTACACAACATCTCATCTCAGCTCATCTTCAGCCGCTTCTCCGTGGTCTTGTCGCGGTGGCAGCAAGCTAAGTAGGGCACTCCAGACGTCCCTCGCCCCAGCAACGCCCTCCAGCTCCTCGTGGGGGATCCCAAGGCGTTCCCAGGCCAGATTGGACATGTAGTCCCTCCAGCAAGTTCTGGGTCTACCCCGGGGTCTCCTCCCAGTTGGCCGTGCCCGGTAAACCTCCAAAGGAAGGCAGCCAGGAGGCATCCTAATCAGATGCCTGAACCATCTCAACTGGCTCCTTTTGATGCGAAGGAACAGCAGCTCTACTCCGAGCTCCCTCCGGATGTCCAAGCTCCTCACCCTATCTCTAAGGCTGAGCCCAGACACCCTACGGAGGAAACTCATTTCAGCTGCTTGTATCCAAGATCTCACCCTTTCGGTCACTACCCAAAGCTCATGACCATAGGTGAGGGTTGGAACGAAGATTGACTGGTAAATTGAGAGCTTTGCCTTCCGGCTCAGCTCCCTCTTCACCACAACGGTCCAGTACAACGTCCGCATGACTGCTGATGCTGCACCAATCCGCCTGTCAATCTCCCGCTCCATCCTACCCTCACTCGTGAACAAGTCCCGAGATACCTGAACTCCTTCACTTGAGGCAACAACTCATCCCCAAGCTGGAGGGAGCAATCCACCATATTCCGGTAGAGAACCATGGCCTCAGACGTGGAGGTGCGGACTCTAATCCTGGCCATTTCACACTCAGCTGCAAACCACCCCAGTACGCGCTGGAGGTCGCGTTCTGATGAAGCCAACAAAACCACATCATCTGTGAAGAGCAGAGATGCAATTCTGAGGTTCCCAAAACGGACACACTCCTCACCTTGGCTGCGCCTTGAGATCCTGTCCATGAACATCACAAACAGAATCGGAGACAAGGGACAACCTTGGCGGAGTCCGACACCCACCGAAAACGTGTTTGACTTTGTGCCAAGAATGCAGACACAGCTCTTACACAACATGTTTTTGTTAATTGTCTTGTTCAGAACTGGACTCTACCATTCATTTCAATTTATTTCACTCAGCTCATTGTAGTTTTTACACTGGAGCCTTTTTCTTATTGTACCTTTTTAGTGTCTGGTCACAAGGGATTCCTTCATTCCTTATTTTTCAGAAAAAAAAACCAATTTATACTTCATCAACTTGGATGATTTTCACTTCCCTGATAGAATAGACAAATGCCGCATGTAAATCATCCATGTTGATGAAGTATAAATGGATTTTCCTTCAGAAAGATATAAAGAATCTACAACAAAAGTAACACCTTATGCTCAGAGACTAAAAAACGTAGAATAAGAAAATCAAATATTGTAGTGGAATGCTTTGGTGGAAGTCATCACTTCCTTCAGATTTGTGCTGAGATGAGTTGAGCGAACAAACTGTAGTAAGGGAACTTAAAAACCTCCGCGAGCACAAACGGGTTCGACTTCAGACTGTCCCAGGGGATGCTGATAGTCTTATTCGTCGTCTTCTATTAATTCTTTCCATTCGTGTTCTTAATATTAAACATCAGTGTCTCTGAATCATCATTTAATCCAACAGGGAGACGCCGCGGCCCCGGAGAGGGATGACAGACAGGGCTTCATACCAGCTCAGGCCCCCGGGAGGCAAACGCTTCAGAACTTCACCCGGGACCGAGGGGCTCTGAGGTATGACGTCTGGGGAGGGAGGGGGGGTCTTTCAGTGCTTCAAGAATCAATACCTGAGCGTATGAGCCTCGATATCGTTACATAGTATAGAGCGGCACGGTGGCCCCGTGGTTAGCACTGCTGCCCCACAGCAAGAAGGTCCTGGGTTCGAACCCCAGGCCGTCCCAGGTCCTTTCTGTGTGGAGTTTGCATCTTCTACCCGTGTCTGCGTGGGTTTCCTCCAGGTGCTCCGGTTTCCTCCCACCATCAAAAAGACATGCATGTTAGGGTTAATACCCCTGTCTGTGCCCCTGAGCAAGGCAATGGAAAGAAGAAGAACTGGAGTTGGCCCCCGAGTGCTGCAGCTGCCCACTGCTCCTGTACAATAGGATGAGTTTAATGCTGAGAACATATTCATTGTAAGAGTACAATGACAAAATAAAGTGGCTTACTTATGTGTTTATGTATTAGTCTGTGATACAAAGTAGAGGATCCAAACTCACAGTTAATACAGCCGTCTGGGCTATATGGGGTTTTATGAAGTGGTTATTAAGGAGTCAGATAAATTGTCTCCTGCTTTTTTCCCTTCTTTTTCTCCCCAGTTGTACTTGATCAATTACCCTATTTTCCAAGCCGTCCCAGTCACTGCTCCACCCCCTCTGTCGATCGGCGGAGGGCTGCAGACTACCACATGCCTCTTCCAAGACAGGTGGAGTCGCCAGCCGCTTCTTTTCACCTGACAGTGAGGACTTTCACCAGGGGGACATAGCGCGTGGGAGGATCATGCTATTTCCCCCAGTCCCCCCCCCCCCCCGAACAGGCACCCCGACCGACCAGAGGGGGCGCTAATGCAGCGACAAGGTCACATACCCACATCTGGCTTCCCACCCACAAACACGGCCAGTTGCGTCTGTATGGATGCCCGACCAAGCCGGAGGTAACATGGGGATTTGAACCAGCGATCCCCGTGTTGGGAGGCAACGAAATAGACTGCTATGCTACCCGGACGCCCCTCCAGCTTTGACTTTGTAGATGAGCTGTGGGTTTCTTTTCTTTTTTTTATCCGCGTATGTACTGAGGGGTACATAATAATAATAATAATAACTTTATTTATAGCACTTTTCTAAAACAATTTTACAGTGCTTCACACAACAAAACAAGTAAAACCAGACAAGGCAAAAATAAGAGTAAGACCAATTAATTAAGAGTAAAAATAAAAACGGTATAAATAAATAAAAACAAATATCAAACATCTGTAAAAGCTTCCATAAAAAGAAAAGTTTTAAGACGAGATTTAAAAGAAGCTAGAGACTTGGTTAGTCTTGGTTGAACAGGAAGAGAGGTCCATAGTGTGGGACTGTAACAGCAAAAGCCCGATCACCCTTTGTGACAAACTGAGATGTGGGAATAACCAGCAGGGCTCCATCTGCAGATCTTGAAGGCCGAAAGGGCATATAACAACTCACAAATGTATGTAGGAGCAAGACAATTTAAAACCTTAAAATTGAGCAATGAAATTTTAAAATCAATTCAAGATATAAAAGGGAGCCACTGTAGGGAGGCAAGCACAGGAGTGATATGGTCATGCCTCTTTGTCCTGGTAATGAGCCGAGCAGCAGCATTTTGTACCAACTGCAGATGGTGGAGTGAGCCCTTGCTGATACCAGAATGAGGTGCATTACAATAGTCAAGCCGAGAATAGATAAAAGCATGTACAATTTTTTACAGATCGGCAATTGATAAAAATGACCTAATTTTGGAGATTAGCTTGAGCTGGAGAACGCATGACTGAACAACATGTGTAATTTGATTATCGAAACCGAGGTTACCATCGACTATTACCCCAAGATTCCTAGCAGCCTGCTTAAGACTACCTGAGAAACCATCAAGATTAGTAACAAAAGGGCTGATGGAATTTTCGGGACCAAACAGAATGACCTCAGACTTATCATCATTAAGTTTGAGAACATTTTCAGACATCCAGGATTTAATGTCAGAGAGGGAAGTTGTGAGATTTGCCAGGGCACTAGGATCTGTGTTTTTTTTCTTTTCTTTTGTTCCTTTCTTTCTAGTTTTTCCCCTTATCCCACCCGATTAACCTAATGGTATATGGCCGGAACTCTTGTCAAATAACTCCCCTGGCTCACGTTTCCACAGGAAGGAGATAGTCGTAACACCAGCTTCCTTCAAACTCGTGTTGGTTGCTCTCGCTAGTTTACACACTGAAGCCTCGCATGGACTGCATTACCTTCAGGCCGCGAAGGAGGCGTAGGGAGAATGCTTTCAGTTGCTTGTCTGCAGGCACCCAGATGGGCCAGAGGGGTCACTGGAGAACGACGAGTCCCCGAACACTACACCGATCTACACCCACTATCCCTCGGGTAAGGGTGGCCTAATGAATGCCTTACCCCATGGACACACTGGCCGTGACCGGTTACCCCGCAGGGGTGTCAAACTCCAGGCCTTGAGGGCCGCAGTGTCTGCAGGTATTTGTTGCAACCATGTACTACACCACCTGATTAAACTAGTTCCTTTCCCTCCTTGATCCAGGAGGTGAGCCAATTAGTTAAATCAGGTGGTGTAGTGCACGGTTGCAACAAATACCTGCAGACACTGCTGCCCTCGAGGGCTGGAGTTTGACACCCCTGGCTTACGGCGAGTCTGGGATATGAACCTCCCAGCCACATGACGAACGGATTGCAAGAACGGCAGTTTATTCCCCTCGGCCATCGGAGCGGCCTGGGTCTGTGTTTTTTGCCCCCCCCCACCTTTTTTTTCTCCCCAATTGTACCTGGTCAATTACCTCTCTTCCGAGCCGTCCTGGTCGCTGCTCCACCCCCTCTGCCGATCCACAGAGGGCTGCAGACTACCACATGCCTCCTCTGATACATGTGGAGTCACCAGCCGCTGGATCTGTGGGTTTTAATGGCACATATAACTGAGTGTCATTAGCATAAAAATGGAAGAGCACATCGTGATTTTGAATGACCTGGCCAAGGGGCAGCATGTCTATAAAAAAGAGAAGGGGTCAAATACTGAGCTTTGAGGGACACCACAACTCAAATGAGCCACCGAGGAGGTAGAGTTAGTTACCCAGAACAACAGAAAAAGTTCTGTTGGTGAGGTAAGAGTGTAGTAAGCTAAGAGCCGAGCCCTTGATGCCAACCCAAGTCTCTAAGCGATGTAAGAGGATGTTGTGATCAACTGTGTCAAAGGCAGCATTAAGTCTAAAAGAACTAAAATCGAGCAGTCACCTCTGTTGGCAGTCACCAGTAGGTCATTTCAGTAGGTCATCATCTTAACTAGAGCTGTCTCGGTACTATGAAGTGCTCTAAAACCAGACTGTAAACTATTAAAAATAGTATGTTTTCATAAAAGAAACCAATTGAAAAGAAATTACTCTCTGCAGAACCTTAGATAGAAATGACAATTTGGAGATTGGTCTGTAGTTACTTAAAGACAGGGGATCTAAGTTAAGTTTCTTCAGCAATGGCTGAACAATGGCATGCTTAAAACTGTTTTGAAAAGAACCAGAAGCCAGAGAATCAAGAATTTGCAGAATAAATTGGGCGGCACGGTGGTCCAGTGGTTAGCACTGTTGTTTCACAGCAAGAAGGTCTTTCGGTTCGAACCCCGGGGTTGTCTAACCTTGGGGGTCATCCCAGGTCGTCCTCTGTGTGGAGTTTGCATGTTCTCCCTGTGTCTGCGGTGGGCTTTCTCCGGGTGCTCCGGTTTCCCCCACCATCAAAAGAAAGGCATGCACGTTAGGGTTAATACTCCTGTCTGTGCCCCTGACCGAGGCATGGCAAGACAAACTGGAGTTGGTCCCCAGGCACTGCTCAGTGGCTTCCCACTGCACTTAGGTACACAGCTAGGATGGGTTACATGTAGAGAGGACTTTCCCCACGGGGATTACTGTAGTATATCAGAATTAAATAAAATAAAACAACAGAGCTGATCGTTGAAAATACCTCCTTGAGCAGAGCTCAGTGGGAATGATGTCTAGGATGCAGGAGGAGTTCATATTGGAGACTGTGCTCGCTAACACTGAAATTGTAATCGGCTGAAACTGGGTGAAAGAGGCAGAATTAACATGGGGAATGGTACGAATGGAAGAGACTGGCTGGATTTGGGACCTACTATTCTCCGCCTTATTTAGAAAATGAGTGAGACATTATCCAGACAACTCAACATATCAGGTTCAGAAAGAGAAGTGGAGGAACCGTTGATAACAGAATCAATTACCCTGAAGAGAACTTTAGGATTGTGGTTATTTTCTTGATATTAGTTCAGAGAAGCACGCTGATCTCAAGGCCTTAACTGTTTTCTGGTAAGTTAACATTTGGGTTTTAAGGGTGTTATGTGCTAATTCGGACTTGTTGACCTTCCATTGTCGTTCTGATACATGAACATGTTACAGTATATTGCGTAAGACCACTGACACGTTTCTTTTTCCTTGTTTTGCGTCTTCTAGACAGAGGATACTTCAGCAACGTGGGAACCACGCCGGCGCCACAGGGAGCGGAGGATTGTGGGACGACAGCGAGGACAGCGAGGGCCCCTGCAGTACCGTCTGAAACAAAAACACAAAACCCTCTAACTCTGTGCTCGTGACGGAAGTTGCCGCCTATGAGCACGTCTAGATGTCCGAAGTTGGGAGTCAAATAAAATGACATTTTGGGGAACGCCGCCATTAAACACCCCTTTAGTTACGTACACGATTAGCTTGTTAGCATGAACGACCCCCAGCCTGAAGCACAAAGCCCAACTGAAACCTGACCAAAAGAAAAGCCTAATTTCTAAAGCTAAGGTAGGAAGTATGAATGCTCTAGCTACCTTTGTTGTCGTTGTTTTAAATCAAGTTCTTTAAAATGTCTCTACAATTGCAGTTTGCTATGAGGTTAAAGAGACCTTTCTTAAACCAGTGTAACCGAACACATTTCTGCCCGCCGGGGGCAGAACTGATCTGGAGTGCACTGCGCCACAAGGCGGCGTCGCTAGCCGCTCGGCTGAAGGGGGCCGACTCTCTGGCGATTGGCCAGCGAGTCTTTTTGTAGGTTACAGTAGTCAACCTCTCCCGGAAGTCGCGCTTCGTTAAACCCGCGCTCCGAAGAGACTTGTGAGGATCTGCACGCTTCTGGATCCCACCGCTGCCACCAGTGTAACCGGGCATATTTCCGCCCGCTGCGGGATTCGATCCGCGGTGCCTCGTGGTGCAGTACATCATTAGCTCGAATCCCGCAGCGGGCGGAAATATGCCCCGGTGGGATCCGGAAGCGTGCAGATCCTCATAAGTCCCGTCGGAACGCGGGAATAAAGAAGCGCGAGGGCGCGCTTCCGGGAGAGGGTGACCACTGTAACCTACTCAAGACGCAAGTCGAGCGGTTAGCGATGTCGCCTTGCGTGGCGCAGTACACGCTGGATCGAATCCCGCAGCGGGCTGAAAAAATGCCCGGTTACGCAAGGTTCCAGGACAGTCTTAGCCTCAATGCGACACAACACAACAGGCAAAGTATGTAAGAGAGTTGCTGAAATGTAAAAGCCTGAACATAGAGGAACACATATGCAGGAGATCAAACAGCGCTGAAGCCAAAAATAAAGAAAAGTCTCGTTTCTTAGCTTCGCTACTGTAAGCTACTAATAAGACACGTTAGCCTCTAGCTAACGGGTCTGACCCTTTAGCCGAGCGGTTAGTGATGTCGCCTTGTGGTGCAGTACACCCCGTATCGAATCCCGCACCGGGCAAGAAAATAACCGGTTACATTGGTGGGATCCTGAAGTGGGCAGATCCTCAGAAGTCTCTTCGGAGCGCGGGAATAACAAAGCGCGAGGGCGCGCTTCCGGGAGAGGGTGACGACTGTAAACTACTAATAAGACACGTTAGTCCCTAGCTAGCGGGTCTGACCCTTTACCCGAGCGGTTAGTGACGTCGCCTTGTGGTGCAGTACACCCCGTATCGAATCCCGCACCGGGCAAGAAAATAACCGGTTACACTACGAATACACAGCATTGTGGGGTTGGCGAGAGGCGGGTCAGCCAGATCACGTGGCTTTTCTGCTCCTCACTTTACAAATAACGCAAAAAACAACGTTCAACTGCGGACACGTGCATCATATCCGGGCATGAATATTTGTCTTCGACAATTTCACGGTCTGCGAATTCATTCCCAAGAGGCTTTGCGTCGCCACGTGGCCCCGCCGCGTGCTGAGCAGATGGAAATAAGGAGGAGGAGACGGGGCTGGTTCAGTACAAAATAAGACTGGGTGATTTATTAACCTCATCAAGACCATTAATACAAAGCACAGTTAAAAGGCCACATACCGTCAAATGAACCCACTGCTGGATCAAGGTGTTACGGTGCCCCGGAGGGACGTCTAATCTGGGGCCGGGCTTACAAAAACAAAAACAAACCCGTCCATACTGACTTCATGGGGGGGGGGGGACTGTTCTGAACCAAGGGGAACCGACGCTGGTCAAAGACAAGCGACGCGGACGTCACTTCGGTTCCGATCCAATAGTCTTCCGCCGTCAGTCTCCGCCTCCCCTCGGGAGAAAACGTCCCGCGGAGACGGGAACACCTCCAAGACCCGCACCGCTCGCTCCTCTGTGTCGGGGGAGTCCGGGTTAGAAAAAAAAAAAAGGTGGTGGGGGGAGGGGGGGGTCAAAGGCGATTTAATAAAAGATTTCCGAAACGCAGATAACGGGGGCCCCTCCCGCCCCGGGAAGGTGGGGGGGGGGTTGGGGGGAGGGGTTCCTGTCGGGAGACATCCTAAATAGGTTTTCATTCCCACTTCGTTGTTCGCCCCGCCCCCCCCACCGCCCCCCGATCCGCGGCAGGAGGGTGAGTTTAACAGTCGCGTAGGACCACTGCCCATAATGCATTGCATCTACAAACGTGACCTACAATCGACTGCGGCTCTTCAACAGTACAGCCTAAAGTGCACAAAGTGTGTTCTCAGGAAAAAAACAAAAACAAAACAAAAACCCCTCTCCAGGTTCTTCACTATGCTCATCAAATAACACATCTATATACACTCCGTCCGCAAATCTCAATAACGGCTCCGACCTCTGCGTAGTTACGTGTTAGCATTTTGAAAAGTCTCTGCGAAAGCAAAGGACAACCGAAGGCGTGACAAAGGTCAAGCGCGTCTGACGTCAGTGCGCACGCGCGCGCGCGGCGCTGAGCCGCGGCGTCTCGTGGCCTGCGCGCAGCCTGCGACAAGGGGGCAGCAGAAGAAGAAGAAGAAGAACGACATGGCTTTCCTCGTTTACTCGTCCCGGCGCTTTCCGGCTGGGGATTGTCTGTAAGTAGGTTAGTGACGGTGACCTGTAATTTCCTCCCTCTCTCTCTCCCTCCCCCCCCTCTCTCCCTCTCTCTCTCTCTCTCTCTTTTTAAAGTCTGACTGTAGCAGCAGCATTGGATTGTTAGGCAACGTTTGATCGAACAGGATGCAGGTGACAGTACAACACAACAGAAATGTCACTTTTTACAAATTAATTAGAGCGTGTGTGTATATGCGTTTTACATACGTGTGTGTGTTTATATATATATATGCACATATACATACACACACATACATGTATACATTCACATACACACAGTATCCACAAACATGTACAATTTCGTAGTGTATAGCTTTGTTCTAAACATTACATAGGCAACTTTCTTTTTTTTTTAGCATTTTAGACACCGTCTGCTTATCCTGTAAAATAGAGAACGAAAGTAAAAGGCACATCAGAGCGTGATGCATGGATTATTTCAGTCTGTCCCGAATGAAAAGGTGTCTTGAGCAGAGAGCGAGAGGGAACGAACGGGGGTTTAAAAATGTTCCTCTCCCCCCCCCCACACGGATTTCCGATACTTAGAGCAGCCGCTAGAGGGAGCTGTCCCTTTGTCCCCAGGCTTTGGCGGCGGGGAGCTGCATGCTTTCAGTGCTGAGTTTCCATACCGGTGAAGAAGAGCTGGTACAGGGACTACTGGAGTAGAGAGCACAGTGTAGGCCAGCAAAGCATGTCTTTTAACGGGGGGGGGGGGCTGTTAGTTTAAGACATCATCATCTTGGCTTTTAAAGACCTCGAGAGAGGGGAAAAACAAGAGCAATGCCTCTCTGGAGAGCAGTCCGACCTTCTAACAGGCCCAAGTCTTTTAGTTTCTACCCACCCCTCCATCTTAGTCCTCCTCCTGAATCGGGAGTGGTCCGATATCGTGGCAGAACTCTCTCCATGGCATGAACACACAGAGAGAGAGAGAGAGAGGCGAGAGCGAGACATTAACTGTCATCCGACCTACTGACTCGGGGCCCCAAGCCTGATGTGCAAAATGAAGTGCAGACTGCGTCCCTTCTCCCTTTTCCTCCGGCCAAGAGGCCTTGAGCCCCTGGGGTCAGAGGTCACTGCTTGTTCGGGTTTAAAGGCAACTTCTGAAGTGGAGCGTGCGGCTGTGGCAGGCCTGTCTTGTCGACACGGCGAGACGACTCGGACAGGCCGACGGACTGACAGACGAGAAGAGAGACGGCGAGGCCCCGTGACTTCAGCTCACTTCTGTAGCGTCACGGTGCACAGCGGGGTGGGGGGTGGGGGTGGGGTGGGGTGGGAATTCAGCGTTGCACCGGCCAATCAAAATCCTCTGCTTGTTTTTGTGTGTGTGTGTGTGTGTGTGTGTGTTTATTTTTTTAAATGTCACTCCTTTAAAAAAAAAAAGAAGAAAAAGCAAGTAAATCCCTTATCCCCCTGCATGTAATAAGGCTTTGGCCACATGTTTCTGCCGGCTTGGAAAGAAAAACAAACAAACGGAAACGAACAACAACTCCAGCTGCTGCTGCTGAGTACTCAGTAGAAATCCTGCCCCTTCCCGCCTCCTGCACCAGGCGGGCCACCGCGAAAGATGTTCCCGGGGCGAACGTAGGAAAGGAGAGGCGAGGTCTTCGAGCAGGCGACGGCGGCGGCCTGCAGCAGGACTCGGGATCGAGGTGGGTGGTGGGTGGTGGTGGGGGGGCTGTGGGGGTTGAATCGGGATGTTCTTTCAGCAGGGCTTGCATATCCGACGCTTGTTGTGGAATTGTCCTGAGCCGTTTTCCCCCGCGGGGACAGCCTGGAGCAGTCCCCCCCCCCCCCCACACATTTCCTTGGCAGGGTGGGGCTTGAGCAGGGTCCTTCCGGATCGGAGTGTGGTGGGGGGGGGGGGGGGGGGGGTTGAGAACTTCTGCCAGGAGCCGACGGTCCTGTTCGGTACAGTGTGAGCTCTTGAGCAAGAGAAACTGAACACAGTGACTCATTTGTATGCACGCGATACACGGACACACACACACACACACACACACACAACAAGGCTCCACAAGTGAGTCCAGGCGTGGACTCACACACACACACACACACACACACACACACACACACACACACACACACACACACACACACAGAATCGCGTGTCTTGGTGCTCCTGGTCTTGTTGGCTGGCACACCGGTGTCTGGTTGGCACAGAGGGTTTGAAATGAAGGCGGCGCTACCGAGTTGCTGAGAGGCCTTACATGGTGTTGACCGGTCGGTGTCAAGAGGCTGGGGCGGGTGGCGCCGGAGTGCCGGGTTGCTCTCTCCTGACCGGTAGCTTCGATGGCGATAAACGTCGGCCGTGTTTTTTGCTCCGGGAGCTCGTCGATCGCCGGCCGCGGTCTGAAGTCGGCGGTCGGTGTTCACACCAAGGCGCTCGTGATCCAAAAGAAACAAAACCCCCGAAAACGAACCAAACCGAATAAAACCACACAAGAAGAGAAGAGACGCCGACTCACTGGCTGCTGTCCGTGTTCTCTACCAACGAGAGGCCGTGTAATGGCGGCTGCAACATCTCCCTTTTGTAAGTCTTTGGTGGGAGTTTGGGCAGTTGGGGGCTGGAGTTGTGGCGGGGCGGTACAGGGGGCGCCGTTATGGGCACAGGAGTGGGCAGGGGGCACAGGGTGTTCTGGCTGGCACTGAGCGGGCAGCTCCGTCTGGGGACGCGAGGCGACGGGGTGCTGGGAGGCGTGTTGGGAGAGCTGGGCGAGCTCCCGAAGTCCCAGTGGAACCGCCCCACGGGGGACGGCTGCAGGTTGAGGGGGTAGTTGATGAAGATCTCCGGCGGGCGCTGGGGAACCGGGGGCGGCGTGTCGGGGAGGGGGTCCCGGGGAGGCGGCGGCGGCGGGCTGGGGAGGGGGCCGTCGCAGACCGGTGCCCGGGGCTGCACCCTGGGCAGAGGAGGGGGAAGTCGAGGGGGAATGGCCGGGGGACTGTCAGACCTGCAGCTCAGCTGAGACCAACACAGACACACACACAAAACACACCGACAGACAGGTCAGTTTCAGTTGTATACAAAATCCCTTCACCTCCCTTACCGCAGAAACAACTAGAACACTGAAAATCCCCAGGAAATGTTATGGATGTGGTTTCTGGAGTGCTCCTCATCCGATACGAACTAAAAGTACGTGAAACAAATCCCCAGAAAATGTTATGGATGTGGTTTCTGGAGTGCTCCTCATCCGATACGAACTAAAAGTATGTGGAACAGCCCTTTAAAGGCGGGTTGTTTACTTTCTTTCGACCCCTCTCTCTATACTCGACTTCCTTAAAACAAAAAGACCACAATCTGCGCTGCCTGCAGGCAGCTTGTTCGGTATGAGGGTGAGGGGCAGTTGGGTGGAGAACACGGTCCGTTATGGCACACAGCCGTAACCACTGCTATTCCAACTAGCGGGAAACAGAAACACCCAATCCATCAATCCAATAACACGTCTTCACTTGAACTAACGACTTTTGCGGAACCGGCAGATCAGCTGGATGTCTCAGCCCGGGAGGCGGCCCCTTCCTGGAAAGCTGGTTGCGCAATCCGCCTGATTCGGAATATAATCCCGATTCTCGTAAATGATCCGGGGATCTGCCAAAGTAAAGACTAACCAAGCACAGATAAAGCTTGGGGGATTGTGCTGAAGGTCTTACCTTGGCGTCTGACGTGGCATCCTTCCTGCGCGGCGGCAGCGGAGGCGGTTTGAGCAGCTCCTCTCCGAGCTGGTGGAGGCTCCCACAGGACACGGACTGGAACTCTGCAACGGGACACGGGGAGACGTTCGCTGTGTGAGCACACCCCGCTATAAACCGGTACAGAGACCCGAACACGGGTTTATTAGGAGACCGCCGTGTTTCTGTGCCAGAATGCAGTCTGGGAACCGTGGATGAATATAGACATGTACCAGTTTTAGTTAATATGTTTGTTTTTTTTACCCCCCCCCCCCTTTTCGCCCCAATTGTACTTGGCCAATTACCCCACTCTTCCGAGCCGTCCCGGTCGCTGCTCCACCCCCTCTGCTTATCTGGGGAGGGCTGCAGACTACCACACGCCTCCTCCGATACATGTGGAGTCGCCAGCCGCTTCATTTCACCAGGGGGACGTGGCGTGTGGGAGGATCACGCTATTCCCCCCAGTCCCCCCCCCCAAACAGGCGCCCCCTCCTGAACAGAGGAGGCGATAGTGCAGCGACCGGGACACATACCCACATCCGGCTTCCTGCCCGCAGACACGGCCATCGTGTCTGTGGGGACACCCGACCAAGCCGGAGGTAACACGGGGATTCAAACTGGCGATCGCCGCGTTGGTAGGCAACAGAATAGACCGCTACGCTACCCGGACGCCCCTGTAACGGCTTTTTTTAAAACAATATATCATCCATCTACCAACTACTGTTATTCAAGAAAACGAAGAAGGGACCCCATACTCACTTGACGGTGGAAGGAGAACTGGGGCGAATATGGAGTTACTTCCTGGAAAATAAACAGGACACGACAATGCAAGATTTAGTTTTTTCCATAGTTGTTTCACTTTTGTTTCTGTTGCGTAAATGATTTATGAAAAGAAACAAGATAAAAAAGTGCCTTTTGAGTGGATGTTAGTGAATGAGGAATGCAATACGTTTGTAGCGGCCGGGGAAAACGCTTGGCCTCTGGGTCACACTCACTCACTCACTCCCCCCCCCCCCGTAAGAGCATCCTCACACATAATATGTGGCACAACGGAGGCTTTAGGCTCAAGACTGAAAGGCTCAGAGATGGGCGAGTTCCCCAAAAATCAAGACCTAAGATTTCCAACTCCAGCCAATCCAACAAATTCAGCGAGTGATACGATTACAGACACACCGACTGACATCACACTGACCACGTTGGCAAGCTGGCCAGAAGAACATGTCCCTAGACTCTGCACACAGCGGAGGAAACGGCGTCCGCTCAACTCACCGCCATAGGAGCTGCTGAGGTCGTGGTCGGCGAACACCGAGCTGAGATCGGAGGAGGCCGACTGCGGCGGGGTGGGCGTGTTGGGCGAGGTGGGCACGGAGGCCGACGCCTGGATCTCCGGCTCAGTCTCGGCGATGCTCCGGAAGGTGATTTTGTGGGGGGGCTCCCTCTCCAGCGGGACCGGGTGGCCCTTCAGGGTCCCGGAGGTAGACGTGCGCACGGGCCGAATCCCCGGGGATTTGAGGTTGTACAGGGTCTTCCTGGGCTGTGTGTGTGGGGGTGGGGTGGGGGGAAGACAACATCGTCAGGCGTGCCGAACTTTATCCCCATAGCTCACTTCTTTGTCTCTTTATAAAGATGACAAAAACTAGACACACAAGAGTATTTATCTGGTAGATTTACATGCTAACCTACTTCATCACTACGCACTGTAAATAGCAAATCAAAGCAAAACACACAAGTTCGAGCACTGCCCTGCTGAGACGCAGCACGGTGCCATCTAGCACCTGAAAATAGCAGTTGGGAGTCGACATTGTTTTGGACGGGAAAGGCGTCAAAACAACAAGGAAAACAATTCAGTTACTGCAGCTCCTGCATCCCTGAACGCCGAAATCTGAGGAGGGTGGAGGTCATGACACATTCCCTTTGTTTTTAGTCAGTAGACGTCTTGATGCATGCTCCATAATCCAGATAGGGAAATCACAGGAAGGTGAATCAGTTCATCTGGACACAACATTTCATCATCATTTCTTCAGTCTCAGCTGACTGCAGGTACCACACCCTTATAAACAATACAGCGGCATAACGACCCGATATGGGTGTGACCATTACCTAGAGTTTCAAAGGTTTCAATGTCCAGATGAACTGATTCAACTGTCTTCAGTGAGTAGAGTTGAAAACAACCCCTACTGATATTGACTACTCATATTACGCCTCCCGAAAACAGACATACTACACATAGCCCCCTTATGCTAGCGAAGTAGAGAATCGGAGAATCACAACCGGGGGGGAATTCGGATTAGAGCCGTGGTTGGGACGACCTGCTGGCAAAGTTTATCTGGTCCTATAAGACGGTTATAGAGCCAATCTAATGGGACACACATGACGAGCCATTTAACCAAATGGACCACTAAAAGTATTCCAGAGCAGCCGCTTGGAGGAACCAAGGCCATGAATACTTACACGAGACGAATGAAACCGAGTATAAGTCACTTCACCTAAATTGATAAATGGATAGGTATACAGAGCAGCTAAATGGGCCATATCCATTGTTTAACTTACCACTACAACGATGATTAATAAATCTTTTGTAATGTTCAAAACACTCTGTTGTATTATGACGTTTAAACTGATGATGACAGCACGCTGCTCATAAGCCACAGTCTTCCTGCTTCCGTGACATCAGTAAACTGGTATCCCCGCAAAGTTGGGGTTGAGGATCCTCGTCGGACTTTCGGAGTTGGAAATGTGACTTCGAGGGGTCGCTCCATTAAATCGATTCGTTGCGGGATGTCGAAAATCCTGATTTCCCAGCTCGAGAGTAACACAGCATACGCCGATGCTAAAACGTGGGATCAAACCTAAAATTGCCCCCATATTAGCCCCGCTATGCGAATGCACCAAAAACAAAACAAAGCCCAGAAAATGAACCACTTACAAATCGGGGGGGCTGCCTGCAGTTGCGCGGCTCGATCTCCTGAGACTTGTTGAACAGGTAGTCGGAGAACTCCTTCTCAATCATGTTCCCCATGGGGTTCAGGTTCTCAAAGAATCGCTGTGGGACGAAAGCAAGAAAAAACGCCAAAAAGACGAAAGGTCAAACGTCGGCCTATCTGTGCACAAAAAGCATGCTGAAACACTGAGAACGTTAAAAATGTCCATCTCTTTTATCTTACTTTATTGATCTTATTTAATTATCGATCTTATTTTATTGATCATACGCAACAAGAATATCAGCGACGGTGAATTAAAAAAAAAGAATCTGCCTTATTTCTCGGGACTACAAGTCACACTGGAGGAGCGTAAATTGAATTTCTACGGTGGTACAGTATTTTCAATTCAGCCACAAAATAAAACAGTGCCGTCTAGTGGCTCAGGTTGAAATGCAGCGTATTCGTCCGACAAATTGGCGTTGTATAAATCGCTTTGGACCAGCCAGACAAGTTTTTTTGTGAGTACTTGGGTCTTTCATCCAGCGCCATTCTTGTTTGGTATTTCTAACAATAATTTCGATAAGGAACCAGTGATTTTGGCTTGACCCTTTGCATTTTTTTGGGGAATTTTTTCCCCCCTCTTTTCTTCCAATTGTACTTGGCCAATTACCCCACTCTTCCGAGCCGTCCTGGTCTCTGCTCCACCCCCTCTGCCGATCCGGGGAGGGCTGCAGACTACCACGTGCCTCCTCCCATACATGTGGAGTCGCCAGCTGCTTCTTTTCACCTGACAGTGAGGAGTTTCACCAGGTGGACGTAGTGCGTGGGAGGATCACGCTATTCCCACCAGTTACCCCTCCCCCCTGAACAGGCACCCCGACCGACCAGAGGAGGCGCTAGTGCAGCAACCAGGACGCATACCCACATCCGGTTTCCCACCCACAGACACGGCCAATTGTGTCTGTAGGGACACGATGCCCCGATCTTTTGTATCTTGAGCTAATAGGACTTGGAAAGAGAAACCCATACGGGTGCACCCACACAGAAACCAATCATGGGCAATTCCATAATAAATTTCAGCACGGACGTGAGCAATAAGTACTTCCACTAAGGAAATTAGTGATCTCCCCAAAAAAAAGGTGTGTGTCTGAATGGGTGAGTGAGCGAGAGAGTGAGGGAGCATGCATGTGCGTGTGTTTGCGAAAGCCCACTTTGATGTCGTATTCCACCCTCAGACAGTAGGGCTGGTTCTGATACTGCTGGATCTCTCCGGTGATTTCCGCCACTTTCCGCCGCTTGCTGAAGTTGATCAGCTCTTTGCCGTGGCGTTTGAGGAAGTCCGGGTTCCCCTCCTCCGTCTTCAGGATGTTAGTTAGGTAGATACCTGTAGATGAGGAGAGGAGGGGGGGGGGGGTGTTCCGCAATGGTCAAGACAGAGTATGTAGACTGAAAGCAGCTCCAAATTGGATGAGCAGACACGTTACAAATCGCAGTTACAACCTGTTTTATTTGCCAAGCAAGTTTGCCCTCAGCGTTCATCTGGTACTATAGCCACCATTCAATGCAAAACTACAAATTTATTGGCAGATGTAAAACAAACCCCCGAGTTTTCTGGCTGTGTATTGTTCTTTTATTTAGAGCCCTAATTTCCTTTTCAAATTCTTGTGTATTTTTCTTTTGTGAAGGCTTCGCTGACCAATAGGACACAGGCGAGCCCTACGCGCTCGTATGTAGACAAAGCTACGTGCACGACAGCATCGATGCAACACACGCTCGCAAATGTGCCGACACTTGAATCAAAATCGAGCTAAGGACAGGACTTTAAATTGAGTTCAGGATTCAACAACTTTATAAACCAAAACGGAAGGAAATAGTGAATCTTCAAGAGATCCGGTCCATGAATATCACAAACAGGATCGAGGCGAGGGACAACCTTGGCGGCTTGTAGCAACTGCCCCAGTACCCCATACCCCCCCCCCCCCCAGAGTGCCCCGGGGTACACGGTCGTAAGCCTTCTCCAAGTCCACAAAACACATGTAGACTGGCTGGTCAAACTCCCATGCCCCCCTCAGCACTCCCAGAAGGGTAAAGAGTTGGTCCGTTGTTCCGCGGCCAGGACGGGATCCGCATTGTTTCTCCTGGATCTGAGGTTCGACAATCGGTCGGAGCCTCCTTTCCAGCACTCTAGAGTAGACTTTACCAGGGAGGCTGAGCAATGTGACGCCCCGATAATTGGAGCACACCCTCTGGTCCCCCTTATTTACATAAACCACACACATTTGGTTTTATTGTTGAGATCCGCCAAAAGAAAATCTGTGACTTCATTAGGTACGTTATACACCCACCAGAAATCATTATATTGGATATAATATCATTATATTGGATTATCTGAACCAAGTTCAAGCATGAACTTTGTTCAGATAATCCAATTTCTCAAATACACCACTACACATGGATTCTTCTAATAACCAATTTTCAGGCCTGGGGTCTCAAGGCCTTGTACTGTACAAACAACTGATCTATTGCCTCCAGCGACCTTTCATACTATGCGCAGTTTCAAAAAGCAAAAAGTAGGCTGACTAAGTCTAAGTCATGTTATGCTTCCACTAATTTTTCAATTTGCCCCAATAAAAGATACATAACCGTGTTCACATGTATACAGGAATGTCTCCTTCATCCAAGTAATGGCTTTGTCGGTTTACGATCGCACCACTAGAGTGTGTGAAATACCCCCAACATCATATGGTTTATGATGCCTTGCAATGTATGGATTCTGATACCCGGGACCAGTTAAGCAATGTTTCCTTCATCACCCATCTCTACACACGATTCACCTGCAGCGCATCTATACCGACTTCACGGACTTCTTACCAAAGAAAGGCACACAGGGTGGGTTTATTGACTTGAGTTTTGCCAGGTATTTCTTGAAGTGGTCCTGGCTGAGCTCCACAGCCTCCTCCAGGATCTTCTTTTTCCTCTCTGGAACCGCCTGGAAACAGGACAAAGTCCATTCCGGTAACTTTATTCACACAGCAAATTTCACACTGTGGACATTGCACAACGCTTTACAAGCCCGGTATGAATAAAATTATGTCTTAAAAATCAGAAAAGGACAAAAAAAAAATTTAAATCAGTAAAAATGCAAAAAAACAAAACAAAAGAACAGCACAAATCAAAACCCCTTAGCACCAACAGTGATCGAGCGAGAACCATCTATAATGATCTAACTGTGGGGAAGGAGAAATCAGTCCTCAGCCTGACTGCCCGACGGAGTTTAAAATAACACATCACAGCATTCCAACGTAGATACTACACAAACGATAACCGTGCCAGAGGTTTTCTGCCTGAGATTGTCAAGTAGGGACCTAGTCCCATCCTAAACTAAAGCCTATAGGGGAGTTAGCCTTTACCTCCTAACTCCTTTGGCTTTCAAACGGCTCACCTGAGGAGCGTAGGCTGCCAAGATCAGCGTCCTCTCTTTAACTGCCTCTGAACATAAACTTTCACACAGGTTTTTACTCATTTCAACCCAACACCTAACTGTTTAACTCGCACACGGCACCAACTGTCTCTACACAACGCACTTTTGCTCCTTCGTGGTGTTGCCTTTTATTGGTTTATTCGTGTAAAGCACGTAAAAAGTTCCTCGGGCCTGAACCGACGTCGCTTACCTCGAAGGTGTGGTCGAGCCTGTAGACAGGGACCGAGTTGATGGCGCTCACCACCTCCAACACCCCGTTGAAGTTGTTGAGCTCCTGGAACACTTGCAGGATCTCAATGACCCGCGTGAACACGGCCACCCTCTCATCCAGGTTCTCCGCCTCCACAATACACCTGAGGGAGGCGCGTGGACCGCATGACCATGAACACACACACACACACAGGAAAAAGCATATAGTGAAGAAATTGCAAGCAGACATTTGTCATCAATGACCTTTCTTAAAAATGCAACCATGTCTGGGATTAACTTTAACCTTATTCTTAACGGAACACGTATGTGTGAACGAGAGGGAGGACAGTGGAATGGAGAGGATGCAAGGAGTAGAGGTGACGAAGGCCTATGAGTTTAAATACTTGGTGTCAACTGTCCAAAGTAACGGGGAGTGCAGAGGAGAGGTGAAGAAGAGCGTGCAGGCAGGGTGGAGTGGGTGGAGAAGAGTGTCAGGAGTGATCTGTGACTGAAGGGTACCAGCAAGAGTTAAAGGGAAGGTTTACAAGATGGTTGTGAGACCAGCTATTTTGAATGGTTTGGAGACAGTGGCACTGATGAAAAGACAGGAGGTGGAGCTGGAGGTGGCAGAGTTGAAGATGCTAAGATTTTCACTGGGAGTGACGAAGAAGGACAGGATTAGGAAGGAGTATATTAGAGGGACAGCTCAGGTTGGACGGTTTGGAGACAAAGCAAGAGAGGCAAGATGGAGATGGTTTGGACATATGTGGAGGAGAGATGCTGGGTATACTGGGAGAAGGATGCTGAATATGGAGCTGCCAGGGGAGAGGAAAAGAGGAAGGCCAAAGAGGAGGTTTATGGATGTGGTGAGGGAGGACATGCAGGTGGCTGGTGTGACAGAGGAAGATGCAGAGGACAGGAAGAGATGGAAACGGATGATCCGCTGTGGCGCCCCCTAACGGGAGCAGCCGAAAGTAGTAGTAGTAGTAGAACTTGGATTTACTTTACATAAGTTAAAAGAGCACTACAGATTCAAATATGAGCATTCATCATCAGGGGGCTTTGTCAGCGCCTGTTACTCACTTCTCAAACCACAGTGTGAGGTTAGTCGTGTGGCGGATCATCCGGAGCAGGTTGGGCGAGTTCTTCTCTTTATCCTCTTTGGTCCAGACACTGCCCACCAGCTCAGAGGGCCTGACCGCTCTGTGGACGAAGGGAGACGATCAGTGATGGGCAAACACTTGGTACAACTACAAGTGCTTTAAAAAGTGTTACTGTAGGTACTCAGAGCCAACGGGGTAAACCGGGGTCAAATAATCCAAGTTATTTGATACAACTTCTTTCACAAGGGTCCAATATTACATATGGCATATTAAAATGAATAAATAAAACATAGGGCTGGGTGTACACTTGGTCCTATATTTATTTATTCATTTATTCAACAGCAGCTTGATTCACATTCATTTAAAAATTTGGCCTATGAGGAGTTTCACTGGGCAACTGCATATTAACTGCCTTGCTCAAAGACACCTGGGCAAATTGTTGAGGGCATTTCTCATTTGCTCTCCATTCTGTAGATTTACTGATATGCTCAAGGATCTGAACCGCCCAGCTTTCCTAGTCTTCCTGTCTGACCTACAGGCTGCCATTGCTTTGTACTGACACAACCGGCAGTGTTTGAGTCACCTGTAGAGCTCCGACTCGAGCAGAGTCAGCTGGCGGGCAATTTCGATGGGGTGAAGGGTCATGAGGTCGAAGGTGTCCATTTGCCCCGCCCTGCTTATGTGCCATTCAATGGGAGGGGGCGGGCTCTCGAAGGTGATGTTGTGACTGACGCCGTTGGATTGCGTCTGCAGCTTCCTCCTGATGATCTTATTGATGGACTCCACCCACTTTCTCATCGACTTGCCTGAACGAGGGAACAACGCAAGATGTTTGATTCCTTTAATCTTCACACGCACAGCAGAAAGGGCTGGGAGATTGTTTTGTTGCTTATAGCTCACATGTTAAAACTAGTGGGAAGACATTCGAATGTTATTTTTACTTTTTCTGTTTCATCCTGAATCAAAATTAACATTTTCTTTTATACATACAACACAAGAAAGCAAGTGGAACTCTTGTTACTGTTGCTGAGGGGCAGGTTAAATTGCTGCACAGCACAGGAAGAGGTTGGCCGTGTATAGGAGAGTAACGGTACAGGTATTGTACCGTACCTTCCAGACAGGGTGTTCGGTTCGGTACACGTTGTGATGCGAGTGAATATAGTCCATCTTTAACCACGCACGTTATGCGCACAACTTTCTTGTGCTCTGACGGTCAGTCGACCAAAATGTTAGTGAATAAAGTGATACTTGACAAGATACTGTGTGCCCTCTCTTCTACAATTCTGTGTGCAGAACTAAAATCAAAAACTCAGATTCCTCTTTTAACTACTTACTTTACTAAGTAAAATACTTTACTAAGTTTACTTTACTTACTTTGCAAGTTTACTACCCAACTATAATGGGAAAAAATATTTCAAGAGTTGATATTCTGCACAGTAATATTTTAGTTTGGTGGAAACTGCATATCAGGGACAGACCTCGCAGCTGAATTTTGCTGGTGATGTACTCCTCCAGTTTACTCCTCAACTCTGGGTCGTTCTCGAAGTCGTAGAAATGATGTTCAACCCACTGCCTAAACACATTGAGAACCCTACAAAGAGAAGACAGAAAAAAAATCAAGTACTGTTACACATAAATACATATGAGTATCTGGTATTCTGCTCCGCCCTGTGGGGTAAAAGTAGCTTTCACTTCCAAGTTTCAGCAAAGAAACCCCAACAATGTTTAAAACTGAACCATTTCCCTTAGGCTGCAGGTTCCCGGTCTGTTCAGAGAACAGGTTAGTTACAGGTCACTGGTCAGAAATTCACCAGACACTGAAGATCCATCCACCCATTCAGTATCCAAGCTGCTCATCCTTATCAGGGTCGCAGGATGCTGGAGCCTCTCACTGATTATTCTGGAATTTTAGCCAAGAATAAGACAGTTGATCCAAATTATGGCCAACTAACTGCCAGGCGACTATCGCGGATACAAGTGGGTGAAATGAGTTTCCTCCGTAGGGTGTCTGGGCTCAGATAGGGTGAGGAGCTCAGACATCCGGAGGGAGCTCGGAGTAGAGCCGCTGCTCCTTCATGTCGAAAGGAGCCAGTTCAGATGGTTCGGGCATCTGATTAGGATGCCTCCTGGGCGCCTTCCTTTGGAGGTTTTCTGGGCACGTCCAACTGGGAGGAGACCCCGGGGTAGACCCAGAACTTGCTGGAGGGACTACATGTCCAATCTGGCCTGGGAACGCCTTGGGATCCCCCAGGAGGAGATGGAGGGCGTTGCTGGGGAGAGGGACGTCTGGAGTGCCCTACTTGGCTTGCTGCCACCACGACCCGAACCTGGAGAAGCGGCTGACGATGAGATGAGGTAACTGCCAGGCTGGCTGGTGGAGTGGGTAAACCCAAACCCCAAAAAACAGGTGAAGTTTACTTTTTCCAGTCTTTACCAGCTTGTCTCAACTTCCCTCACTTGTCTGTTCCCTGTACCAGCTGTTTCTGAAACACTGGGGCCTCACAAGAGAATCCCCTGTTCACAACTTGTTGTGCTGAAATGCATTCTGGTCTGTGGCTCTCTCACCTGAGTTGGACTGGCTGCACGTACTCTTTGCGGAACCTCTGGAGCTCTGCTGCCATTGGCTGGTCGCCGTTCCAAAGAGCCTGCCGGTCGGCCTCGGTGGGCTCATACTCCGGAATCTCAATCCTGGGAAGAGAAGCATCAAGTGATAGTTTATGTATTTTACCCCCGTGTCTCTGTACTGACGGGACGTTGTCAAAAGATGTAATCAGAAAGCTGGAGAATATCATGGTCTTGGTTGTGGTGATAAAACGTGGAACTGAGGAGGTTTTGCTGGAGAAGGTGCAGCCGCCCCTGTGGTCATACCAGCATCAGACTTTACACTTTTTGTAACAAACTTTTCACTCATGTATACGTTTCAGTCAATCGCACATTAAAACTAATAGATAAAAAACTTCACTCATCCCCAGAGCCATCAGTCAATCTATTACATCTATTAATCTATTACATCTATTAACTATCCTGAAAGAGTCTGGTATCTGAACAAGTCTGGTATCTGAAGACTAAACTAATATTGGATTTTTATGTATACTGTCGTTATTGGTTCATGGTGTCTGATGAGAGTTTGCTGCACATAAATTTTTCTCTGGGACCAAAAAAATGAGGTACTCTCCTTCTGTAACTGAACCCACGTATGCACACCTTCATGGAAAGAAACAAGGACGAGAGAAATCAGTGTATACTTGTTCCACTTGAACACTCATGATCTCTTGAATACGTTTGTGTGTGTGTGTGTGTGTGTGTGTGTGAAAAGCAACACACCTGTCTATCAGCAGGCTGAGAAGCTCTTGTGGTTTGCAGAAAGAACGGTACGTGGTGAGAAATGTTCGCACAAAGTTGGGATCTACAAGAGCAGTGACAGAGCAGCAGGTCAGATGAGCCTGGGCGAGAGCACAACGTGCCATCAACAGACACACTCATCATTTTGTTGTCCGCTTGCAAATTAAACACTTGATCGTTTTTGTCCAATGAAATTCTTTTCCCCGAGCCGTCAAGGTCGCTGCTACGCCCCCTCTGCTGATCCGGGGAGGGCTGCAGACTACCACATGCCTCCTCCCATACACGTGGAGTCACCAGCTGCTTCTTTTCACCTGAAAGTGTGGAGTTTCACCAGGGGGACGCAGCATGTGGGAGGATCACGCTATTCCCCCCTGTTCCCCCTCCCCCCTGAACAGGCGCCCCGACTGACCAGAGGAGGCACTAGTGCAGCGACCAGGACACATACCCACATCCGGCTTCCCACCCGCAGACACAGCCAACTGTGTCTGTAGAGATGCCCGACCAAGCCAGAGGTAACACGGGGACTCGAACCGGCGATCCCCGTGTTGGCAGGCAATGGAATGGACCGCCACGCGACCTGGATGCACTTCCAATGAAATTTAATGGACTGAAATAAGGATTGATTACACTGGTCCTCAATCCGCCCCTCAGGTACCACCAGTACTGATGTTTTCTGTGGTCAGGTAGTAAATCCTATTCACCTGTTGTTGCAGGTTCTCCAGCGGTCCAATCAGAGCTGTTAGATAGATCACAATACTGGAAGCCCTTAGGACTTGAGTTTAGAACCACTAATCTGTTACAGGCAAGTGTCTACCCATTACAACCCTCCACAGTACTCACCAGCATACATGTGGTAGGTGAGTCTCTCGATGAGCTTTACCACCGTGCCGGCTTTAATGATGGGGATCCCCGTTTTGCTCTGCACTCTGTCCTCGAACACGATGTTCTCCTCAGAGTCCTGCACGGCAAAGCGGTAAACGTCCGGGGAGGGAAGCCTGAGGGGCTGAGCCTGTTCCTCGTGTTGCAGGACCGTGTCCAGCATCCGGTCAAGAGTGGACCGGTACTGCAGGGTCACCAGCGCCGCCATCCAGGCCGCCTTGTCATCGGCAGAGCGTGCACAAAATACCGCACAGTTCTCGTCCTTCCCCACCAGCTCGAAGGCGTGCCGTTGTTCCGGTGAGTCCTCGCGGTCCACGATGCGTATCTTTCTCAGGACGAACTTCTCCTTAAGGCGGTATTCGGCACCACTCCCAGCCCCCGGGAGCCGGGAGCTCTGGTTGGCCTTGCAGCTGATCATCAGGCCGTCGAACAGGAAGTTGTGGCGCTCATGCTTGGCGCCGGCTCGCACCAGCGGGCCCTCCAGGATGAATTCGCTACAGCACTGGCCGATGTCTTTCCCCTCCCATCCATCGATGCTCTTCTGGATCTCGTTCATGCGCTTGATGGCGAGCTGCTTGCTGCGGACCTGACGGCTGTACAGCCGGCACATGGGCTCACTGCCAGGGGGAGGAGTCAGAGGATTATTTTTTTGGCATGCAACATATGCAAACTCACTCCTTGAACTATCGTCAGTGTGCCCCAACACTGCCCTTCAACCCACTCACACAGGGGGCACACATACAGGGGGCACATACTGCTCTTTATTCAGCTGCTGTCCGCCCCTCACACACACACACTAATCCTACGTATGAATAAAGCAGCTAAATAAACGAAGCTGGACGTCTGGACAGATAGACGGACAGACAGAAGTCGAAGCGGCGGCTTACCCAGGCTTGCGGCGGGGCTGGTGTTTGGTGTAGATCCGCTCCACGCTGCTCTGAAGGTTGAGCAGGGCTGTGATGGCCTGTTTCAGGCATTCTCTGTCATCCTGGTCCTCACTGCGCTCCTGGAGTTGCTGGGAAATGAGCAGAGCATGCAGCACACATTACCGCACCTCTGCGTATGTACGATATCAATGCGAGTACGACGACGGCGGTAGCGTGTTCCCGTTGACCGTCAAGCGAATTCGAAGGGAACTTTTGAAAAGCCCCAAAGAAGAAAGATAAAGAGAAAATTCAAATTAGGCTCGTTTCCATCAACTTGATTGGAGCAAATAAACTAGGCTACGCAAATCGTAGTTTCGTCACAAGATGGCGGTATAGGTTACGATACGCGTGGCTGTAATAAACAAGAGTAGAAGAAGTGGAGGTTGCGAACCACTTCAAGCAGGCATGAAAACCTTTCTTTTTGGACCGCCCCCCTTTCTCCCAATTGTGCTTGGCCAATTACCCCACTCTTCCGAGCCGTCCCGGTCGCTGCTCCACCCCCTCTGCCTCCTCCCGTACATGTGGAGTCGCCAGCCGCTTCTTTTCACCCCTCCCGCCCCGAACAGGCGCCCCGACCGACCAGAGGAGGCGCTAGTGTGGCGACCAGGACACATACCCGCATCCGGCTTCCCACCCGCAGATACAGTCAATTGTGTCTGTAGGGACGCCCGACCAAGCCAGAGGTAACACGGGGGATTCGAACCGGCGATCCCCGTGTTGGTAGGCGATGGAATAGACCACTACGCCACCTGGACGCCTTTTCTAATGCGGTATTTCAAAATGGACATAAAATATGTTATGAAAACCTGGCTAATGATACTCCCACTGTTGCAGCATGCTGCATCTGACCACGATGATAAACACTGCTGAGGCACCGGGGGGGGGGGGGGGGGTTAGCGGCTGCATTCCCCCAGTGGGGCCGGCTGAGCGGTATCGGGGCCAGCTCAGTGCGTTTAACAGCCGTGTGAAGCGGCTGTTAGAAACGTAACTCGGCCCGACCTGGAGAGCAGCGAGCATCAGCGACAGTTGGAAGATATTCATTAGCAGGGTCACGAGCCAAGTTAGCCGGTTTAGGTCGAGGAGCGGCTCGTGGCTGACTAATTCTGGGACAGGTCGGGAAATAGGCCGTGCGGATCGGTCCTCGGGCAATGTCACCATGGCGACAGCCTCCCCGACCCATGTTCCTACTCTTTACACGACATGGGATCGGTTTCACACTAAACGTGTTGATCTGACGCGACGAGGTAACAGGCAAGTGTTGTGATGTGCACGAGGGACACCTTCATTCATCTGTACACATTAGCTAAGTAGGTCTAATTGTTAACCAGGCGAATCCAGACAGGACAAAAGGAGCACAGTATTCTTCAAATATAAATCAATGGTGCCCCCCCCCCCCCCCCCAAAAAAAATCCCACTCTGGACCAGTTTAATTTCATCCATCCATCTGTCCTGCTCTCAGAGTCGCAGGGATGCTGGAGCCTATCCCAGGCGGCAGGCAGGGAGACACCCTGGACAGGCCATCACAGGACACACACCTAGGGACAATTTAGTATGACCGGTTCACCTAACCTACGTGTCTTTGGATGTTCAAACTTTTAAAGTGGTACCGACATCAAAATGTGAACGTTCCTATTGACGGGCTGTGTTCCGAGTTGGAATGTGAAATTCAGTGGCCAAAACAGCACGTCTGCGGCCACTCGCGAGAGATCTGTGATTTGCATATAGGGTGTGTCTGTAGCGAGAGGCTATAAAACCACGGAGAAGCCGTCCTGTCCCCTCCTCCTGCTAGCTACTGGGCTCCAGTTTGTCCTATTTTGCTGAGACTTTATTATCGATCTTGCTACGACATATTGCTATCTATCTATCTATCTATCTATCTATCTATCTATCTATCTATCTATCTATCTATCTATCTATCTATCTATCTATCTATCTATCTGTCTATCTATCTATCTGTCTATCTATCTATCTGTCTATCTATCTATCTGTCTATCTATCCGTCTACCTATCTAAATATCTTTCTATCTGTCTATCTATCTATCTATCTATCTATCTATCTATCTATCTATCTATCTATCTATCCGTCTATCTAAATATCTATCTATCTATATGTCTATCTATCTATCTATCTATCTATCTATCTATCTATCTATCTGTCTATCTGTCTATCCGTCTATCCATCTATCTATCTATCTATCTATCTATCTACCATCTATCTAAATATCTAACAGTTATTTGTATCATCGAACACATTATTCGCCAAGTCGTATTGCACTGCCGTGCCGTAGGCCTACCACCATTTTTTTCTACGGCAAGTGACGAGCGGTGCCGAGCCCCACCCACGTGAACACCCAGGAGGACAGTAGCCAATAGCTTTGAATTCATAAAGCCACGCCTATTTTTGGTTATGATTCAAACTCCCAATGTTAGAAAATGTGTTCAGAAGTGGCATGTCAGTCTCTCTTTAAGGAAAATACTGACATTCTCTCTCTCTCTCATACACACACACACACACACACACACACACACAGGGTGCAAAATGGACTTTTTTGTCCACCTGCAGATGGCGAGTGAACTTTCAAATATGACCAGTTTTCACATTCTGGCACTGTTTCTTTGGCTGATGAGTGAAGCACATCTAGCAGCCACTTCGTATTTTACCAGCATCCCCCCTAAATGTTTGTAATGATCACAGCTGTATCGGCACGTAATGGCTTCCTGTTCATCGTCAACCCCGCCAAGTGCCAGTTGGGCCTGCCAGCCATTGATTTCCTCGGGCACCGGGTTACAAAGGACGGAGCAACCCCTCTCCCCGACAAGGTGGCCGCCTGCAGGAGTCCCTGGGCATGGTGAACTTCTACAACCAGCTCATTCCCCGGGCGGCCCCTCTTGTGCGCCCCCTGTATGAGGCTCTGAAGGGTAAGGACCCCAAGGGCCCAGTGGACTGGTCAGAAGAGAGAAACCGGGCGCTAACCACTGCACGGTGGTGCAGTGGTTAGCGCGGTCGCCTCACAGCAAGAAGGTCCTGGGTTCGAGCCCACGGGGGAGTCCAATTTAATTTCAGTTGTGTCATTATGAAGACTGTCCTCTTGTTGCAACATACCTGCAGAAGCTCAAAGTAATGCATACAGTGGTAGACCGGGACCATCATGAGCTGGGGGAGGACATACTGGACCGCTTCTTTGAAGCCTTCTGCAACGGACTGGGGAGACACAAAAACAACAAAACACAAAGGCAGTGGTATTAGAGACACAACAACGTCAAGAAATCAGAAGAGGTCACACCATCAGAGAAGGGATTGCGGGAGAATCTGCGGGGCTTGCTTGGCAAAGGCCTGAGCAGCCATTTCTTGCTGAGCACCAGACTCAAGCTTAGCACGAGAACGACCACAGCGGCCATTATGACCGCTTTGGATTTTCACGTTTAATAAGTTTGGGGGGGGGGGGTACAGACCTGCTGCTCCCCGAATGCTCCTAAAATTTCACATAATTGCATTAAAACGAGTTTTAGATCAACTGCAAAAAATAAAAATAAATATCTAAATAAATGTTGTGAATATGAACAAATCATCTTTGTAATATGTTGAAGTAACGCCCCCTTGTGTCGAAAGCCAAACCTTTTACTCAGGGTATCGATAGGACGGAAGCACTTTGATGCTCTCGGATCCAGCTCAGATGATTCATGATGGGAGAGCTCAGATGATGTCAATTCACTTTTCATTCTAAATGAAGCCTGAGGTCATCAGTGGTCGCGGCACTACAGCCACACATGTGACGTACTCCATCAGTCACATTAAGGGTTTCTACGCTACAAAAGCGCACAAAGTCTACAGTTACATGGGAAAAACGTTTAAGGGCGGCAAACTATCAAGACGTCTAAGCACCGAGGCCATCACTAGAGGCTGTAAATGAGGCCCTGCTCCAGCAGGCAGGAGGTCGGAGAGTGCGTGGCGAGCAGGACGAGAGGGAGATGAGCGAGATGAGGGGTTCATTGTCTAGAGGCTGCTGGGTAACTGGAGAGGGGGGTGGTCATAGTATTCCCCTAAATCCCCAGTTCCCCTGACAGACGACTCAGAATCAATACCGGGCTACTCAGACACCACACGAGCGTCCACACTGTGTGTGTGTGTGTGTGTGTGTGTGTGTGTGTGTGTGTGTGTGTGTGTGTGTGTGTGTGTGTGTGTGAAATGGAGAGGACGGGAAAAAAGTGCACGTTTACATGTTGGAGCAAGAGGGAGAAATGCTGAATGCATACTTGCGCTTTTTTATTGTGTGATGTGGATTTATGTGCTGGTTATGTGTTATAGTTGCATTGGAGCAGTGATCTTATCATGCCAATAAAAGGTGGTTGGACAAGAACGCACGCACAAACACTGTTACACACACACACACACACACACAAAACCTTAAAAGAGAATCACAGGCAATAAAGTACAAACATCAGCCGCTCTCTCATTGGTCTCCTGCCTGAGTTTCAAACACAAAACTACCAGTGTGAACCGTTATTCATCAGTATGAAGCACTATCCACCAGTATGAAGCACTATCCACCAGTATGAAGCACTATCCACCAGTATGAAGCACTATCCACCAGTATGAAGCACTATCCACCAGTATGAAGCACTATCCACCAGTATGAAGCACTATTCACCAGTATGAAGCACTATCCACAAGTATGAAGCATTATTCACCAGTATGAAGCACTATCCACCAGTATGAAGCACTATCCACCAGTATGAAGCATTATTCATCAGTATGAAGCTCTATCCACCAGTATGAAGCATTATTCATCAGTATGAAGCATTATTCATCAGTATGAAGCACTATGCACCAGTATGAAGCATTATTCACCAGTATGAAGCACTATCCACCAGTATGAAGCATTATTCATCAGTATGAAGCACTATCCACCAGTATGAAGCATTATTCATCAGTATGAAGCACTATCCACCAGTGTGAAGCATTATTCATCAGTATGAAGCACTATCCACCAGTGTGAAGCATTATTCACAGGTATGAAGCACTATCCACCAGTATGAAGCATTATTCACAGGTATGAGGCATTACTCACCAGTATGAAGCATTATTCACCAGTATGAAGCATTGTTCATCAGTATGAAGCACTATCCACCAGTATGAGGCATTATTCACCACTATGAGGCATTATTCACCAGTATGAAGCACTATCCACCAGTATGAAGCATTGTTCATCAGTATGAAGCATTATTCACCAGTACGAAGCATTATGAGCACCTTTGATCAGGTATGTCGGGTTGTTGGCATAGCATGCTAACGGAATTGATAAAGAAACTTTTATGTTTCCGCTTCTTGTGTGGGAAGATGGCGGCGCAAATGCACGTTTGCGGCGGTCTCACCCAGTACCGTCCATGGAGTGTCTTTGTCCACGTTTAAGTTTGTCTTCGTTTGATGGCGCTGGATCGGCTGGGGGAGCTGTGCCTGAAGAGGTAAGACCGAAGGCGGTCTGACAGGACGCAGAATTGGGACAGGCTAAGCTAACTGCTAGCCCATGCAGACAGGCAGTTCCGATAACACCGAGGGCGGCCTGGCGGCGGCCTCGTCTGGCCTTGACTGTGTGTTTAGCGTCGTCGTCAGGAGTGTGAGGAGGTGTGTCGAGTGTCTGGCTGGGAGATCTGGCGTTGGATTGGCTGAGGGCGCTTGGTGTCCGGTGGGCCCAGGGACCACGGCCCTGACCGGAGCTGCGCCCAAAGAGAAAACACAGAGGGCAGTCTGACAGGATGCGGAAGCGGGGCAGGCTAAGCTAACCGCTAGCCCATGCAGACCGGCAGTTCCGACAGTCATCCTGGCTGGCGTTCGTTCTCCTGGACAGTGATTTTTTTTAGATATATGTGTTAGTTTGGATATGTGTGGTGTTGTAGTTTTTGGATGTGTTGTTGTCTTTGTGTTGCACTGCTGTGGGCTGGGGGGGGGGGGGATGATGATGTTGTGTTTCACTTCATGTGTGCAAATGCATGAAATGAAACGACAAAGTGTTCCTGATTCTGATTATAAACCCTTTCATCATCATGCACTAGACGATCAGAGGCAACAACAGGAAGTGACGTGCAGCAGCGTAGCAAACCCCAACCACAAACGCACAAACCCCGTTGGAAACGCCAGTCAGAGCACGGCCATGAGCACAACATGTACCCGTTTCATAGAGGCACAGGACTGCTCGGGACCGGGTCCTGCTCTTTTGTCGTCTTAATTTACAGCTTATTTTCAACATGAAATGTGCCTTGGGCCACTGCCACCCCCCCCCCCTCTATCCAGGAGAAAAACGGCCCTCAGTGTGGTTGGCTGTTCTATTTTTAAAAGGCGATGTAATTTAGCCACGGTGCCAGACGCTGCAGAGTGCAGCAGCCTGACGCTCAACAGACACATCCATCTGACAAGCAACGGAGAGAGGGAGACAGAACGAGAGGGGCGGGGGGAGAGAAGAAGGGCGAGCGAGAGAGAGAGAGAGAGAGAGAGAGAGAAAGGGGGAATGGGAGACAGGGAGGGAAGAGAGGGAAAAAGCTGAAGAGGCCGAGCGTAGGGGGTTTGAGTCTCACTAGGCCACGCGTGATACTAATGGCGGCGATACCAGTTTGAAGGCATACCACATAACGCTCGAGAGGAACCACGTCGCCTGGGACGTCTGTCAAATTCTTCACACACACACACACACAGACACACACAAAATCACTGTGCTAAGACTCTCTGATGGACGTGAAACCCTTGGTTTTGCAGAGCAGTAAAGCAATTACAGTAACTATTACTGTAACTGATAAGGTCCAGACAAGATCTCCAGAGATCTAAAAAAAATCACTTAAAGACATTGAAAGAAAAAAGAGGATGTTTTCGGGTGTATGGCGGTAGCAAGAGAAAAGACTTTTTGACCGAGTTAAATCAAAATGTAACTCGATTCTGTGGACTACGTTTATCATGTCTGACGATTGCCATCTATCTGACTGTTGGCTGAACGCAGTTTGCATCACGACTGATGTGGTTTGGCTCAAACCGGCATTCTGTTCTGAGAGACTGGCACCTACACACCGAGGCCAAAGTTTCCTGTCTTATGAAGTAAAACAGCAAAAACAGGAGCAGATGAACAGTCTATTCCGTTGCCTACCGACACAGAGATCGCTGGTTCGAATCCCCCTGTTACCTCCAGCTTGGTCGGGCGTTCCTACAGACACAATTGGCTGTGTCTGCAGGTGGGAAGCTGGATGTGTCCTGGTCGCTGCACCAACGCCTCCTCTGGTCGGTTGGGGCACCTGTTTGTGGAGGAGGGGGGGGTGATCCTCCCATGCCCTACGGCCCCCTGGTGAAACTCCTCACTGTCAGGTGAAAAGTAGCGGCTGTGTTGAGGAGGCATGTGGTAGTCTGCAGCCCTCCCCGGATCGGCAGAGGGGGTGGAGCAGCGACCGGGATGGCTCGGCAGAGTGGGGTAATTGGCCGGGTATACTTGGGGAGAAAAGGGGCCCGAACAAACAAACAGACTCCAAGCTGCGCATATGAACCATGACAGGAAGTGACAGATTTTACTGCGGTTAGCAGTGGTTGGTCCACCAGAGAGGATAGGCAGAACTTCCTGTCTCGTAGGCCAACCACAGAAAAGCTCTGCTTGGTCCAACAAAGAGAATGGGTACGTCTCAGGTCTGTTAGCTGATATTTCCTCGCTCCTCGCTCCAACCGGAAGTAGTGCTGGTCCATCGTTTTCAACATCGCCCGAAAGCTCTTCCTCCTGCTGCTCTCAGTTTTTCTGCAGCACATCTCTGGAACAAACTCCCAGAAGACTGCAGGTCTGCCGCGACTCTCAGCTCTTTTAAATCAAGGCTGACGACTTTCCTGTTTGCCACTGCCTTTCATTAAATAAAAATGTGAAGCTTTTTATTATCATCTTACACTGCACTGTAGGTTTAACTCCACCTTTTATTTGTTTTTAGATGTCTCTTTATTGCTTTATGTTGCTTGTTCATTTTGTCTTAATGTCTCCTGTGTTTCATGTAAAGAACCTTGGACTGTCCTGTAGCTGAAATGTGCTTTATAAATAAATTTGCCTTACCTTGCCTTGCTCTGAGCAGCGAGGATCGAGGAGCAAGGACGGCTCTCTGGAGAACCATGAGCGAGGATACACGAGAGCAGCCTTCCCGGAAGGCTTTCAGCTGAATGCCATGATGTATTAATTACTCCACCCCGCACATCTGGCGCATTTGAACGAGATGTCGGAGAAACATGACAAATAACCCAAGAACGATGTAAATAGAAGTAAATGTGTCTAAACGGAATCAAGGCGGCGGCGGGGGGGGGGGGTAGGGACAACCGACAGCCACTTTATGCAGCAGAGCTGTGCCGCCGTCATCAGGACGGATGTCACGTCACACCAGAGGAGGACAGGCCATTTCATTTCTCTAAAAACACTTCCTCGTTTCTTCTCTCCTCGCTTCGCGTCGCCCCATGCGTCCGTGGTGGGAGGGACTTAGACGCAAGGAAAAGTCGCGAGTGAGGGATACGTGGATGCAATGAAGAGACTTAAGAGAGGCTCGGCCAAGATGGCTTAAGCTTGAGCGCTTGCGTTTGTTCGAGCCGGATACACCAAACTTTTTATGATCAACGATAAGTGTTTTTTTGGTAACACTTTAGTAGGGGGAACATAAAAAAACTTAATTACTAGTGAATTAGTAATGATCAAGATGTCACTTTAGTATGGGGAACATATTCTAAGCAACAAAAACTTAATTTAGAGCAATTTAACACTATGAACACTTGTAGTTTTGTGTGTTGTTATGTAAGAACAGACCATATTCATTAAGTGTTAGTAAGGGAGAATAACTCTTCTGGTGGTACTACCACCTTATAAAGGCCATACTAAGCAAAGCATATTGAGATGGTACTACTAATAAGCAATACTTCTGAGGTTATAGAGGGAAAACTCATAGTTAATGGCTTACTGGTTGTATAATAAGGCCATGCAGAATAAGGCATTAATGAGTACGTAATAATGACCAATTAAGAGCCAATACGTTGCTAATTTGCATGCTAATAAGCACCTAATTAATGGTGACTATGTTCCCCATACTAAAGTGTTACCGTTTTTTTAATGCAGTTGGTGAACATACTTTAAATTAAGGTTACATTTGCATGTCTATTTTGGGAACTAAAATGACAGACAGAAAGCAAGGTACAGATAATAGCAAACTAGCAATGCCAGCGATGCTAACCCCTTCGATGCTTTGGCAGGTGGTTGTAACATTTACACAGAGGCTGCTAGTGACTGACTCATTCAGCTTGGCAGGCGAAGGGAGCTTCTTCTGCCGATAACTCCGAGCAAACCACACCTGCTGCTAAGAGGAAAATAACAGAGAAAGCTCGTATCTTCTGCACAGGGCGTCTCATCTAACGATGAGATCGTCTCAACTCACTCCGATTTCATCAATGTGAGGGCCGATGCGATTAAGAAGTTGGTAGGTGAAAATTCACAACAAAAAAAAACAACCCCAAAACAAAACAAAAAAAACTGAACTTTGACAAGAAGATAGAGGTAGCCTGTTCTGATCTCAAAAATGTGAAGGAGAGGGTCCCTAATCTCCAGAGGCGTGTTGATAAGGGGGAAGAACCCTGGAAACTTGTCCAACGGAGATTGGATGAGTTTGAGACCTACACCAGACGATGAAACTTGAAGCTGTATGGAGTGCCTGAAACTACTACTAATACGTTTGGCTGCTCCCATTAGGGGTCGCCACAGTGGATCATCTGTTTCCATGCCTTCCGGTCCTCTGCATCTTCCTTTGTCATGTCAACCACCTGCATGTCCTCCCTCACCACATCCATAAACCTCCTCTTTGGCCTTCCTCTTTGCCTCTTGCCTGGCAGCTCCATATTCAGCATCCTTCTCCCAATATACCCAGCATCTCTCCTCCACACATGCCCAGACCATCTCCATCTTGCCTCTCTTGCTTTGTCTCCAAACCGTCCAACCTGAGCTGCCCCTCTAATATACTCGTTCCTAATCTTGTCCTTCTTTGTCTCTCCCAATGAAAATCTTATCATCTTCAACTCTGCCACCTCCAGCTCCGCCTCCTGTCTTTTCATCGGTGCCACTGTCTCCATACCATACAACTCACTACCATCTTGTAAACCTTCACTTTAACTCTTGCTGGTACCCTTCTGTTGTAAATCACTCCCAACATTCTTCTCCACCCACTCCACCCTGCCTGCACTCTCTTCTTCACCTCCCTTCCGTACTCCTCATTACTTTGAACAGTCGACCCCAAGCATTTAAACTCATCCACCTTCGTCACCTCTACTCCTTGCATCCTCACTATTCTGCTGTCCTCCCTCTCGTTCATACATGTATTCCATCTTGCTCCTACTGACTTTCATTCCTCTTCTCTCAAGTGCATACCTCCACCTCTCCATGCTCTCCTCAACCTGCTCCCTACTCATGTCATCCGCAAACATCATAGTTCACAGAGAGTCCTGCCTGATCTCGTCTGTCAACCTGTCCACCACTGCGAACAAGAAAGGGCTCAGAGCCGACCCTTGATGTAATCCCACCTCCACCTTGAACCCATCCATCATTCTTACTGCACCTCATCACTGTCACACTGCCCTCATACATATCCTGCACCACTCCTACATACTTCTCTGCCATTCCCGACTTCCTGATACAATACCACACCTCCTCTCTCGGCACCCTGTCATACGCTTTCGCTAATTCCACAAAGACAGTGCAACTCCTTCCGACCTTCTCTATACTTCTTCATCAACATTCTCAAAGCAAACATCACATCTGTATGGAGTGCCTGAAACATCGGAAGAAAAAGAAAATGTGCACCTAGATATAAACAAGATCTGCCAAGCTGTCCTGCCCAAGGAGCGAGCTAAATTCACAGAGGTTATCGATGGTTGTCCACCATCTTGGTAAGAAGTGCCCGGCCGACAGCAGACCCAGATCTATCATCCTTCAGTTTTCCTCAAGGATTTACAGGGATGCTCTATGGAGAGCAGCAAGGAACTCATCACATCTCCAAGATCACTTGTTGCAGTTCAAAGAGGACCTCTCCAGAGGGAACGCAGACAGAAGGAACAAGCTCTGGCCAGTAATTGAAAAAGTGTGAGACACCGGCAAGACAGCCTATTATGTCGGCAGATGTGCATTTGAGGGAGAGGGCGAGATTATTTTTCCTAGCTGTGATATAAGCCAGGGTGTCAAGATCCGACATTGACTGTTTTCTGTCCATTGAGGTAGCCAACTGGTTTAGCTGCAGTTTACAACTCATTGCCCTAGCTTGATGAACGACTCAGGTCAGCTGAATCATATTACGTTGCTAGTCTTGTGGAATGTTTAAATTTAAAGCCGGTGTTTTGTGTTATTATAAAATGGTATAAGTTTACAAAAGTGTGGGACGTTTTAATATTGTTTTGTTTAAATTTCAAATCCTTTGCAAAAAAGTTTGTCTGCTTAGCTTATTACTTTTGTTACTGTTGTACTTTTACTTTGTCGGTTTATATAGTATCACTTAATACCAGGGTTTGAAGACAAAATCTAAAAGGAAAGGCCTTATTTCTTGTTACTAAACAGCTTAAGACTGATTGGGTTTTGTTTTTTTTTGCAAGAATCTCATTCCGCTACTGAAGATATGAAATTCTGGCGCTCACAGTGGGCTAATGATATAAGGCTTTCACACTGACCTGAGCACTCTGCTGGGGTTGCTATTTTAAAGAATAATTTCAACGGTGATATTCTACATTCTGATTGTGACACTTCCGGTCATAATAGTAATAATGATAATAATAATAATAATAATAATAATAAACTATTCATACAGTGCCTTTCAAAACAAAGTTACAATGTGCTTTACAATACAAACTAAAATAGTACACACAGTCAAGGAAAAAACATAGTAAGAATATAAAGTATAAGACCTGATCTGCTTTACAGAACAATGTAAAACAGTCCGGATAAAAATCACAAGAACATAATTAAAATGCAGAACCTGATCAAACAAATTGTATGATTAAAACAATGGGTATTATGTGCGTCTTATTGCCATTTACAATAATGTTAATCTAATAATTGCCAACATCTATGGCTACAATTCTAAACCTGACAATGATCACTTGTTTGAGGCTGTGGAGCACAGGATTTTATATTGGCTTTCTAAGTTTCCAAATGCACTGGTATTGCTTGGAGGGGATTTTAACATTACTCTAAATAATGCTATTGATAGATGGCCAGCTGGACAACTTCTCAAAGGGCCAATTTAGAACTTCTCATGGAAAGGTTTGATCTGGCAGAAGTCTGGAGGGATACATTCCCAGAGGACAGGTGCTTTACCTGGAGTAATAAAGATGTTTCTAGACAGCCACATATAGATTTATGGTTGGTACAAAAGTCTATTGATAAAAATAATATTTTAGTCAATATTTCATCAACTCCCCTTACTGATCATAAGGCTATTTCTATTAATATTCGACTCTACATCTGATGCTACCACACAACGCATATCTTATTGGAAAATGAATAGCTCTTTGTTATAACATGAGGCAGTGAAGTTTGAAATTGGGAACCTTATTTTTTTTACTACTGGAAAAAGGCTCAGCTAGAAATGTCTTAGGGCAGCAACTGGGAACTTTTTAAGTTTGAAATTGGTAAATATATGAGGAGTTATGGAAGCCGTCTTGCTAAATCTAGAAAGGCTGAAGAGAAAATGTTGTTGGGATAGCTCCTCTTTCTCAAAAGCCTCCTGATAGTCTGTCAAATGAAGAAAAAACTAAACTAGCCCATCTGCAAAATAAATTAGATGACATTTATAATGTTAAGGCTAAGGGCACTTTTGTAGGCTCCAGGAAGAGGTGGTTGGAGGAGGATGAGCAGAATTCATCCTATTTTTTTAGACTGGAAAAATATCACCCAAGCCACAATACCATACAACAGCTGAATATAGATGCTTCTGTTGCTGATAATCTAAGAACAATTTCAGACTACTGCTACAGTTTTTACTCTAATTTATATGGGTCCAGATATTTTGTAGAGTCTGAGGCATTTTTCTTAAATTCCCTAACAAATGTGAAAACGATTAGTATGGAAGAGAGCGCTTTGTGTGATGACTCTATTGTTATTGAGAAGATTAGAGATTACTGATACTGTGCAACTTCTTAAGTGCAATAAGTCTCCAGAGACTGGTGGTATCACAGCAGAATTATTTCAAAGCTTCACAGAGCAATTGGCTCCTTTGGAGTTATTCTCTAAATGCATTCAGAATCAATCTCATAGCATGCATGACTCAAGAGTTAATTATACTGATCACAAAACCAAGAAAAAAAGAAGGTCCACTTCTCAATGAAAACTGGGGCCCAATCAATCTTCTAAATACGGATTACAAAATACTTGCTTTAATTTTTGCCAGAAGACTGAGGGAGGTTTTGGATTCAGTAATTGATGAGACTCAATCTGGCTTTATGTGTAATAGGCACATCTCAAATAATGTTTGGCTCGTCTTAGATTTAACCGATTACTCTGATCTTCTATCTGATGATAGCTTCCTTCTGGGTTTTTTTTTAATTTAAGTTTTCTTTATTAATCTCCTTGGGGAAATTCAGTTACTGCAAATTAACCCATCCTAGCTGTGATCTGAGTAGCTAGGAGCAGTAGGCTGCTGTCTTCATGCTGCGCCCAGGGACCAACTCCAGTTCTTTTCCCACTGCCTTGCTCAGGGGCACAGACAGGAGTATTAACCCTAACATGCATGTTTCCTTTGATGGTGGGGGAAACCGGAGCACCCAGAGAAAACCCACCGCAGACACGGGGAGAACATGCAAACTCCACACAGAGGACGACCTGGGTTGACCCCCAAGGTTGGACAAACCCAGGACCTTCTTGCTGTGAGGCGACAGTGCTAACCACTGGGCCACCGTGCCGCCTAAGATTTTTTTTTGTTGATTTTTATAAAGCTTTTGACACTATAGAGCATAATTTAATTTTTCACTGTCTAGAGAAATTTGGATTTGGTGACTTTTTCCTGTAATGTGATTAAAAAGTTATATAATAATGGAAACAGCTCTGTCAAATCTAAGTGCAGCACCTCTCGAAGATTTGATTTAAAAAGAGGTATTTATCAAGGATGTCCCATCTCTCCTTATCTCTTCCTACTTGCTACCCAACTTCTTGCAGATTACATAAAGCTGAGTGATATACAGGGGATTCATATTGTAGAGAGAGAGAAACTGTTAATAGTCAACTGGCGGATGACACCACCCTGTTTTTAAAAGATATTTTTCAGATTCCAGTTGCTATCAATGTGACTGAGTGTTTCTCAAAGGCCTTTGGTCTATGCCTGAATATCAAGAAATGTGAGTTGTTAGCTTTAAGAGTGTGGTATACCCTCTATTATTAGTGTTCCTATTAAAGAACAGGTCACATAACTAGGGATCATTATAACAAAAAACCAACAACTCAGATGTTCCTTGCACTTTAATCCCATTATTGAGAAGACTAGGAATAAACTGAATGAATGGTTGTGAAGAGATCTTTCTTTGAAAGGCGGAGTGTTACTTACTAACGTGGAGGGCATCATCAGATTTCCCTATTCTGCTTTATCGCTTCACCTTGACAGTAGGATTTGTAAGGCTATTGACCAGATGCTTTTTAACTTTGTCTGGAAGAACCATACTCATTACGTAAGGAAATCAGTAGCCATGAATACTTGTGAAAATGGTGGCCTTAATTTTTTAGACTTCTGTACTTTGAACCATACTTTTAAGATAAACTGGGTCAAACATTTTTTTTGAAAAACCGCATTTCAGTTTGGAACTTTATTCCTCATTATATCTTTTCTTGCATTGGTGGCCTTAACTTTTTATTACTATGTAACCACAAACCCAAAAAAATTCCAGCAAAACTGTCTGCTTTCCATAGACAAATGCTATTGGCTGATTCTGATAGGCAACAGAATAGACTGCTACGCTACCCGGACGCCCCTGGATGGATCTTGTTAAAACGTTTTTATAAAAAATAAATTAAAAAAAGACAGAAGAGTGAAATGTGCACAGAAAGACTGCACAGTGTGTAACTGAGTTTTCTGAGTTTTGTGTTGATTCCTGTGGCAAAATAAACACCGTCATTTGCCACAACCTCATTTTTCATTTTTTTTTTCCATCTTGGTATAAAATTTAAATCCCCATGGACACTTTCATCTGTTAAGTCATGATTTTTTTTCTCTTTAGCACGAGACACTCTAAAGGTGTGCACATAAACGGTATACCCCCGCACATGCCACACCCGTTCTCCAGCCTTTGCTACCTTTGTCTCAAAAAATTCCAGGGAAAACCCCGGATTGCCACTTTAGCTGGTGTGCCGTTGAAGCGCAGCGTCCCCGTTTCTACCGTCAGTATAGTACACTGATGATGAAAAATAGAAATAAAAACACACTGGACATGGTTGAGAGGAGAACCGAGCTTGGTGCCTGAAGTGTTGCCTCCAACTGGGGTTAGATCAGGTTAAACGCCCCAAAGCTCCGAGCCTGAGGTGAGACCCCGAGGAGGGCTTGGCAGAGAGGCATTCAAATATGCATCACAAGCTGGAAGTACAGACCTTAACAGGACTGTCTGGGACCTCACACTTAAACTATTAAGGTACGCATGTTTGGGCCATTTTTTACTTTTTGTTTTCCAACCTCTAACCAACCAAGTTTACACTTGGTTTTAAAAAGTGTTTTTTTTTTTTTTTTGCGATCGACGCACAAGTGGACAGCGCTAAATACAAGTGTGAACGACCACCAAAATGTTTCGTGAACCGGTTACTCAAACCACTTGCCGAGGTGGTCCGGGACACATTTGACCACATATCTTTTGTTGTGTAAACGCTGATGCGTCCTGATGCGTCCCCGACAAGGACATAAAAGGAAATCTTCTTCTTCTTCTTTGGAGTAACGAAATCTGATCACAAGTGGTCAGCTGGACGCATTTGGAGACGCATGATAGACACAGGTGTAAACGGCGATGGGTCTCGCTGTCCACTTGTGATCTGATCGCCCAAAACGCATTTTAAAACCAAGTGTAAACAGGGTCAGCGTCTACTGACTGCTCAAGAGCCAAGAAGGTTAACTTAGTCTTGTCAATATAAACTTTTATATTTACCATTTAGACATACATTAATATACATAAACATGCACGCACACACAGATTGTGATCATAAATACAACCTAAGGAGTGAAGGAACCTTCTGTTCTCATGAGAGCTGGGTGTTTAACAAACCTACATATAACCACCCCCAAAACACAGAAAAAAAAAAAAAGACTCCCATCCCCTCAGCGTAGTAATTATTATAGAGTCCATAGCTCAGATATTGTTTCATGTGACTGGCTGAGCAACTCGGTCTCGAGATTGAGAAAACAACAGCAAATATTTCATCTTCAAAGACCGGTGGACTGCTCCCCGCTGAGCCTAAGTCAGTGCTATTCTTGTGAGGAATGTCCAAATCGAGCATGGCGACGGCAGCGAATAAGCTGCACACAGGACGCTGAATTTGTCAAGACATGCCCCGAAATGATATTGGGAGGAATTCCACAAGGCGCGGCGCTCAACTTCAAAGAGAGGCAGCAACGAAATGCAGAGACAGTCTGTGGCCTGGTGCAAATGCACAAACTGACCTACTTGCACTTTCACTTTGAACAAACGCCATTTCCCTCTCTTCCAGTGTTTTATGGGATTTCTATCTTGATTCGATACGTTAGACTGATAGGGGGACATTGTATGACAATGGTTGAGTCACACTGGACTCCACGATGTCCCACAACATTTAACCAAGCAAGTTTAACAGCAAAACTGGGGAAGAAAAAGGACATTGTCTAACAATGAACTTCAGCGTAGGACGGACTCTACTTGAAGGAGACCAGCTACATAACCTCCGTCACCCTCGCCTCCTCACTGTGACAGCTAAACCAGGTCTCCGGCCAGTCTCCACCAACGGTTTCCATTTTAAAACCCTAAACATGTTCACATTCCTGAGCAGCAGCACGATCAGCTGGGTGATATCAGAAAAAAGCACTTCAGATCATTCATTACTCACAATCCAAAAATCTCCACATGCTGTATAGAGCGCAGTCCTAAGTGTGCCAAGACTGAATAAAATGTTTCTGCTATTTTTCAGACTTCCTTGTTTGGAGCACAGACTTTCCGAGACGGCAACATCATCGATTTTTAGCAACTTTTTATGTGTGTAGAAACCCTGTGTGGAAAGTGGATCTCCCAGAAGGCCTGTTGGGGGGGGCAGATTAACAGCCTACCTGGAAGAAGAGGCCGACGGTGGGCCGGGCCATCAGGCTGCTGAAGTGCTTGTGGAACTCCCTGTTGAGGATATCTTGGGACAGGGTCTCGTAGGGGTCAAACGCTTGCTCCTATGTACGGGCAGAAAAAAACCCCCAAAAACAACCTTATGAGTAATGCGGTATGCGGCGAGTGTGTTCACATGGACACCGTGTTCTGATCCCGGCTTGTGTCCCGGTCCGTCGTGTTTTGAAAGAAACCGTTTGAATACGGTTAAACCAAACAGGGATAATTCTGCATACCTTCATTGCCAAAACCTTTGAATATAACCACGGGGGCAAAACTTAACCTGAAATAAATAAATAAATAGATAGATAGATAAACACACTACAAACAGTATATTAGATTTATTTATGTGTTGGCCTAAAGACTACTTAGAGCACTTATAGTAGTCATATCACAGCCAACAGGACATGTTATGTCCAATGCAATAGTGTAAGTACACATCACAAATACTGACTCAAGTAAAAGGAGATTCCAATTAAAGATTAATATCTACACATTTTTTTTTTAGGGGGGGGTAGGGGGAACCGGCCAATTTCCCTATTTTCCGAGCCATCCTGGTTGCTGCTCCACCCCCTCTGCCGATCCGGGGAGAGGGTTGCAGACTACCACATGCCTCCTTTGACACATGGAGTCACCAACTGCTTCTTTTCACCCCTCACACCCGACCGACCAGAGGAGGCGCTAGTGCAGAGACCAGGATGCATACCCACATCCGGCTTCCCACCCGCAGACATGGCCTGTTGTGTTTGTAGGGACGCCCGACCAAGCCGGAGGTAACACGGGGATTCGAACCGCCGATCCCCGTGTTGGTAGGCAATGGAATAGACCGCTATGCTACCTGGAAGCCCTAATATCTACAAATTACTATTGCAATTAAACATTACAATTAAATACATCAGCATGTAGCTGCTACATGACGTGTGGTGATGAATGTAATATAAGTTCAATAATACTATGTGTGTTTAAGACGGTGATTTGCAACCAAGTGTGATCTGTACAAGCCCCAGGAATGTTCTCCATCTGAATTCTACGATTATTTTCAGTGCTTGGCCATAAATCTGCTGTCTTTTAGCACTGCATGTGAGTTTCTGTTGTCCTTGTGTGTGAAGTGTGACTCTAAACCCCCACACAACTGTCACTAAAACACTTGTCACCAACACCTGAACAGTCGTTGTACTGTGCCACTTCTGAATAACACGGGATCAAACACATCCTACGGTAGTTTTTAGACACCAAGGAGGAAACCATTCATACCTCCGCCAGGTCCTCAAAGCAGCTGCCCACCAGCGGATGGGGGCTGCCGTCGGCAGTCATCTCCACGGCGTCCTCGATCAGACCCAGCAGCTTGACTGTCAGCTCATGGATGTCCAGGATGTTGCTGAAGATCACTTCCACATCCTACAGAAAAGAGAAAGAAGGACGGTGGGAAAACATGCTGTATTGCACGGCACTGCTCGAGGCAGCGATAACTATTTAGAGTAAAAAGTGCCAGTGGGAGCATAAAGGTTAAATAAATCGGTTTGCAGCCAGAAGGGTACGGGTTCTAATCCCCTGGCCACCAGAGACGATGTGCGCCGGAAAAGTAATTAAGCATCTCTTATGCTCGGTTAATACCTTTACTGCTCCAGCACAATGGCTCCATGGCCAACAGCCAAGGACTGTGCTCATACCGGGTCGCTCCCGGGCGCAAGCAAATGAAGAATTTGTTGTTACTGGGCAGCTCCCAGTGTCTGACAGCAGAGGACTGTGGCTGGACTGGGCAGCTCCCAGCGTCTGACAGCAGAGGACTGTGGCTGTACTGGGCAGCTCCCAGTGTCTGACAGCAGAGGACTGTGGCTGTACTGGGCAGCTCCCAGTGTCCGACAGCAGAGGACTGTGGCGGGACTGGGCAGCTCCCAGTGTCTGACAGCAGAGGACTGTGGCTGGACTGGGCAGCTCCCAGTGTCTGGCAGCAGAGGACTGTGGCGGGACTGGGCAGCTCCCAGTGTCTGACAGCAGAGGACTGTGGCTGTACTGGGCAGCTCCCAGTGTCTGCCAGCAGAGGACTGTGGCTGTACTGGGCAGCTCCCAGTGTCTGCCAGCAGCAGAACGCAGCAGCAATAGTGGGAAGCGATTAATGGCCAACGGGGGAAGACTTTGGTCGTGCCGGGCAGTGACCCAGTGTGAATGTATTGTCCAAAATTTGAAGTGGGACAATGCTAGAATGGGGGGGGGGGGCGCATTTAACAAAGCATCCTTGGATAAGTAAAGGCAACAATAATGGTGAGAATGTTCTGTTGCCGTAATGACGGGCCCAAATTTCATGTGAGCTTGACAAAACCAATCAAACAGATGAGAAAGTAAACCCAAAAATAAAAGGATGGATTATTGACTCCCCGAGTATGAATAGAAGTCTTGTCCTGTCATTATTTGACCACAACACTCCCTTGACATCTCCCCAAAGTAATTCCTGATTACGCTGTGCTTCACCAGGCATAACTGGGGTTATTTTGGCAAGGGGCTGCAGATGTTGTTCCTGTCTCGATATAATTATGTGTTCGACGTTCCACGGGGCCTCACAAAAGGTTTATCCTCTTCACCCAAACGATGCCGCAAATTACCCGAACCCAAAATATGCAGAGCCGCAGCCACCCGTAAAAACTCAACTTTCCATTCACTCCCTCTCAACTCATGGAGGCCCCAGCGGATGCCAGGTTTTTTCGTTTTTTAGTTGATGTGGCCCCTCCCTCCTTACCCCCTGCGAGGTGGCACAGTATCTGTGAACCCCTTTCTATTTAAGAGAACGTTAACTGTCATATAGTGTTGGGCACACGAGGATGTTCTGACTTCTTTCTCCGCAAAATCCCAATCGCCTCAGATATGCGGCATTGTGCTGCACAGGCGAGGTCAAAGGCCAGGGGGGGGTCCGTGAGAGGGACCGCTGGAGGAGGTTGAGGGGCTAACAGTGCCTTGCTGGTGGGCATCAAACCATGTGGGTATTTTCAAGACACCATTATCCTCACTACAATATTAATAATAATAATATTCTGGTTAAATAAACACTGTCGGTGACCATTTCTCTTCGATGACTTTACTGAAAGTGTGCTCTTTCATTGTACTGTCTTCACTGTGTTATGACAGAAACTTGTTGTTCTTTATTGTTTTACTTTTTTCCCCCCTAATTTCTCCCCAATTGTACCCGCCCGGCGACCTACCCCATTCTTCCGAGCCGTCCCGGCCGCTGCTCCGACCCCTCTGCCGATCCGGGGAGGGCTGCAGACTACCACATGCCTCCTCCGATACACGTGGAGTCGCCAGCCGCTTCTTTTCACCTGACAGTGAGGAGTTTGGAGTTTCACCAGGGGGACGGAGCACATGGGAGGATCACGCCACCCCCCCACCCCCCAACTGACCAGAGGAGGCGCTAGTGCAGCGACCAGGACACATATCCACATCCCGCTTGTGTCTGCAGGGATGCCCGACCAAGCCGGAGGTAACACGGGGATTGGAACCGGCGATCCCCATGTTGGGAGGCAGTTTATTGTTTTACTACACTGATTTTACTCTTGGCCTGATAAAAAGTGCTTGGTAATTTCATATGGACTTTGATAAATTCAAATTTGAACTTCATTTCAAGAGCAGGTCTGCACTACTTTAACTGTTGTTGATTGTTTCCTGCCATGATGTAGGCCAGGGATAGGCAACATGTGTCCAGAAAGGTCCGGTGTGGGTGCAGGTCTATGTTCCAACCAAGGAGTTACACACCTGAGTCTTCAAATCAAGGTCCTTAGCCAAGACTATTGATTGACTAATAGAAACAGGCTTTTCAACTGATCCCTGCTGGCTGTCATCTTATATAGGAGAGAGTGGTACTGCTGCCATTTCTGTTTTTTTTCACCAAGAGAAGACATTCTTTTTGAAGGGTTTCCATGCCCACACTGTACACTCGAATTCTTGTAAATTAGCTGTGTTAACATACTATTTCTTGGCGTCTGGGTAGTATAGCGGTCTATTCCATTGCCTACCGACACAGGGATCGCGGTTCGAACCCCCGTGTTACCTCCGGCTTGGTCGGGCATCCCTACAGACACAATTGGCCGTGTCTGTGGATGGGAAGTTGGATGTGGGTAAGAGTCGGGTAACTGGACGGGTACAATTAGGGAGAAAAAGGGGGGGAAAATAAATTTAAAAAAAACCCAAACAAATGTACTATTTCTTACTTGCCACGGCACGATTCACTTTCCTCACAGGGGAAAATAAAGTTTATCTTAACTCACTGCATGTGTGAACCAATGTCTTGGTCTTCCGACACTCAATGCATTGAGTCTATGTTAGCGAGAAAATAGTTTTAGTGTCTGTAATAAGTAATTGAGAGATAAAAAAAAGTCACTAAAAGCCCTTGAGGGGCGTCCAGGTAGCGCAGCGGTCTATTCCGTTGCCTACCGACACAGGGATCGCTGGTTCGAATCCCCGTGTTACCTCCGGCTTGGTCAGGCATCCCTACAGACCCAATTGGCCGTGTCTGCGGGTGGGAAGTCACATGTCGGTAAGAGTGGGGTAATTGGCCAAGTACAACTGGGGAGAAAAAAGGGGGGGGGAAAAGCCTTTGACACCAAGCGCACAACAACAGTTGTAACAGAGCCGCTCGCAGCAGCTGAGTGCTGCCTCTGAGGTTTAAACAGGCTGTGTAAGAAGTCAGCTCGGGTGTTTGGCTATGCTAATTAGTGGCGAGCCGATTACAGAGTTTCGCCTCTAATCTCTAAATGTTCTTAAGACTGCATTTAGTTGAAAACAGCGTCTTTAAACAAGTTGTCAAAGTGCAGTTTGAGAGCTGACCGTTTCTAAGGCGGCTTGGCGGTCAGGGAGGCGGCTGTGCGGAGGACAGCCGTCAGAGACATGTGGAACTTCTGGCGCTCGTGTTGTGAGTTACTGAACACCTGGATGCAGATTTTTCTACACCGTTTTGTTTTTGGACACTTGTACAAATAACCTGAGGAGGACGCAGCACAAGATTTGAGGCCAGGGGATCTCCAGAGCGCCACATGTCACCGATTTTCAACAACACCGAGTGACTCCATCACAACAACAACGCATTACTTAAAAATGCACTTTTGAAGGAATAAAAACTGCAAAAACATAGTGCACAGATAAAACAGAAGACCCCCCCCCTTTTCTCCCCAACTGTATCCAGCCAATTACCCCACTCTTCCGAGCCCATCCCGGTCTCTGCTCTACCCCCTCTGCTGATCCGGGGGGGGGGGCTGCAGACTACCACATGCCTCCTCTGATACATGTGAGCAGTTTTGCCAGGGGGACGTAGTGCATGGGAGGATCACGCTATTCCCCCCAGTTCCCCCTCTCCCCGAACAGGTGCCCCGACCGACCAGAGGAGGCGCTAGTGCAGCGACCAGGACAAATACCCACATCCGGGTTCCCACCTGCAGACACGGCCAATTGTGTCTGTAGGGACGCCCGACCAAGCCGGAAGTAACACGAGGATTCAAACCGGGATCCCCGTGTTGGGAGGCAACGGAATAGACCACCACGCCACCCGGATGCCCAAAAACAGAAGACTTCAAACAGGATGCTTGTTCAGTGGGAATGTTGAGAACGGCTCTGCTGCAGAGGACTGAAGAGACGGTTTAAGATGACATTTTGCATATTTCATATTGTTTAACGATGCTTGATAATTAGCATCTAGCCAACTGTGAGTCTAAATTGTGTTATGACCTTTTTCTTATTCCTTGTCTCATGTTACCATTTGATCTGTCCTTTTATAAATCTGTTCTACCAGTGTTTTCCACTGTGTCTGGTGCACCACTTTGCAGCAGTGATCTGGAAAAAGCACTACACAAAGAACGTTTCATAATATCATTATTAACAACGTCGCAATCTTGTCATGTTGACCATCTTCTGATTTACTGCGAGCGCATTCCCTCACCTGCGGCATGAAGATCTTGTTGTTGGACAGGAAGTGATGACGGAACACTTTGATGATGAGGTCAAGCTCCCGGAGGTACTGGCGCTCTTCGGCGATCTCCAGCCTCACCAGGTCATCGTAGGTCAGCTCCCCGGAGGACAAGGGTTCCTCCGTGCACTGGGACACCAGGCCGAAGTCCTCCTCCTGGTCAAACATGTCCATCAGAACCTGGAGACACACCGACAGATACACCTCAGAGACAGCTGACGTGGAGACGAAGCAAAACTTTTACCTTTCCTCGGATGATGATGTCATCCATTAATGTGTGAGCTCATTACAGAGATGCTAGTGCTGACGTGAGGGTGTGACAGCTGAAACAGAATGACTCCAAACTTGGCAAAATGGTAGAAAATATTTGTGGAATGTAGTTATGTTTTCATTTTGGAATTTTTATTACAAGTCTGAGGTTGGGAATAGGAAAATGGAAATTTAAATACGAAGTTAAAAAAACACCAACCTATTACTGCAAAGAACATTTTTAGGGTTACTTGAGTAAGAAAAGTTGATGCGTTAATTAAAAAAATAATGTAATAAACAGTGATGGATGGAGAACGAATTTTGGAATTTTCCCAGTAGTGTTCTTCAGCCAGGAAAGTTTCTTAGAACATCATCTTGCTGTCCGCTGTCCAAAGGGAGACTGTTTATTCAACAGCAGCTAAAGGAAATACACCTGGTTCGCATTTTAAAATTCTTATGAATTATTTTTTGGGATTTTTTTCCCATCTTTTTATTAAATAGCGACAGCGAAGAGGCAGACAGAAAATGTGGGACATGCAACAAAGGTCGCCGGCTGGAATCGAACCGGCAACAGTTGCGACGATGAATGTGCTTCAGATTTGCTTAACTTCTGAATGGAAACATGACTTGTGCAAAGAGGTTGCAACATTTCCCATCAATTTTTTTTTTAAAAAAAAAGACAAAACACAAACACACACACAACTACAACACCGACCTTGTCTGCACACATGGACACTTTAATGTCCTGCTGGCTGATTTCATAGTGCCGGATGTTGCCAACGTAGTTGCCAGCCAGCTTCAGTATGTCTGCTGATATGTACTCCAGCACAGCAACAATATACAGGGAGACATGGTAGTCCACCTTGTAGCCAAGGACCTCCTGTTGATAACAGCATCAAAGAAGATGGGCTTGGGGTAAGACTTTGGTCAAATAACAACTGTAAAGACATTTCAAATTATTCCTCACATTCATACAGCAAATGAGAGCTGATGTAGCAACTGAAAATCATACAGCAATTGACCTGACTGGCTCACCCCATCCGAGCAGTCTGCATGATAGCTCAGATAATGTCAACCAAGATGTCAATCAATTACGCAAAACGACAAAATACTCCCTTGCAACATTTGATGACTTCCTGTTTATGTGATATTGTGTGTGTTTGTGTGTGTGTAGACGGGCAATCGTGGGGGTAGGACAGGAACCCTTGTTACAGTGAGTGGCAGGTATAAAAGTAAGCGTGTGTGTGTTCTCAGAGAGAGCAGTTGGTGGGTGTAGGGTACAAGCCCTGGGCAGTTTAAGGGTAATGTATGTAGTGTCTAACATCCTTGATTGATAGCATCCTAGCACTCGAACAAGGTGGATGCCTTCAATGTTCTTGACATTGATTAGTTAACTTTGGGTGACGAGACCGAGCAAAACGAAGACACCACTTGCAAAAGACCTTTACACCTTCGCTAAACAGAGCAGGTAGCAGAGAAGCAGTACCTTGAGCAAAGGATGGATCTTGTCCACAGGGAGAAGTAAGGGGTTCCTCCTCTTGCGTTTCTCTATTGCAGACTGAGCATCGGCTATGGCCCACTTATCAATGGGGTGGGGAAAGGTTTTCTGGACACGTTCCTTGTTGGAAGGAAGAAGAGAAACATGGGTTCTTCACAAATATTACATAGACAACATTCCAGTTCGCGGCCTCTGTATAAAATTGAGATATATATCACAGTCCAAAGACATGTAGGTCAGGGGAATCGGCCATATTAAATTGTCCCTAGGTGTGACTGTGTCAGCCCTGTGATGGACTGGCGGCCTGTCCACGGTGTCTCCCCGCCTGCCGCCCAATAACTGCTGGGATAGGCTCCAGCATCCTGCAACCCCAATTGGGATAAGCGACTTGGATAATGGATGAATATGTACATACTTTAAAGTCAATGTGACAATTCTTAGAAGCTAGTGTGTTCTTTATAAAGCGAATCAGATAAGCTCAAAAAAGGAATGTAACGGTCAACATCTGTGGAGGCCACTGAAAATGGCCAGCCCAGTGTTGGACCTCACTCTGAACATGTGTCAGTTCCCTACACAGCATGAATCCCTACTTGTGGACATTAACGGAGAAAGTGAACTGTGGGGGAGATGAGCGGCTTTACCTCCACGTCCTGCACGGAGCGCGGCTGGGCCACACACAGCATGTGGAGGAGCTGGAGGATCAGCTCCTCGATGTGCTGCAGAGCGTCCTCTTTTGCCGACAGGTTCGGGTGGACCTGTATCTGCACCTGGTAGAACCGAGACAGCCATGTGAGACGGAGCTCTTTTAATGCAGTTAATGTCAAACGGTTCAAAGCAGCCTCGTAAAAATCAAATGGTGTGGGAGACCCACACCCACTGCAACATGGGAAATTTTTCGAGGTTGGGCTGGTGAGTTAAGATTAAACATTCATGTTCACCCTGGGATATGGGACTGTTGCAGTTTGGCTGGGAACATGCTGGAGGATAATTGGCTCGATTTTAGGCCCAATTTGTCCCTCTTGAGAATCAGTGGGGGGGGGGGGGGTTCGGATATGAGGCCGCTTGGAACCGATTATCTTCCCAGAAGATCCTGTCGAGTTTGGCATGTACAGATTCAATCTTTAGCTTCCCGATGTATTTGCAAGCCAGTTGGGGTTGCACCCGTACGATCAAACACGTAGATTTTTACGACAGGAAATCTCAGTCGCGTGACGGGGAACAGCAACGGAAGCTCAAGCGGAAACCCAAAACAGCCAGTGAGAACCAAACTGAGAACTCAAAACAAGACAAAACCAGTTTTTTTTAATCAATTAATGTTATATAAAAAAATACCTTGGAAAAAAAATACACAAAAGAGCCCAACAGGTTGTCGCTGACTGTCAGCCGCCATGTTTGTTTTGCTCTGCAGTAAGGCTGGACCACAAGGTTCTGCGAGTCTTTTGATGTTTATTTGTTGGTATTCAAAGTGTCGCATTACTGTGCAAGAAAACAGTTTTAAGGGTGTTCGGGTAGCATAGCGGTCTATTCCGTTGCCTACCAACACGGGGCTCGCCGGTTCAAATCCCTGTGTTACCTCCGGCTTGGTTGGGCATCCCTACAGACACAATTGTCTTTTTTTTGGAGGGGGAGGGGGGGAGGGGGGCATTTTTCCCTTTTTCACCACAATTGTACTTGGCCAATTTTACCCCACTCATCCTGGTCGTTGCTCCACCCCCTCTGCTGATCCGGGGAGGGCTGCAGACTACCACATGCCTCCTCCGATACATGTGGAGTCGCCAGCCGCTTCTTTTCACCTGACAGTGAGGAGTTTCACCGGGGGGATGTAGCGCATGGGAGGATCACGCTATTCCCCCTCCCTGCCGAACAGGCGCCCTGACCGACCAGAGGAGGCACTAGTGCAGCGACCAGGACACACACCCACATCCGGCTTCCCACCCGCAGACACGGCCAACTGTGTCTGTAGGGACGCCCGACCAAGCCGGAGGTAACACGGGGATTCGACCTGGTGAACCCGTCCTGTTAGGCAACGGGAACAGACCGTCACGCCACCCGGGCGCCCCAATTCCCTCGCTTTCATTTCTTTGCTACAGCAGCCCCAAACTCCCCTTCCGGATTAGTTAAAGCTCCATCTACTCCCGACAATACTGCTGCAAAATATAAACACAGACAAAATTGGGAATCATACGTGAACGGGGAAGTGGAGATAAACGCGTCGATTTGACAATCGATTAGCCACCCGGAGGACCCGTTGTTAAGAAAAAAATTCACTAGTTTGAATAAAGTAAAGAAAGGTGAGGTTTTGAGGCATCTGGGCGGGTGTATGGGGGTGTTAGGTTTGTCCTCTGACCTCTGCAGATTAGATCACTAGAACTACATAACACACCTATAACTCTCAGTGTTATATCAGCTCTGCTCACTGTCAACACAATACACAATGGTGATGTGCTCGTGCAAAAAAACTGCAAAAAGACTAAAAAGAAAAAAGAAAGAAGTAGACGCCGACGTGATGAAACTGCCAAGACACTTGGTGCAGTTAGAGATTTTACAAGACGGCGCGTCCTGTGCAGAAACAACTAGCCCCCTCCTCACCCGTCTTGACAAACACGATGTCAAGAAAGGATCGAGCGACAAACTTTGACGCGACGCGCAGGCACCCGGGCTCGTGTCCCCCGGCGACGACGCGAGGACGACCGAGTGTCATTAGACGCGAGAATCCCCCCGGGGCTCCACATCTGCCATGCCGACATGTGCCGCAGCTTGACTGGGAAACTCTCGTTAAAGGCAGCTGGACTCGCAGAGGAACCGGAGTCGTGTGGTGTTCTTCAAAAACGCAACGTCAACCCCAAACCACAAAAACGGCAAAAGACATGACATCACAAGGTCTTTATGCACGCTCGATAACCCGGGGACGAAAATTACAGAAAGGTGAATCAGTTCATCTGGACACCATGTTTATTGAGGGAGAGAAACGTTTCGGGGCGCGTCTGGGTGGCGTGGCGGTCTATCCCGTTGCCTACCAACACGAGGATCGCCGGGTCGAATCCCCGTGTTACCTCCGGCTTGGTCGGGCGTGCCTACAGACACAGTTGGCCGTGTCTGCGGGTGGGAAGCCGGATGTGGGTATGTGTCCTGGTCGCTGCACTAGCGCCTCCTCTGGTCGGTCGGGGAGCCTGTTCGGGGGGGGGGGATAGCGTGACCCTCCCACATGCTACGTCCCCGTGGTGAAACTCCTCACTGTCAGGTGAAAAGAAGCGGCTGGCGACTCCACATGTATGGGAGGAGGCATGTGGTAGTCTGCAGCCCTCCCCGGATCAGTAGAGGGGGTGGAGCAGAGACTGGGACGACTAGGAAGAGCGGGGTGGGACCCACTCTTCCTAGTTGGGGGTTTCATCACTCATCCAAGTGACCTCTTCAGTCTCCGCTGAGTGCAGGTATCCCACCCGTGTTACTGAAAAGGGTGGGGATACCTGCAGTCAGATGAGACTGAACAGGTCAATCGGATGGGCGATGAAACTTCTCTCTCTCAATAAACGTTGCGTCCGGATGAACTGATTCAACTTTCTGTGACATGACATCAGAGTTGAGAAGGAAGGAAGGCCGTGCCCCCCCCCCCCCCCCCCCCAGACAGCAGTCATCCTCTGCTACCCCACGTGGCGCGGTGCTCTGCGGGGCTGCAGCCGGCCCGGTAGCAAAAAGGGGTAGTTACGGTATGGACGGAGGAGAGGTGTGGGGGTTTTGTTTGTTTTGTTTTTCTGGCAGGCCTACGAGTGGAAAGAGAGGCCCGCGCCACCAGATCTCGCCGTCATTAGAGCCGTGCCGCCCTGCTGGAATGCAGTCCGTTCAGGTGCTATTATAAGGAGCAGCAGGCCGGGGGGTGGAGGGCGGGGGGAGGCGAGTGCCGTGAGATAGAGCGAGAGGGGAGCGAGGAGAAGGAAGACGCTTTCCCTCACATTTACTTTCCGTCTCGCCGCCTCTGGTGCACTCATTTCGTCCGCCCCCCCCTCCCCGATCCACCCGTCTGTCTCCCTCTCACAAATAGGGAGACAGACGGCCCGAGCAGGCAGACAGACACACGTGCAACCAAACAGACGCAGACATACCAAGAAACGAAGAGAGAGACACACACACACACACACAAACGCACAAAAGCCGGGCTGTTCACACGCCGGTGGTGGAATTACCCTGGCACACAGCAGAGCGGGGCGTTTTGATGACAAAAACTAGCCCCCGGCATGTGGAATGTGAGAGGAGAATACAAAGGTCAACCTTGACTGGGCTCCCAGCATTCTTCTGCCATGACTGAACAGTCACAAAGTGATGGGCAGGATGCCCTTCTGCAGATCCCCACGTATTTATTCCCATATATGAAAGTGATCAAAAGAAGGAACGCACAACCGTACATGCACAGCGGCGCTTGTCGAGCTGTCGCGCAACAGAAGAGTCAAAGAAATGGACCAAAAAAACCATACAGTACCACAGGCCTGGGGAAAAAAAGCCATAAAGAATTATTTGCCACATTTTCATTCAAATTCTGATTAATAAGCAACATTCGGTTCCTTTTTAGACATAAACAAGAGGACTTGGAAAAACCGAGGCGACAGTCGACTCTTCCGTTCCGTTTCTGTAAACTTCTTCAGTTTTGATTTCAGCTTTATGAGGCTCGGAATTATATATAATAATCCACAAGTGTAAACTGTTAAGTGGAAAATTAAAAAAATTCAAAGCAGAAGTGTGAGATATGTTCTCTCTCCAACCCCCAGAAGCAGCACTTGACCAAATTCCACATGAGTTATGAGTCAGTGTGCGGACACTACGGGGGTTTCCCCTGACTCCATTCACAGAATAGTTGGTCCACTTGATCGAAAGGCCTTTGACAAACAAGTGCTCTCTATCTCCGAGATATCTGGGAACAATGGGAAAACAACAACAGCAAGGAGACTAGCAACAAATAGAATAAAAATGATTAAAACTACAATAGAAATAAATACAAATAGTATACTTTCATATTGCCACCCTGTACCAAATGACCTTGGGCTGTATTAGACCTGCCTGCCGGATGCCTCCATACTGATTTTAAGTGCGGGTTTGAAATGACATGTTTTGTAGGACGGCAAGCCGACTTGAAGGTATTGTGGGGTTGATGACACATAGGCTACAGAAGAATTGCTAAATTGAGGACTGAAAGGAGAACAGGGTCGTGTGCTGGTCTAACTTTAGCTCTGCATATTTACGGCACCCACGCAATTTGTGCACAATGTGTGACGGGTGCACACATGGACTGGTGCTACAATGAACCAGGAAGCTACAGCTATTGGTGGAGCAGATCCTGCATTAGGAAATCTCCCGTCTTAAAAACAAAAGCATTAGAAAGGGTCCTTAAATATGCAAAAGCTGGAGCCTAACATCTGGCTTCTATTGCCATGGGGGTAAGGTGAATTTGAAATCTTTACTGAGATAGAGATCTGAATACAAGAGTATTTAGACTTCCACATCAGCTGGTAGGATTTTGTTCCCCCCCCCCCCCCCCCGTTTTCTCCCCAATTGTACCTGGCCAATTACCCCATTCTCCCGAGCCGTCCTGGTCTCTGCTCCATACCACATGCCTCCTCCGATACATGTGGAGTCACCGGTCGCTTCTTTTCACCTGACAGTGAGGAGTTTCACCAGCTGGACATAGCGCATGGGAGGATCACGCTATTCCCCCCAGTTCCCCCTCACCCCCCCCCAACTGACCAGAGGAGGCGCTAGTGCAGCGACCAGGACACATACCCACATGCGGCTTTCCACCCGCAGACACGGCCAATCGTGTCTGTAGGGACGCCCAACCAAGCCGGAGGCAATACGGGGATTCGAACTGGCGAACCCCGTGTTGGTAGGCAACGGAATAGACTGATACGCTACCCGGACACCCCCAGCTGGTAGGATTTTCTTATCAGCATGTCAAAATGTATCAGCGTTTGGCTGGTGGTTATTCCAAGCTGTCCTGTATGAAGGTAACAGCATCAAGGGAACACAAAAACGAGCATTTTAGACCACAAGTAGGCTTTCGTCCACATCTACCCGGGCCAGGCCAGAGGGGTCCCGGGTTATGGCTACACTCCATTAACAAGGGTCTGCAAGCATACAGGAAGCCCCAGTGCTCGCTTCCCATCTTTCCCCCTCCCTCTCTTCTTCTCCTACCCCATCTCTCTCTCCTTTCTCGCTGTCTGTCATCCTATCTTTCTTACCCATGCTACCCCTCCCCTCCCCTCCACCGCCCTCCCCTCTCTGAAGCGGCGTACTCTCGGGACAGGGGATCATGGCTGCAGACTGAGAGGTATCGACGTGGGTGAAGGGGCAGGAGGCAGCAGGTTCGCTCTGCCATTGCAGGCTGCAGGAGGGCCGGCCGTAGAGGAGGATAAGGAATCATCGGCGGAGAGAGAAACCACCGGAAGAAGTAGGCCACTCGCGCGTACATGCTCACAGACACACACACAAATACGAGTACAACAGCCTAAATGACAACTGAACGTCGATCACTCTTGGTTAGGATAACGGAAACGGCCCAGCGTGACAGTGTGCCGGTGGTTAACGCCAAATCGTTCTGCAGGTCGGTCTGAGCTGCAGCAAAACTGCTCGCTTCACCCGCACTGGCGACGAACCATAATCTGGAGCTCCTAATCAGTTCTGAAAACATCACCGGCCAATGCAACAGTGAAAGCATTTCAGGACGCAATCACCACTGCAGCTAGTGGGTGGGTGGGTGGGGGGGGGGGTGTCAATTTCCTGCCTTGCAATTGACACTTAATAGGGTTGCACGATTATGGCTGAAACACCCGTCTCACTAATATCTCATGATGATGCGATCGCATCAGTTACTTGGGCGTATCAGATCCTCCAGTTATGTGGAAACACGACTATTTTTTTCCCACATTTTGCATTTAAGCTCACTGGTTACCGGTTGGGAGACGCCATCCCTGACTGTGCACGCCTAACCGGGCAGCAGTCGCAATACGTGACAGTTCAACCCGTTTCCCGCGCCAGATAATAAAGACAGAGGTGGGGGGGGACACTAACATCCCATTGGATAAAACTGTACAAACACAGGGGCGTCGGGGTAGCGTAGCAGTCTATCCCGTTGCCTACCAACACGGGGATCGCTGGTTCGAATCCCCATGTTGCCTCCGGCTCAGTCGGGCGTCCTTACTGACACAATTGGCCGTGTCTGCGGGTGGAAAGCCGCACGTGGTTATGCTACACTAGCGCCTCCTCTGGCCGGTCGGGGTGCCTGTTCAGGGGGGAGAATAGCATGATCCTCCCGCTGGTGAAACGCCTCACCGTCAGGTGAAAAGAAGCGGTGGGTGACCCCACATGTATGGGAGGAGGCATGTGGTAGTCTGCAGCCCTCACCCGGATCGGCAGAGGGGGCGGAGCAGCGACCGGGACGGCTCGGAGGAGTGGGGGTAACTGGCCGGCTACAACTGGGTGGAAAAAGGGGTGGGGTGGGGTACTGTACAAACCCAACAGAGTGTGATCAGGTGGTCTTGTTTTGTGACGGTAAAGGAACTGTGAAATTAGGGCTCTAATAGTGGCCGGACGGCGTTAACAGGGGTTAACGTTGCTAACTCGATTGATTATCTTCCTGGCCGTGCATATGAGGCTGCATCAGGCTCAGGTTTCAGGTAATATGGCTCTGTGTGTGTGTGTGAGGGGGGAGAGGGAGAGGGAGAGAGATGGAGAGAGAGAGAGAGAGAGAGAGAGAGAGAGAGAGAGAGAGAGAGAGAGAAAGATGGAGGGTGGGGGGGGGTGTTATCATAGCCAAGCATGTGTCACCGTTGTGATTCATAGCATGATGACATCATCTGCCATTACAACCAGACTGTCTAGGGAACCAGGGGGCGCAGAGATCAATCAGACAACACTCTCAAACACACACACACACACACACACACACACACACACACCACAACTCATGCAATGACAAGCATACCTATCACACACATGCAAAAACACACAAACATACAGCACACACATCACACACCCAAGCAGGCAGAGAGAGGAAAGAGAGAAACATACAACACAGCAACACACATGCATAAATACACATATTCCAGTCCACACAAACAAATATAGAAGACACACAAGAGAGAGAGAGAGCCCAAGAAAAACTTGTGATGCAGAAATACACACACACACACACACACACACACACACACACACACACACACACACACACACACACACACACACAAGGCAGTCAGCTAGCCTTTCGTGTATGGAGAGCTGCAGGACAATAGCTGGTGATCATCCAGGTGACAACATGCGGCCCGGCTCTGACCCGACCCGGTGACCCCTGGATGAGCCCGCGGTCGTCCCGCTCCGGTCTCTGACCCGACCCGGTGACCCCTGGATGAGTCCGCGGTCGTCCCGCTCCGGTCTCTGACCCGACCCGGTGACCCCTGGATGAGTCCGCGGTCGTCCCGCTCCGGTCTCTGACCCGACCCGGTGACCCCTGGATGAGCCCGCGATCGTCCCGCTCCGGTCTCTGACCCGACCCGGTGACCCCTGGATGAGCCCGCGGTCGTCCCGCTCCAGTCTTTATCTGAGGAAACCGAGCCGCACCGGTGTCGACACGGGCGACAGGAGGCTCCCCGAAGGGCCGTGTGTGCCGGCTGCCGGGACTGGGCTGGGCCTGCAGGGAGTCCGACCCGGTGCCGAGCACGTCCCGTCACGCGGAGCTCGGCGATGCGATAAAAGTTGCGCGTTGCCGTCAGGCGGCATCACCGTCTTATCTGTCCGGCTGTGTTTGACCAAGATTACGGAGGTGACAGGCTAGTGAGAGAGAAGCCATTATGCTCTCCCCACCCCCCCCCACCCCCCACGATCATGCAGACAGCAAAGCTTCGACACACACGAGGCTCATAAAGCCGTCTGCACGGTCTGGCGTTACGTCAGAGTTCGGTTAGCGCGCCATGTGAGGACACGTCTTGAAACCGAGGCGCTCTCTCTGCTCGGCTAAATGACAAGACGGGGAAGGAAAACGGTCCGGGTCTAGCATGGACGCTACATCTCAGCGGTACCAGACAGAGCTTCAAAAAGAGCCCCCCCCCCCCCCTGTCTCGGTGTTTTGGCAACATTCTCCGGCGACCAGACTTGCGAGGCCGCCACGGCGGCTCGGAAAACTCTTTTGAGTGTGCCGGCGAGCTCTTCTGTGAGCTTTGAACTGTTTCTTACTGAAGTTCCTGTGCTGGCAAGGGTGCTGCCCAGTCACGAAGCTTGAAACACTGCCAGGCGCGCAACAACCGGCAACCCTGTGCCACAGCGCCGGCACCAAGTCACCCTGACAGACTGAGTATTTGCTGTAGGCGGTGTAAAAGGCGCCGCGACAAAAATACATAAATACACACGGGGACAATATTAGGGGCGACTCCATCTGCAAACGCTGCCATGCACTTGCTTCAGGGCCAAGACTGGGGGTGGGGTGGGGGGTGGGGGGGCTTGGACTCGTCGCCACGCTCAACATGGTAACAGAGTGAAACTGTACCCACTGTACACCCCGGCCTTCCTCCGGCTCCAGTCAAGACGGCAGACCCGGGGATCGCACAGTTATTATTAAGAGCATCGCGTCAGAGGCTAAATCGCACCCGGCACGAGTCATTTTCGATCAGGCGGCGCCGGGGACACGCGCCGTGACACAGCTCGCGAACCCCACGGTGGCACGCCGCACCAGTGCCTATCGACACCCCCGATGAAAACCTGGGAGGACAGACGTGAGTAAGCATTACTCGGGGTTTGAACGGCCAACTGCACACTTCTGGATCAAACCTGACTCCCGTGTGGCGGGCGTTATGACACGCAGGCCACCGTTACCAAGGTGCAGTAGAAGAAGAAACCCACAGGTATCGCTTCAAAAAGGGCGGAGGAGTTCCTCTGTGAACCAACGGCCACCCATACCTGGACAGGAGATAGGGACCGCCAGGTACTCCCCCTACTGAGACACAATGATGACTCAACCAATGTTGAGGCATCAGCTGTGCTCCTATGACCTCCATAGCTTACAGAACTGATGATGATGATGATGATGATGAAGATGGCCTTTCTGACATGAACAAAAACCAAAGTTAAAGCTTTTCTTTTTGGCTTTTTCTCCCCAATTGTGTCCGGTCAATTACCCCGCTCTTCCGAGCCGTCCCGGTCGCTGCTCCACCCGCTCTGCTGATCCGGGGGAGGGCTGCAGACTACCACATGCCTCCTCCATACATGTGGAGTCGCCAGCCGCTTCTTTTCACCCGACAGTGAGGAGTTTCACCAGGGGGACGTAGCGCGTGGGAGGATCACGCTATTCCTCCCAGTCCCCCCCCCCCCAACAGGCTCCCCGACTGACCAGAGGAGGCGCTAGTGCAGCGACCAGGACATATATCCACATGCGGCTTCCCACCCGCAGACGCGACCAATTCTGTTTGTAGGGACACCCGACTAAGCCGGAGGTAATGCGGGGATTCAAACCGGCGAGCCCCGCGTTGGTAGGCAACGGAACTGACCACCACGCCACCCGGACGCCCGTTAAAGCTGTTCAAACCTGACCTGTCCTCTACCTTGACTTCTAGTCAGGAGAGGAGTAAACAGTCATAGTCAAAATCAAGGTTTAAAACATATTGTGTGCCTCTACCAGGAGGACAGCGGCTCACCAGTGCCTGTAAATCCAGTCTAGCTGCTTTAAGTGCATCTCCACTGTGAGCCACCTTGGCCGGTGACCGTCCATCCGTCCATCATCTGCAGGTGCAGCAACAGCATTATAAAGCCTAGCCGGCTGACTGGCTGGTTGGAGAACTGGGCTTGTTTGACCTGCTGGGTTCAGAGGAGGGGCCCATCCCAGCAGGTGTTCTTCAACCGCCCCAATTCTAAATAACACCGTAAATTCCCACAGGTTGAGGAGTCATCCAGCACAGCTCCCTTTGAATGAGACACCCCACCCCCCCACCCCCACCAGCACTCTCACCGGACAGCTGTGAAAAACAACGAGTCATAGTCAGCCGAAGCCATAACAAACGTCTTATTACGTCAGTCTGACAGGCTTTCCCCTCCGGCAGCGGCGTAACACGTTGAGACAAATAAAACTGTGGCACCGCGGAACCACCACCTGCTCTCGGTTTCACCTGATTCATCACACAGGTTTTACGACGGCGCTGTTATTTATAACCGGGGCCGGGATTGTTGCTACTTTGCATTAACAAAAAGGCAAAACCACCCAACAGGAGGGCAAAGTTGATCGAATGCAGCACTTGCTATCAGCTAATCTCACGGTAGCAGCCTGTGGTAAGACATCCGCTTAGTTGCACTTGACAAAAGTGACCGTTTACTTAATGGATCAGTGGGGAAAACAGCAAATTGCAAGGACAGTCTACTTTTGAATACACTCGCATGTTTGTTTCAGGTTGGGGGGAAAATACTTGCTTCTATTTCAACAATACGAATATACAATTCTTTAAACAACCTTAAGTCCCTGCAAAGTTTGGATGTACCAACAGGCATGATGAGAGAAAAAAAACTTGTCCCATATCTGCGGTGTACTTTGACAAAGCTCTGCCACTCCAGCCCGTGTCCTCTAAATGCACCAGAGGCTGTTAAAAGTCCAAGTCACACACCGACTCTTCCCCGCAGATGAACCTATATAAAACCTTCCGGAGGCTTCTGAAGTCGGTCTGATCGCTGCACACGGTAAAAACACGTTGACCCCATCACGCCAGTGTGGGGTGAGTTCTTATTCATCGCCTGCTTGGCGAAGAACGGGGCAAGCCGAGATGCGGCTCTGCGTGTTAGGTAATGAGGTGCAAAGGCAAGGCTTCCAAATGGCCAACCTCAAACAGACACACTTTAGGCCACAGAAACACACTTGATGACTACTTGCCAAAGGGATCACCAGAAAATCTTTGCTTTAGATATGACAAGTGTTGATAAACGCAATGGTTTTCACTGTGCGTGGCGATACAAGGAACCCTATGAGGCCGGTGACCTCTGACCTAATGGATGAAGGGTTAAAAGAGAGAGAGAGAGAGAGAGAGAGAGAGAGAGAGAGAGAGAGAGAGAGAAGGAACAACAATAAAGTGGTTGCTTCAGCTAGGAGGCTGTCATGAGCATTTACGCATCTGTGCAAGAGGAGTGGAGGGCATAAAAGGAAGAGGACATAAAGATGTGAACAAGTATGGTGACAGAGAGGAGGAAAAAAAAATCACGGTGATGCAAGATGGGCAAGGGAACATTTCACGGGTTTGTTCCACTGGCCAACATAACACTGCTGGAGATAGATGCCACTTGCAAAGTTTTGAGATCGGTCTGCAAGGACCCAACAGCCTCTGATCAGTGAACACCTGAGAACTGAGCCGCAACTCAGGATGAGACACCTTAGCAAATAAGGGTTAAATAAGATTGTGGCCAATGTCGTAGACACACCACTGCTACTGCAGCTTCAATTGATTTTTTTTTTTACATCAAATCATTGGTTTTAAAAAACTTTGCAGGTTGCACAGATTTGCTGTCCAGCTCGAACCTGCATAAGGATCCGTATTTACCTGCCACACGAGTTTAGGAATACACTGGACTGGCCTGATGGGCTGCTCGCATCAGGTGGTCCAACGGGCCGCTTACCTTGGTACATTATACATATTACAGGTGGTGTGCAACAAATCATCTGGGCGTCAGATGAAGGCACTGCGAGCAGCCGGTCCAAACCTGCCGACTTCCTCAAAAACATGATGGGAAAAACTAGCAAGTCGCAGGGAAGTTGGGTAAGACACGATTGAGAAAACACAGCCCTCGGACCACCTAAACCACGCACAAGTTAAACGCAGGCGAGGGGGGGGGCACAAATCCAAATCTCTCAAGACTGGCAAAGTTCCGGCCGGGGTTCTCGGGCCCCCTTGGTTCCGAACGGGTTACGTAACAAGGCGCCTCCAAAATGAGACAGGCACCACAGCCGCGTACCATTAACCCACCGTTACGGGGCACCGACTGAACGAGGCCGGACAAGCGAGTGCGCAGCGCGAACTTCCCGGCGGGGAGCCCCTTTAGCCGGGCGGACCACGTCGCGACAACGGCAGGTTACCTTTCGTAAAGCTTGCACGAAGAGGCCTCTCCATTTGTGACTGTTCTCGTCACTCGAGAAGTCATAGATCTGCTGAGGCTGCATGGCGGTGGCGGCTCCTCGCGTTGCCGTGATCCGGGCTGGACTGTCAGCATCGGCCCCCGGGTAGTCCTTGTGGGTGGGTCAGTCCGGGCACGGTTGGGGGGGGGGGAAGTGAACTAGCTAGCTCGCAAAACAGGAGCCGCGGTCGCCGAACGGCACACTGAGCCCGGGGTCTAATAAAGGTGGACTAAAGAGCAAGTAGCTACGCTGGTGGGGGTGAGGGGTGGGGGGGAGCACATGTATCCCGTTAACACGCTAGCCTGGCTAGCTTAAGAGAGGCTAGCCTGCCCCGCCGCCACCGCTGTAAACACACCGCGGCGCTAACTAGGGGGGAGGGGGGAGAGGGGGAGGGCTAGCTGTTTAGCTAACAACAACGTCGCTAAGTGCGATTCGTCCCTCGGCCGGTCGGCGTCGGGCAATAGAAGTTGCCAGCCAGCGAGCGAGCTCGCAAAAGGGACACCCGCTTCGGCGAGACGCCGTGGACAACGCGGGCAAAATACGCCGGCGACCACCAGCTGGGCCAAGCGAATCGAGCTTAACAGCCGGGGCGATTTGCGGGCTAACAGCTGCGAGGCTAAGGCTAGCGCTAGCTAAGCTAGCTAGCTAGCGGACTCCTGCTAGGGGGCTTGCCGTCGGCCTCGACGCGCTCCGAGCTACGGTTGGTGGCACACGACCCATTCGGCTCCGAAGAAGGCGCACTTTCTCCTCCGCCGTCTACTCCGAGCTCACGCCATCTTCTCCGCGGCGAGCGGGCGCGAACGCCGACGCCGATCCCACAGATCGAGGAGTCCGAGACATGTCGGCCGGCCGGGGAGGGGGGGGGCAAAGGCGGCGGAGCGCTGCCGCGATGGGAGGGTTTTTTTTTTTTCCTTTCTATATTTTGGTCGAGTTCGGCCAAGTCGATGATGTTCGCACCAACTCCTGTCTGCGCCTCCCCCCGTCGGACGGCCTCCCCCCCCTCCCTGCTCCTCCTCCTCCTCCTCCCCCTCCTCTCGCCTGGCTGCTCGCTTTGCGTCCTTGCGCAGCCAGCCGGCCGCTCGTTACGCACGCTGCACCGCCGCCGCCGCCGCGTAATTTCGCGTCACGGCCCATAGCGGACCGCGGCGCGAGGCCAGGCTGCGCGAGGACTCAACCGGCGGGGCGCGCGTCAGGAAGACCCCAAAACTACGTGCCGATTATATGTGTGGGGGGGGGGGGGTTTGTGGGGCTGGGAAAAAGTGCGCCCGTCTATTCTTCCAGCGTATATATATATACTGGAATGTTCTGGGTTGATGTAGCCAACTTTCTAAAAACAATAAAATAAAATAAAGAAGAGACTTAAGATGAATATTGAAGTAGAGATATGTTTGATGTAACCAGGGGCGGATCTACGGGGTGGGAAGGGGTGGCAGCTGCCACCTCTGGGACACAGTCTTGCCACCCCTGTTGCCACCCCATTTATAAATCAGATAATATGTTTTTAAAGTATATTTTATGTACATGCATGGCGAAGGTCAACGAGACCCCGCACCAAACTCATCTCAAACAGATTTAGAACCCCCCCTCCCCCTCACAGGCGCGGATCTACAGGGTGGCAGCTGCCACCTCTGGGACACAGTCTTGCCACCCCATTTATAAATCAGATAATGTGTTTTTAAAGTATATTTTATGTACATGCATGGTGAAGGTCAACGAGACCCGCACCAAACTCATCTCAAACAGATTTAGAACCCCCCTCCCCTCACAGGCCCGGATCTACAGGGTGGCAAAGGGGGTGGCAGCTGCCACCTCTGGGACACAGTCTTGCCACCCCTTTGCCACCCCAGGAAAAAATCTCTAGATCCGCCACTGGATGTAACGCTATATGTTTAGTAAAGATGGGAAACGACATGCTGTATATCATACGAGTCGTTATCATTTTTGAAAAATTCCCAAGAAAAACTTTTTTTCAGGAAACAAGCCAAATTTCCTGCACTTTATTAAGAAATTTAAACAACATAGCACCATTTCACTTATTAAAAACAAAAAAAGCCATTGACTTTTTTTTCAGTTACTAGGCTAAATTAATATGCTGCATATAACACAAACTGGCATTGTAAAATGTTATCCTTTTTTTGTTTATTTGGGTCTCCTTTTTATTTTGTTTGCACCGTTATATATGAAAACGTGTTCAATGACGAATGGAGGGGAGGGGGGGGGTCACATCAAGACCAGATCCGCACGGATTCTCTGCTCACACCAGTGTCAGGACCCAGCTGAATGGTGCTGCAAGTCATTTCGACCATCAATAAATGTTTAGCACCTTGGACTTGTGCACTGCTCCCGAGAAAAGTACCCCCCCCCCCTCTGTTGGAAAAGTGCAACTAAATAAGACAAAACTTGTAACAAAGCCATTTTATTATCAGAAACACCATGACACAAAACAATGACTAATAGAAGACCGTTTCGGGGAGATTTGAGTGTCACGTTCTCATATTTTTCTGTAAGCCTGCCCCCGTGTGGACATACTATCGAACTGCAGCGAAAGCACTCAAACGCAGTTTAGCTGAAGTTCACAGTAAAAAGTATGCAAATTAAAGTCACGTTTGGCATAAAGCGAAAACACACACACGTTTGTCTTTCAGGAGCACGTAACGATGGCAAAGAAACGTCAGTTTTTTCCCCCCTCAAATACACATTTTTGTGCAGAACATTTTTGAAGAGAGTCGTCGGACCAACGTTGCCTGGGTTTATTCGAAAGTTATGTGCAACATAAGGAGCGATAAAATACAATGAGCATTTGATGGCACTGTACTAGATCCTCCTAGACCACACGCTCACCCGCCGTAACAGCAACACATTTTCCACCCACCGGGACACAAATGTCCAGCTACACAAACTGAAGTTATCCCGTCCTGCCGGTGTTACGGCTTGCAGGTAAAACTCCCCAATGCACGGCCAACGAATTTCCTTCCCATAAAACAACGCACCCTTTTCACTCCTTTACAGCTTACAGTCCCAATGCTCCCTGCAGACTGAGTGCAACGTCTAAATCTGGCGCAGTCCTTCTAGTCGGTGATCTTGTTTTCGTTTGGTCAGGCTGATTACAGATTTGAATTAACGTCACTATTTCCAAGTTTGGCGTCTTGGCGCGTGACATCTTTCTTCAAGATGTAACCTGAATCACACATCCTTTCGCGCATGAATTAAGGCGTATCACAAGGGGGCATATTTAACCGGACAATTACTTTAGTAGACGTAAAAGGCTTTCTAAAGTGACGCAAAGCAATTACAAGTGCCGATGCATACTTGAGAAAAGAGATGCTCCTTTACACCCCTGGACAGATCTGTGGTAACCCTGAGGTAGAAACAGCACCGCATTAAGTTTGATTTGGGGACCCAAGGCACAAAGATCAATCTCTCTCTCTCTCTCTCTCTCTCTCTCTCTCTCTCTCTCACAGCGAGAAGCGGTTCGCCACCTCGTCGGCGATCATCTCGCCGATGGCTAGGGAGGAGGTGGCCGCGGGCGAGGGAGCGTTCCGTACGTGCAGCACCCGGCTACCAACGTCGCCCACGCCGCCGTCGAACACGAAGTCGTCCACCAGGTTGCCGTCACGGTCCAGCGCCTGGGCTCGGACCCCCGCGGGACCCCTGAGGAGCAAGGAAACAGAAACGGGGCGAGCCGGTTTAGTCAGCACCCCCCACACGGTGCAGACGGTTCTGGCCTCATTGACAACATCTGTGCGTTACATCTCTGCGGCGCTATTACAACTTGGGGGCCCCGCACCTGTGTACTTGTATTGGATGCCGTGGGGGCAGTGGGGGGGGGGGGCTGAATGACACTGGGTGGGGTTACTGGGATTATCATGTGGCACTTTACGCTATACTGAGGCCTCTCTGAATTAGGGTCAGTTCTTTCTTTAAGACTATTCATAGGCCAGTTTTGTCTAGACCTGACAGGAAGGGGGAGGAGAAAGGGGGAGGAGAGAGAGAGGCGAAAAAATACACGACGGAGTTTCAACGGCCGGGGATCAAACCTAACTGGCTGAGCCACCGACCGGCGGGGTCAACTCTAGCAGCATTTCTAAGGATCCGGAGTCTCGCGTCGTTGCTTTACCTGAGGACGTCGCTCGGCGAGAGTTCAGGGATGTACTTCTGTAGGATTTTAACCTGCGCGTTAACGAAGACGCCCCTGTACATTTCCCCGAGCCCGTACCGCATGTTCTTCAGCACCAGCTTCTGCAGACCCCTGTCGAGCAAACGGCACAACCGTTAAACTTGTCCAACCCCACATCCTGCCTTCTTTGTTTGTATCCCCGTGCCGCGACAGCGACACGGGTAATTAGAAGAGTTTTGATTTGTGTTGCTGTTTATTTTTTGGGGGGGGGGGGTAATTTTTTGGGGGGCGTCACAGCACCGATGACACACAAAAAGACGGTCCTTCAAATAAATTGTGCTCAAAATCTACAAATTATCACATTATCATTTTACAAGCACAGCATCACTCCCCCCCCCTTCCATTTTTCTCCCCCAATTGTACCCAGCCAATTACCCCGCTCTTCTGAGCCGTCCCGGTCGCTGCTACCCCCCCTGCTGATCCGGGGAGGGCTGCAGACTACCACACGCCTCCTCCGACACACGTGGAGTCGCCAGCCGCTTCTTTTCACCTGACAGTGAGGAGTTTCACCAGGGGGATGTAGCGTGTGGGAAGGTCACGCTATTCCCCCCTCCCCCCTGAACAGGGAGGCGCCAGTGCAGCGACCAGAGCACACACCCACATCCGACTTCCCACTCGCAGACACGGCCAGTTGTGTCTGTAGGGGCGCCCGACCAAGCCGGAGGCAACGCGGGGATTCGAACCGGCGATCCCCGCGTTGGTAGGCGACAGAATAGACCGCCACGCCACGCGGACGCCCCGGCGTCACGTTTTCAGTACGTTCCAAGAGGGAGGGGAAAGGAGGCTAGCAACATAAACAAGATCTTCCTCATACTGTACCTGAAGGAAAGTGCGTCGCCGAAGTCTCGCAGGTTAAAGTCGTACACTTTGTAGCCTTCCCTTTTGAACGCCAGCACCGCGTTCGGCCCCAGCCAGACGCTGCCGTCCATCCGCGGGGTGAAGTGAACTCCCAGGAAGGGGAAGCGAGGGTCGGGCACCTAACGAGCAAAACCGAGGGTGAAAAAACGACTGGAGCAGCATCGGCGACACAGCAAGACCTGCACCGAATCCAGAACATGTACACTTTCGCACTCCAAATGATTTAGACTGAGCAACAATCAGTTAATAGAAAAATGCACACGCACACAGACACGCTTCGTTGTGTATAAGTGGAAGGCTTACGGGGTAGATGTTCCCCTTGACGAGATAGTGTTTCTCTGGCTTCAGCACCAGATAGTCTCCCCGGAAGGGCACGATCCTGGGCTCCGAGCTACACCCGGATATCTGGGACAGGCGGTCGGAATGGAGGCCCCCACACGTCAGCACGTAGCGGCACCTCACCTCGCCGCCCTGCACGAGTCAAAACCTGCGTGAGCGCCGCGAACGCCGCCGGCAGTACGCACAATGTGACAGGACAAGTGGATGTGTGTCGACCACGTGAATGCGAGAGGACCGGGCTGTGTGGACAGCCTCGTTTGCCCGTCCCCCCCCCCCGTCCCCCCGCTTACCTTTTCGTCTCTGATCGCTATGGGATGTCTCAGTCCTGAAAACGGATGAGACGGTGACCACAATGAGGACTCACAGTAACCAGGCGAACATTTGTGCGCATTCGGTCCGCGTGCGGAACGGCTTCCCCACCTTCGGTGCCCCCGGCCGGGCTCTCGCTGACCGCGGATATGTCGTTGACCTCGAAGTCGGTCACCACCGTCCCGCCTGCTTCTTCGAAGTCCTTGCCGTACGTCAGCGCCACCAGCCTCCAGTCCACGATGCCGGTGTAAGGAGAGTCTAGGGCCATTATACCCTGGAAGGACACAACCTATACTGAGAATCACAACAACCACTGCCTTTGTCTGACACAATGCGGCTCTAATGTGTGTGTGTGTGGGGGGTGGGGGGGCACTTTGCCTTTAACTGGATCCATATTCTTGCCCCAATACGACCTATTGGCACACACACACACCTCATACCAGGGCTTGAATTCACCTGTACACATGTTGCCGGCAGCCATACCAACATGTACCCTGGCTGTGCCGAATGATGGAAGCTAAGCAGGTGCGGGCTTGGTTAGTACTCGGATGGGAGACCTCCTGGGAAAACAGAGTGACTGCCGGGAGTGGTGTTGGTGGGCCAGTAGGGGGCAGTCTTCCCTCGGGGCCTAATACAAACAACGATCAAATCCCAATGTCCCCCTGCAGTGATGGGGACATTGTGCTGTAGGAGAGGCCCTGACTCACTGCGGTCATCATCGCCAAGAGTAGGGGGGGGTCCCCCCGGTGTCCTCGCAAAATTCCCCCATGTGATTGTCTCAATGATTCCTCCCTCAAGCGGATGTGGGGTGAGCCTTCTGGTGCAAAATGGCTGCCGTGCATCACCCAGGTGGTGCTACACATTGCTGGTGGTTGAAGCGAGTTACCCCCTTCAATGTGAAGCGCTTTGGGTGTCTGGAAAAGCGCTACATAAATGTAATGATTATTATTATTATTATTATTGGGGCGTCCTGAAAGGCGACCTAGGTGAGGTGAGGAGGTATTATTATTATTATTATGTGCACACGCTCCCTTTAAGTAAATGCATGCCGTTTCTACCCTCACATCCCCCCCCCAGCTTTTTCTCCCCAATTGCACCTAGCCAATTACCCCACTCTTCCGAGCCATCCTGGTTGCTGCTCCACCCCCCTCTTGTGATCCGGGGAGGGCTGCAGACTACCACGTGCCTCCTCCCATACATGTGGAGTCACCAGCCGCTTCTTTTCACCTGACAGTGAGGAGTTTCACCGGGGAGGACGTAGCATGTGGGAGGATCACGCTATTCCCCCCCCAGTTCCCCCTCCCTCCCGCCCAGGCGCCCCGACCGAGTAGAGGAGGCGCCAGTGCAGCGATCAGGACACATACCCACATCCGGCTCCCCACCCGCAGACACGGCCAGTTGTGTCTGTAGGGACGCCCGACCAAGCCGGACCCCCTCACTTTTAACGTGCTCTCACACAGAGCACACGGCATTCCAGCTTATGGTCCGACATGCCGAAGTCATGAGGAAAACCCGCCGAGTCTGACCGATAGTCCATGGTGGAAATGGAGGAAAGACCAGCGAGCGCGTCGGGGTTTCTCACCCTGCAGTAGGGCTCCCGCTCCCGGATCCCCTTGGCATCCACCATGCTGAGGTCTCGCACGTTGTTCTGCAGGCCTCGCTCGTACAGGGCTTTGAGTCGAGGTACCTCCTCTTGTTCCAAGGCAACAATAAGCTGGACACACACATAAAAACACACACACACACACACAGACCCGTCACTGACTTGCATAGCGCACAACGATCCACATAGAGTGCTGCCATGTCACTACTACACAGGTTTGCAAGTAATAAAGGTGCGGTGGTTAAGGGTTTGATTCCAGTTAGCTTTAAATACAATAGAAATATGAGCTTTGGATGAAAGCGTCAACTTATTTATTTACCTTTAACTTTGTTATTTTTAGATTCTCTTCATCCCATTCTCTTAGTCCTGTTGTTTTTTCCCCTTTTATCATCACCCGCTTTTTTTTAATATGTGCACTTCCACATGATAAGCACATTGTACAAAATATGCTACATAAATAACGTTTTGTTTGACTGACTGACTAATTGATTGATTGAATTCTATGATTAATAATTATCAATATTATTACAAATAATTTTAAATATAATGTGTAAATAAATATGAATAAGTAATAATTATTAATATGATTAATTAAGTAATTCATGTGATTATTAATTAATTAAGGGGTAGAACATTCAAAACTCAACCATTCAAATTGGTTTCACACAAATAGCGAGGGTTGTGTACGTATTGGCGAGAATCTGGCGATACGACACGTGTCACGATACGGGGTCATGATTCGATATATCGCGACACTTTAGTGTGGTTTCGTAGGCCGGTGTTCTTTGTGCTTACGCTACTTCCCGTCTCGGTTGACGCTGTTGGGTTGGAGCGGAAGAGTCAAACGGCTGAAGATGGAATACAATGCTGTTGTCTAGCGGTCGTGGGGGTTACACACAACACAAAATGTCTGTCACGAACCGTTCCGTGTAAACACTTACAAATCAGTATGGCGGTTTTGAGAATCAATGCAGTATCACAAAAAGTAGTTCTCAGGTACCACCAGTATGACTGGTTTTCTACTCTGCCAAGCAGTTCATCGCATTCTCCCGTCGCTCCACTTCTTCCAGCCTCCAATCGGGGAGGCTTTAGACCTCGATTGACAGGTAAACGTCATTAAAACACGTCGGAACGGAAAACCAGCAGTGCTGGTGGTGGCTGAGGACCCGATTGAGAACCACTGTGTTAGCCTATTGCTTTGATACGGCTGGCCCAGTGTTTGTTGGCGCCTTCCTCATTTCAACACGTCTTATCCTAAATGGATTTCTTATACCAATAACCAACATGTGGGGTTCTGTCTGCACACATCGACGGTGCTGCATTTGATTGGGTGCTGTTCTATTGTGCTGGGATCGATTGGTGATGCCTGCGAGCTCTGGGTCGTTTGATCGGGTCTGCCTGCGATGCTGTGGCAGTCTAAATAAAGAATGCAACGGAGAGGTCGTGTCGAGCGACAGCGCTGTGCCCCGACGTGATTTCTAAACACAACATGTAGGTTTACAACACGGCAGCGGACCTTTCCACACTTCTTGTAAGGGAGGCCCTTCTTCTCACAGTACTCGTAGGCCAGCGTGGACCCTCGCACACACAGGCGAGCCTTCAGGGAGCCCGGGGTGTAGTAGATCCCGCTGTGGATGACCCCGCTGTTGTGCCCGCTCTGGTGTACAGCTAGCAAACAGTGGTGGAAAGTGACACGGACAGAGGAAAAGTTACATAACGAAACTGAGGATATGAAGAGTTCTTACAGATGAAGAGAAGAATGAGATCTTGAACACAACATACACCGATCAGCAAAACAAACCATTAAAACCACCTGCCTAATATTAGTATTGTGTTGGAACCCCTCATGCCAGCAGCCATACCAACATGTACCCTGGCTCGGCCAAATGATGGAAGATAAGCAGGTGCGGGCTTGGCTAGTACTTGGATGGGAGACCATCCGGGAAAACTGAGTTGCTGCCGGAAGTGGTGTTGGTGGGACAGTAGGGGGCAGTCTTCCCCCATGGTCCTAATAAAAGCAACAAATATCAAATCCCAGTGCAGTGACGGGGACACTGTGCTGGAGGAGATGCAGTCCTTCAGATGAGATATTAAACCGTGATCCTGACTCATTGTGGTGATTAAGGATCCCATGGCACTTCTCGCCAAGAGTAGGGGGTCGCCCGGTGTACTGGCAAAATTCCAAACCTGGCTATCTCCATCTGGCCACCTAATCATCCCCCCGTGCAACTGGCTCAATGGTTCCTCCCTTGCCACCTCAAGCTGATGTGTGGTGAGCATTCTGGTGCAAAATGGCTGCCGTGCATCACCCAGGTGGGTGCAACACATTGGTGGTGGTTGAAGTGAGTTACCCCCTTCTCTAAGCCATTGAGGCATGAACTCCACAAGACCTCATAAGGTGTCCTCTGGTATCTGGCACCAAGACGTTAGCAGCAGATCTGTTAAGTCCTGTAAGTTGCGAGGTGGGGCCTCCGTGGATCAGAATTAATTTTCCAGCATGTCCCACAGAAGCTCGATCGGACTGAAATCTGGAAAACTTGAAGTGCAACTCTCCCTGTGTTTGCCTTGCCGACTCTGATCACTTCCACAAGATGCTTAAATTTGGTTTCATAAATATCAGATCAGGCGGCACGGTGGCGCAGTGGTTAGCGCGGTCGCCTCACAGCAAGAAGGTCCTGGGTTCGAGCCCCGGGGTAGTCCAACCTTGGGGGTCGTCCCGGGATGTCCTCTGTGTGGAGTTGGCATGTTCTCCCCGTGTCTGTGTGGGTTTCCTCCAGGTGCTCCGGTTTCCTCCCACAGTCCAAAGACATGTAGGTCAGGTGAATCAGCCATACTAAATTGTCCCTAGGTATGAATGTGTGGGTTGGGGGCTTGTGATGGCCTGGCGACCTGTCCAGGGTGTTTCCCTGCCTGCCACCCAGTGACTGCTGGGATAGGCTCCAGCATCCCACGACCCTGAGAGCAGGATAAGTGGTTTGGAAAGTATCAGATCATTGTCTACCAAAGCCTTACTATTAAATAATTTGATACCCCCCCCCATTTCCCATTTTTCCCCCCAATTGAACTTGGCCAATTACTCCAATCTTCCGAGCCATCCTGGTTGCTGCTCCACCCCCTCTGCCGATCCGGGGAGGGCTGTAGACTACCACATGCCTCCTCCGATACATGTGGAGTTGCCAGCCACTTCTTTTCACCTGACAGTGGAGTTTCACCAGGGGGACGTAGCGCATGGGAGAATCACGCTATCCCCCCCCCCCAGTTCCCGCTCTCCCCGAACAGACACACCGACCGACCAGAGGAGGCACTAGTGCAGCGACCAGGACACATACCCACATCCAGCTTCCCACCCGCAGACACGGCCAATTGTGTCTGTAGGGACGCCCGACCAAGCCGGAGGTAGCACAGGGATTCGAACCGGTGATCCCCGTGTTGGTAGGCACCAGAATACACTGCTACGCTACCCACATGCATGATCTGACTCTTGAACATAGGTTTGATATGATTGGGTTATGTGAAACATGGCTGAAACCAAATTTTTTCCTTCCCTTAAATGAAGCTTCCCCACCCGACTATACTTATGCCCACGTAGCTCGGGCAAATAAACAAGGCGGGGGTGTTGCCTTGATATATAAATCTACGTATTTTCAATCTGACTTCTAGACTTGAATCTAAATTCCAATCTTTCGAGGCTCTTGTTCATGGTCCATCTCCCTCAGCCACGAATAGACTCGGCTCAGTCCACACTGTGATACTCCATCGACCTCCTGGCTCTAACTCACTGTTTCTTGAAGAATTTGGAGAATTTGTCTCAGGTCTTGTTACTCATTCTGATGAGACTCTAATTCTTGTTGATTTAAGTATTCATCTGACAAGGCTGCTGACCCTCTTAGTACATTCTTTCTGGCGCTTGTTGATACTTTTGGGCTCACTCAGTTTGTTCAAGAGTCGACTCATTGCTGTGGTAAAACCCTTGATTTGGTTTTATCACAAGGAATAGCTGTTTCTGACCTGAATGTCTTGCCAACCACATCTGCCGTGTCAGATCATTTTCTGAGCAAATCTGAATCATTACTAGCCTGTCCAGTTAATGTCGGCACGGATGTAACTGCCACTCGCCACGTTGGTCCCTCCACTGCAGCTGCATATGGCCAGCAGCTGCCCTGAAGTCTTGGCTCCTTTCACTGTAGTTACTGTCTCTGTTGAAAATTTCCCAATTGACTTAAATGTGGCCCTCTCTAGTCTCCTTGATTCAATTGCGCCGATCGCTACCAGAGCTAGGCGACTAAAGAGGCCTACACCCTGGTTTAACAACAAGACACGTGCTCTTAAGCAGGCCTGCAAGAGACTGGAACATAAATGGCGAAAATCAAAAGTGGAGGTTTTTATTCGACTATCTTGGCATGAGTGTTTAATAAATACAAGCATGCGTTATCCGCTGCAAAAGCAGCATATCTCTCTAACTTAATATTCATAAACACAACCTCAGATTTCTTTTTTACACTGTATCAAAACTTACTAAAAAGAAGACGTCTATTAGCTGCTCACCATTCACGGCCCATAAGATTTTAGACTTTTTTTTGCTGCAATAAGGTTGATGAGATCATAAACAAAATTAGTTCTTCAACTCCAGCTACTCCTGCAGATCCTGTCTTACTAAATTCATATCTACACAATGGGTCACTGATAGTCCCTGTTATTACAGCTTTTGAGACTATCTCTCTGATACTTTGACTAAGCTCGTGTCAGCTTCTAAACCAACTACTTGTCTACTTGACCCTTTACCAGCAAAAGTTTTTAAAGACCATATGCTTTCTCTAAATCCACAAAGACACAGTGTAACTCCTTCTGGCCTTCTCAGTACTACTCAACCAATATTCTAAAAGCAAACATCACATCTGTGGTGTTCTTTCAAGGCATGAAACCATACTGCTGCTTGCTGATTGTCACCTCTCCTCTCAACCTAGCTTCTATTACTCTTTCCAATATCTTCATGCTGTGGCTGATCAACTTTATACCTCTGTGGTTGTTACAGTTCTGCACATCACCCTTGTTCTTGAACAATCGGTACCAGTATGCTTCTTCTCCACTCCTCAGGCATCCTCTCACTTTCCAGGATTGTGTTAAACAATCTAGTTAAAAACTCCACTGCCATCTCTCCTAAACACCTCCATGCCTCCACAGGTATGTCATCAGGATCAACTGCCTTTCCACTCTTCATCCTCTTCATAGCTGCTCTGACTTCCTCCTTACTAATACACTGCACTTCTGATTCAGTATCCCCACATCATCCAACCTTCTCTCTCTCTCATTTTCTTCATGTGTCAGCCCCTCAAAGTACTCCTTCCACCTTCTCAGCACACTCTCCTCACTTGTCAGCACATTTCCATCTCTATTCTTGATCACCCTAACTTGCTGCACATCCTTCCCAGCTCGGTCCCTCTGTCTAGCCAATCGGTACAAGTCCTTTTCTCCTTCCTTAGTGTCTAACCTCTTATACAACTCACCATATGCCTTTTCCTTTGCCACCTCTCTCTTTGCTTTACGCTGCATCTCCTTGTACTCCTGTCTACTTTCTCCATCTCTCTGACTATCCCACTTCTTCTTTGCCAACCTTTTCCTCTGTATAATTTGCTGTACTTCCTCATTCCACCACCAAGTCTCCTTATCTTCCTTCCTCTGTCCTGATGACACACCAAGTACGTTCCCAGCTGTCTCCCTCACTATTTCTGCAGTGGTTGTCCAGCCATCCGGCAACTCTTCACTACCACCCAGTGCCTGTCTTAACTCCTCCCTGAACTCCACACAACAGTCTTCCTTGTTCCAACTTCCACCATTTGATCCTTGCCTTTGCCTTCACTCTCTTCCTCTTCTTGGTCTCCAAAGTCATCCTACAGACCACCATCCGATGCTGCCTAGCTACACCCTCCCCCGTCACCACGTTGCAGTCTCCAATCCCTTTCAGATCACACCTTCTACCTAAGATATAGTCCACCTGTGTGCACTTTCCTCCACTCTTGTATGTCACCCTGTGTTCCTCCCTCTTCTTGAAATATGTATTCACCACAGTCATTTCCATCCTTTTCACAAAAATCACCATCATCTGTTCTTCCACATTTCTCTCCTTGACACCATACCTGCCCATCACCTCCTCATCACCTCTGTTTCCTTCACCAACATGCCCATTGAAGTCCGCTCCAATCAGCACTCTCTCCCCCTTGGGTACCCTCTCCACCATTTCATCCAACTCACTCCAGAATTTTTCTTTCTCTTCCATGTCACACCCAAATTGTGGGGCATATGCACTGATAACATTCAGCAATACACCTTCAATTTCCATTTTTATACTCATCACTCTGTCCAACACTCTTGTCACCTCCAGCACACTCTTGACATATTCTTCCTTCAGAATTACCCCTACCCAATTTGTCCTCCTAGTTCGCACCATGGTAGAAGAGTTTGTACCCACCTCCGATGCTCCTGGCCCTACTCTCCTTCCACCTGGTCTCTCGCACGCACAGTATACCTTTCTTCTTTCCATCATATCAGCCAGCTCTCTCCCTTTACCGGTCATAGTGCCAACATTCAAGTTTCTGACTCTCACTTCCACACTCCTACCCTTCCTCCTCTCCTGCTGCCTCTGGACATGTCTTCCCTCTCCTTCGCCCAACAGTAGCATAGTTTCCACCGGCACCCTGATGGCCAACAGTACTGGTGGCGGTCGTCAGTAACCCGGGCCTCAACCAATCCAGTATGGAAAGCTGACTTACGATCCGCACATTTGATTTGGCAAAGAGTTTACGCCGGGCTTGGGACCGGCACTAAGAATGCACTGGCGACTATGGCCGGACTTGACGAAGCAGCAATAACTGGCACCGCTGTTTTCGGGAGGGGGGCGGAGTCGGCTTGTGTTCGTCATATGAATGTGTCTCTGTGTGTGTCGGAAAAAGCAGTGGTTCGACCTGGAGTCGCCTTGTCACGAAAGTGGCGAGGCGTCTCCTTCAAGACTGCCGGCCAGAGAGACGCAGTTGGCGAACACGTGCAGTACGAGGGTGGGTGTTTAAACTAAAAAATAGGGATGGATTGGCCACTAAATTGGGAGAAAAAAGGGAAAACAATCAGAAATAAATTTAGAAGAAAAAAAAAAGATTGCACTGGCTTGTGTGTCCTCAGTGGCTGGCTGATGATCATACTCAAATGTATAATTTTAGAGGCCTGCTTGGCTGCCGTGAAAAATTGGATGTCACTCAACTTTCTGGTTTTAAATTTGGCTAAAACCGAGATGCTGGTCATTGGCCCTGGTGTGCATCAACGGACACAATTTTGCTCACATTCGAGCCATTCTTCTCAAACAACTGTCTTAAATTCAATAAAGATGATTTTCCCAGTTGTGCGCCCAGGCAGAGGAGGCATTTTATTGCCGGTCACTTCCTGCTAACTGCAATAAAATGAATCCTGATGGGAAAGCTTCAGTATCTTTGCCGTTTCTAGCAAACAAGTCAAAACAAGCACTTCACACCCCCCCTGGTGGCCTGAAGCACTTCTGCTGTATCAACTTGTTTTGTAGCATTTTTCTTTGCGTTTCCTTTTTGCATGCATTTTTTATTTTCATCGTTTCGGCCATGCATCGCATTTCCTATTCACAAGTTCTCTGAGTTTTTCCAGTATGTTTTTATATTTGGAGCACATTTTCCCAAACTTTGGCTTGTCTTGCATGACTTGACATTTGCAGCATTTCTGCATTCAGAGCACATTTTCCTTAATGTGTGTGCGTTCACTCTTGTGTTTGTGTTCTTGCATGTGTTTTGTCCTTAGGGGGCCACCATAGATTGCTGCTGCAGGGTATTTCTGTATGGGGTTTATTAAAGATTTTCTCAATGCCAAATAAGAAAAGTTTTGTAGCCAACTACAGTGTCTTTTGAGACAGTTTAAGCTCATGGACAGCACACGACTATACTTTTTCACATGGCTGCTGGCATCCAGTTTAAGACTCTGGTGCTAGCCTACAGGGCAGTGAAAGGAACACCTCCTTCCTATCTTCAGGCCATGGTCAAGCCCTACACCCCCGCCCGACCACTTTGCTCTGCTGCCTCGGGACGCCTGGTCGCCCCGTCGCTCAGAGGCCCTTGCTGCCGATCGACCCGGTCCCGGCTCGGTTCTGTCCTGGCCCCACAGTGGTGGAATGAACCCCCCACTGATGTCAGGACAGCGGAGTTGCTGCCCATCTTTCGGCACAGGTTGAAAACTCACCTCTTCAAGAACTACTACCCTGTTACTTGTTCTTAGCACTTATTGTATTCACTCATTAAAAAAAAAACAGCTCTTTCTTGCACTTTTACTTTAGCACTGGTTTTGCTATTAGATACCTGTTTAGATGCACTTATGACCTCTGATGACTAGTAATGCTCCTGATTACCTACATTAAATGCACTTATCGTAAGTCGCTTTGGATAAAAGCGTCAGCTAAATGACTGTAATGTAATGTAATGTAATGGCTGAAGTTGCAATTGCCTTCGCTTTAAATCCATCCAAGTACTCACAAAGCTCTTTCTCCTTCTCCAGCAAAACAAAGCTCAGCGATGGATGGCGAAGAATGAGCTCTCGAGCTGTAGCCAGGCCCACAATTCCAGCTCCAACCACAGCCACATCATAGGAACTGAAATGCAGATGTGAACTTGGGTCAACTTCAAAATGTACAGATAAACAAAGGCAACGTCAGTTTTGCAGGCTGTAAAGGACAGTGACCGGGCAGAAATAACAGTTCATCAGTGCAACGGCCAAATAGTAAGAGACTGTCATCGCCATATCTGAGGGCAGAACCCAGACCTTTGACACAATTTCTTGCTCCATGGCTCAAAATGTGCAGCAGATTGAAACCCCTCCCTGTATAGCAGTGGAGATATGCTGTAAATACAGAGTAAACCCAGTCATTTCTCTCAGCTTAACATATATTGCCCACCTATCAATAGAACTACAGTGGTTTTCAAATTTAGGGTGGGCGCAATTTGGTTAAAAAAAGAGAACAAAACCATAAACTCTTCCTAAACCACCACTACATCATGAGGCACAACATAATTGGCAGCCAACTTTGCAAAGTTAGGATTTAAATTTGTTTTTATTTACCACGCAATGTCGATTTTATCATGCCAGGAATGTGACTTGGGATTTCTCTCACTGGAACTTAAACAGCACACAAGAGCACAAAGTAACGTAGTTCAGAATTCTGCCAAGTTAAAACGATATTTCACTGTAAACATTTTGGAAAATGTATTGAAAGGATTTTATTTATGAGCTACAGTAAAACTGAGGAATGTACAATGTCTGCCATCAGAACCGCCGGCGGTGGATATAAACAGCTGGTATCATGAAACTCGACAGTGCTTAATTGCAAACAGGCAAAGCCCCTCTCGAACACTATCCCCAACAAACAAATAATGACTTGTGTCTACTTCTTTATGCCAAAACTAGAACATCCCAACTTTTGATCTTTTAAAACATGGGAGGGTTGGGAGCATGCGTCCTATAGGCTGGCTGCACGGGTGCATGAGCATTCCCAGCCTGCCACCAAAGTATACATGCTAAAAAAACGTAAATGTTCTCCAAAGGACAGATAGTACTTGTGGCTTTTGCCATTTATTGATTGAAAAACAAGCAAAAAGTGTTGCAGCTTGCACAACTGTCTGCTTGTCAGACCTCCATAGCATTTACGCTCTGAGGGCCTGTAATGGAAGTGGGCCAGCAGTCAGCAGTTCTACCTGAACTTGAACGATAATTCTCACATGCAAAGGCTATTTTAACAGCTTCCCTACACGACTTGAACGTAAGAGTTGTTATCTGAATCCCCATACCAACGCGGTTTTGTTGCTTCTCTCTAACTGGGAACAGATGCAGCCCACCACCTCTTCTTCCCTACAGGAACCCGTCCGCTCAATGTCAAAGTAATGTGCCATTTTTAAACTTTTTGGTAAGAGGCTCTAGAGATGCAGGTTATCCCCAACTGGCTACTTCTCAATAGAGATATTGGGCCTCATTTGCATGTACAGATTTGTTCTCACACACCTGTGGAAAATTTTTTTTTTTTTTAGCCCTTAAGTCTGCCTCAGAAAGACCAGTTGCAGAACCTGGGAACCCCCTGAACTTAGACACCAGTTGACCAACACTGATGTCTCCATCGTTGCAAGAGGTAGACAAGAG